>NC_137664.1:10577759-10674077 GCF_963422515.1 Blennius ocellaris
GCCAGTCCATAAATAATGCAGAACGTCAGTATGATAGACCTGATCAGAATGTCTAAATTTACTCCAATATCTGCATCAGAACAATGTGACTCCTCCACCTGCGCCCGTGTTCAAAGGATTTTTTTGGGGGGGGGGATTTACAGTGCCCACACTGCCGTGCAATGCCACATGTCAAGTTGAGGATGCAGTAGAAGCTGCAGTGTCTGCATGGAATTGATGACTCTGCCACAGCTAAACTCAGCAAAGTGAATTTGTGGTCTGAGCTGTACCAGATGGTAAGGCCTCAATGTAGGCCTCTATGCCGTGAAACCCTGCAGCAATGACATGACTAATAGATAAGAATGAACCATTTGGTCTTGATTGTCCTTTTTAATATAAGCAGGCATGGACAGAATCCATGACAGTTGCCGAAGTGTTGAGGTGTCAAAGTCGAGCATTAAAGTGGGATATCGCAAAGTCTTGATAGACAATCCAATCTTAAAAAAAAAAAAAAGTTATGTCACTCGATGTTCCCCTACAATTTAATCTGCATTAAATCTCGATATGGTAAATGTTGTGACGATCTTTAAAGTGTATCAGCATGTGCTTGTTTCCAACTGTTAATGTCAAGAAGAGATACATGTATCGCATCTGCACATCTGAGTGCCGGACTCATTTGACCTCTTGTTTCCTGTCAATTCTGCAGGTGGCTTTGCTATTGTGTTCCTTGTGAAAACAAATCAAGGGGTGCGCTGTGCCCTGAAGCGGATGTATGTCAACAATGAGCATGATCTGCAGGTGTGCAAATGTGAAATTCAGATAATGGTGAGTCGCTTGGATGAAACGCTCCTCTGCTCGTTCTCATTTTGAGCTTGTGTGGGTTTGGGTGCTGGGGAAACCATGTGATAACGACCCAAAAAAAAAAAAGTGTTTTCACAGAAATCCCACATGTGCGGGATACTGTATCCCATCAAACATGGCTGACACACATAGACAGCCTGCTGTTGTTTGGACTGATCCTTCATATCTCTTCTTATGGATCATTGTCTTGTATAATGTGGTTTGAATTATTCTGCATTTCCGATTTGAAGGTTTTGTTATTGACAGGATCTTACTGCAGCAGTCATTGTGTGTGTATATATATATGTGTGAGAAATGTATTAAACCTGAAGTAGTATTTCCTTCATTGAGCAATTTGTGATGACTACAGTGTTTGCCGATGTAAAACAAACACAATCTTAACATTGCTGTCTCAGATTTATCATCAATAAGCATCACTTGCTCGGAATAAAAATGCTTTCCTCACTCTGTATTTGCCATGAATACAAAGAGGATTTGTTTCGTAGATGAACAAGAGTGTCATGGTGTACTATCACTAACTGTGACTATATTCTCTAGTATTGGAAAGTTTCAGTCTTTACATCCGTCTCACTTTTTTTGTCTCTCTCTGAGGAAACACTCAGGGGAAAAAAGGAAACAATAGATGTTCAGATGACAAAAGGTTGCATTATTCAACAAACAGTCAGCACAATTTTGACAAGTCATTTTCTAATGTTCATTGCGAAAGTTGTTCCCCCCGTTATCAAATGTTTTCCTCACTTTAAATCTTTTCTTTGTAGTTCCTAGTCACTTTCTCCTCACACATCCGCATACAGTACCTCGGCTGCAGTACTTGAGATCTTGTCATTACCTAATAGATTCCTGATTTCATCTGTTTGCAGCTCCCTCTGTAAGGGGCGGCCTAACAATGCAGCTCTGAACACTACCCACACTCGGCTGATTTAGTGTGTTTTTTTTTTTAAACAAAAATATAGGAGTAATTCTTCAATTCCACAGATTATGTTTCACGTCATTTCACCAGTTTGTATGAAAACTGCACATGCTTTCTGTTCTTGTCCTTTCGAAACAATTCATTAATGCTACTTATTGTGTGCTTGTGTTCCTGCAGAAAGACCTTGTTGGTCACAAGAATATTGTGGGGTATCTGGACTCCAGTATCACTGCTATGGGATCAAGGGACGTATGGGAGGTTCTTATACTGATGGACTACTGCAAGGGTGAGTGCTGCAGTGTAAATGTCAGTTTACTCTTTATTTAATTCGGGAATAATTAAAATCAAGGAACAAATCTAAATGCCCGTGAATTTTTTTAATTTTTTTGGGGTGTATTTTTCTTTGTGTATTTGGACGTCATTGTGCAGGAGGGCAGGTGGTCAATCTGATGAACCAGAGGCTGCAGACTGGCTTCACCGAGGCCGAGGTTCTGCAGATCTTCTGTGACACCTGTGATGCAGTTTCTCGCTTGCACCAACGCAAGACGCCTATCATCCACAGAGACCTTAAGGTGCTAAAAAAAAAAAAATGCTTCTGCTTTTAAGGCTGAGTAAAGGCTCAATGTTCCCCTATCATGTGGAGCAAGTCCCTTTAGGTTTTTTGTTTTTGTTTTTTTTATCCCTGCATTCCTATCAGCTTTGATAGGTTAAAGTTCTGCAGCACCAATCGCAAATTTCAATTGATAACTTTACGGATGATTAAATAAAATCACAATAACATTAACCTTCTGAGCTCAGAGATTGAGGGCTTTAAAGATCAGTCTCTCACAAAATGAAGAGCAGAGGTTGCGCTCATATATTTTCAAATTCCATTGTGATTGGCCTTTAAAGCACTCCTTTGTACTATTTGTGGCAGAAGATTACACTGGAGTTGGTGCCATGTACTTTAGACCACCATCCTATGGCATGTTTTACAGCGGCAGTGCTAATTGAACTAGTAGAAGTATTGTCAGAGTGGTCACTGTGTAAATGTTGTTCAGTTTTGACCAACGAGACTTAATTGTATGGGACGTGTTTTTTAGATTTACTTTAAAACTGTGTAGAAGGCACAGTTTGGATAAACCTGTTGTGAAGGACACAGCGTAGCTCCTTGAAGTGCTTTATTATTGATTTAATTGTGATGGATATCATCTCAAGTGTCCATTTTACAAATGAGATGTATCCGTGTCAATCTGCAGAGACGGTCAATTTCTGCCATTTCACCCCCACAACACAGAAATCCTTTATGCCCTTACTCGAGGCAGCTCTGTGTGTCTACTTGTGCATCATCTCTTATATATATCTACAGGTGGAGAACATCCTCTTGCATGACAAGGGTCATTATGTGCTGTGTGACTTCGGCAGCGCCACAAACAAGTTCCAGAGTCCACAGACCGAAGGAGTAGCTGCTGTGGAGGAAGAGATTAAAAAGTTTGTGCCTTTTTTTTTTTTCATCTGCTTCTTTCATTAATTAGAGCTCTTATTAGCAAGTGCATCACAGAATCTTTCTGCAGTATTTTCCGTCGTTGGCAGATCTGTTGGATTTTATTTTTTTTTACCCTAATATTACATTTCCCTAATTTCTTACTTTCACCTCATCCTGAGCTGCAGGCTACAGGCCTGAAAATGATCTGTTTGAAGAAGATTTTGCTTGACGCAGTGTTTAATTTGCAGTATTTATTTATTTATTTATTATTTGCCTCTATATTTAGAAACATGACATACTGTGAAGATTATGTTAGTTATTAGAACCATGCAGCTTTCTTTACTAATGTTTTTTTTTTTTTTTTTTTTTTTTTCCTTTCTTCTGTTCTGACTGCTTTCTTTCAGGTACACTACTTTATCATATCGTGCTCCTGAAATGGTGAACCTCTATAATAACAAGATTATCACCACAAAGGCGGATGTCTGGGTGAGTTTAGTTGACGGGTGTTTGTGATATAAATGATGCAGCACTGTGGGTAGAACAAGCAGCATGTATTTTATTCAACTAAATCCTGTCGTGGGTTCAGTATCAGTGAAACACACTTGTCATATTGGACCATCAATAATTACATTTGTGTATCAGTAGCAAATGTCAGAGAAAAAAAGCTATAGGCTCACTAATTAGCTGTGATGTTAATCCATACCTGTGTAATGTTTACCGAGGTGTTTAGATGGGAGAAGGGCTTTCCTGACTTGATTAATCCTCTCCTCTCTCCTTTCGTGTGTGTGATGGGGTGTGCATGTGTTTGTTTCCTGCAGGCTCTGGGTTGTTTGCTGTACAAGTTGTGCTTCTTCACTTTGCCCTTTGGTGAAAGCCAGGTGGCCATCTGTGATGGCAGTTTCACCATTCCAGATAATTCCCGTTACTCTTACGATCTTCACTGCCTCATTCGTTAGTGCCTCTTCAACATCATTATAATAACAGCATCGAAAACAATTGTACCAAGTAACCCATTCTCCTGTTTTTTTTGTGGGGTTTTTTCCCACCCAAGTAACATTTTGTTTGTCTCTCGTTTCCAGGGTACATGCTGGAACCAGACCCAGACAAAAGACCAGATGTCTACCAGGTGTCCCACTTTGCTTTTAAACTTGGTCAGCGAACCTGCCCTGTTCAGAATGTGAAGGTCAGTCTCTCTCTCGGCACCAGAGCCAGATAAAGTCTGCTTTATTTTCCCTTATCAGTCATTTATTTTCTTCCCATGCTCACTGGGAACTGATGTGGATTTTCTTGCTGACCTTCATAGAGACATGTTTGTTAACATGCTGTATGAGGAAACTGTTTGAAAACACGTTTCATGCGCAATGGGATGTTTGTTGTCAATTTATTTTGTTTATACACCATTCGTGTGTCTGTATGTGTCATCTTTGTTCAGAAAATGTCTTTCTCTTTACAAAACAGAATTCGCCTATTCCCACCAAACTTCCTGAGCCAGTCAAAGCAAGTGAGGCTGCAGCGGCAAAGAAAAGCCAGGCAAAGCCCAGGCAAGCATGACCTGCTTACACCGTATCGCCATTAAAGCTGTAGTAACGCTACCTTTTTGTGGAAGTAATTAAGAGCGGCCCGTGTGCCGATACTCATTAGAAAAATGATCTTATCCCTGTTTGCCATGATTAACGAGAAGGCCAACATCCTCCCTTTTGTTTCCAGGCTGACGGATCCAATTCCCACCACTGAAACCTCCATCACCCCTCGCCAAAGGCCCAAAGCAGTGCATACCCAGCCGGCTGCTGGCATCCTACCCATCCAGCCTGCTGCTCTCACCCCTCGCAAGCGGGCTAATCTCCCTGGTGGTGCAGCTCAGCCTTTGGGTATGTACAGCACTGCGTCCTTACTTTCCCATCCATCAGAGAGAGAGAGAGAGAGAGAGAGAGAGAGAGAGAGAGAAAAGCCAATCTTTTGAATGAGCATAAATATGAGAGTCCCACTAATCCGCTGCGCACATGTTGAATACAGCAATTCTCAACAGGAACAGATTAAGT
Source organism: Blennius ocellaris (assembly GCF_963422515.1). Lineage (NCBI taxonomy): Eukaryota > Metazoa > Chordata > Actinopteri > Blenniiformes > Blenniidae > Blennius > Blennius ocellaris. Next base: position 10,583,014 of record NC_137664.1, read on the forward strand.
GTGCAGGTTAGGGCTCATGTAAATTAAAGCCATCTAACCGCAGCCCCAAAGTGACTATATCATGATTATCCCTCTGCCTCTCTCCGCAACCTTGCTTCAGGTGATGCGACTTTGATGCTTGCATGAGCTTTTATGCCATGGGATTCTCTTCTTGACATTTTGACAAGCGTTGTTGTTATTCTTAATGAAAATAGAATTCTTTTACTTCACATTTAAACTGCGCATCTGTGCACTTACTCACAATAAATGATCTAGCGGTTGAGTAATGTGTTGACTGGGCTCCTTTTAACGTCCCACAGGAGTCGGTTTAGATCTCTCTCAGCCGGCTGCAGCTCTCCAGTCGCAGAAGGCCCAGGCTTCGGCGCTGCCACTCATCCAGGCGCAAAACAATTCAATTCAACCTGCGGCTCCGCAGAAGCAGGTACACGCATAAAATGCCCTGACGCTGAAATGGAAAAAGACTTGGTTTTTTTTTCGATTCTCAAATTAATTCCTCTGTATCTTTGTTGTTATGAAACTACAGAAAAGCATTTGCGAAGCATATTTTGTGTCTGGCTGTTTGAGTAATAACAATACATTTAATTTCGAATGCAATTTTCATTTAAAAAACCTCAATGTGCTACAAGCACATTAAAAAGAGTAGATATACACAAGTGGATTCATTTTGTAATAAATTGTTATAAAAACAACTTATGGGTTAGGGTTTGGTAAAACAAATTTTTCATCAGTCACACTTTTTTTTTGGTTTTATTTGACTTATTTTAAGGGTTTGGACACTTGTAATTGGAAAAACTGTAGATTGTGCCTGTCGTAATGTTTTTTTTTTGTGATGTCCGACTCTGTCAAATTTTGTCTGTTGCAGCCTGTTCAGGCAGCCGCGGCCACAGGAGTAGAAACGGCCCCTATAGCAGCGGCGGCAGTGTCTGCCCAGCCTCAAGCACAGCCCACAGTTCCGCAGCAGGCTCCACCTCCCACCACAGTCGGCTCCACCTCGCAGCAGGCGGCACCAACCCCGTCCAGCCCGGCTCCGCCACAGCGCCCGGCTCGCCGCAAGCAACCGAGCGTTGCCCAGCAGCCCGAGGCTCAGCTTTCGTCTAACAAACCGGCCGCCAGTCAGCAAGCAGCACCCCAGCAGCAAGCGTCAGCTGTCCAGGCTCAGACCGCGTCAACCGACATCAGCCAAAAATCAGCCGAGACAGTGAGTGGCCTGCCGCCAACCGCTCGACTTCAGCACCGTCGAGCTGACAATTTGACTTTACGTCCTTGTGACCAAAGGCGTTACGATGTGGTGAAAGTGTACAGTGTCATCTGATTCTTCACAACACCTCTGCAATGCTTCCGCTTCATTGTTATCCGGTGTCTCTTTTCACTCAGACTCCGCCTGCGACTCCAAAGACAACTGAAGAACGAGGCCATCAACGCACTCCGAGTGACGCTGCAGGAAGCGGAGCGCCCACAAGTACAGTGAGTGACTCCTCGCAGCAGCAAGGAGCCAACGGAGATGCTCTTCTTAGTCAGTAAGTTAAATCTTCACTCTGATACAGCTGAAGAATTATTATATTGCGTCTGATTTTTTTTGCTTACAATGTTTGTTTGTTTTTTTTGTTTTTTTTTCCTATTTTAAAACGTACAGATCACTTCCATCTCAGCCGAGCACTATCCAACCCATTCAGCTCGATGACGCTGCACAGGACCAAAGTAAAGCTGCTTCTGTTGGTCCCGCCTCTGCTGGCGCCAGCAACACACAGACCGCACCTGTATGGAACCCATTCGACGACGACGACTTCAGCGCGGGGGAATTTAAGACTAATGAGAACAAGGCCAACGGTAACAAAATTATATGAATGTAAACAGTGATGTCCTGGCCCCTTTTCCGGGAAGTACCCTGCTTTTCACTCTTAACTGAGACAGTTAACTGACAGGGATTTTCTTTTTGGCTAGAACTTCCCTCGGATACTGAGACGGCACCCTCTGAGGAGTTGATACCAGGTTTACAGGCGTGCGCTGTGGAGGATGCTCCAGCAGAAACTGGTATGTTGATTTTCTGTTTTTGTTTTTGTTTTTTCCCAACCTTTTGTGACTCATCATTGCAAAAATCCTTGCATACAACAGGACCAATCAATAACTGCTTAAACAAGCAGAACTAAAGTATAATGGAAATCTTGTTGGACTGAGAAAAGGATATTATGTCCTGTTTTAAATGTATTGGAAGGAACACGTTTCACCTCGGTTTAATTCCCGACTGCCAAGCCGATGCTACATGGTGCATTTGAGTCTGAAGAAGTCAACGAAACATAAACCACTCAAGTAGCTGACCCATTAACCTGATTGCTTTAAATGGCTTTTGGAAAACAAGGATTGTCAATGTGCATTACATGAATAAAATAAAGGGTCTGATCAATTTGGATAAAAATAAATCAATGAAAAATCCAGCAGTGTGGATAGAGTACATTTCAAATGTTGTCAGATTCTTTGTGTTTATTTTAACAAGAACCAAAAGTTTAAAATAATGTCATATAGTGTTCAGTGCAATAGTCAATATAATCTTTTCAGGTTAGAACGGAGTATTAGGAACCAGTGGAGCTGGCTAAATGGGAATTACAACCTGATTTGAGTGGAATGGAATTATTTGTGAAGATCTACTTATACTACTTCTATGAAGTTGCTAAAAAAAAACCACCCTGCGTTATCAGAATCCTTTCATGATATTGTTGTAGAATTTTCCATCAAGATGGAAAAAAGGAATGAAGATCAGGACAATGTGTATTTGTCTCCACCTTGTAAATGTTCCTGTCCGTTTCCATTCTTTTGATTGGCTCTGGACAAGTCAAGTTGAAGTTGGCTAATGGCATCGTAATGACCTGTAAAGCTATATTGAACTCATGCCTGCTGATAGAAGTCGAGACATTTCAAAGAAAGCATAGTGGACCTTGCATGTGTTGGAAGTACTACTGCATTAACTGCTGTTTCTCCTCATGCAATAATAAATCTCTCTTGTGTTTTGTTGCTTTCATTACCAGGTGAAAGGCCGTCAGCCATCGTTGATGTGGATTCAGGAGCGTCACTGCTGGTAGTCCCAGATCCGTTCGGCACTCTGGACCTCTCGGACACACCGGGTAAACATCTCTGTCTATGGCTCGATGTTATAAACGCGTTTATATTTATGTGGTCCTTAGATATTGTTCTTTTTCTACAACTGCTGCAGGTTTTGTACTTGGCTCACATCTCCGTTTAATATTCTCCCATTCTTTTTTTTTTTTTTTGTCTTTAGAAAAGTTGATTGAAGGACTCAAATCTCCAGATACAGCTTCGCTCATGCTTCCTGACCTCCTGTCGTTGTCTGATCCATTTGGTGGGTCCGTGGAAGAGTCCGCAAAAGGTGTGTGTCTGTGTTTCGGAAATGAAAAATGTATTCATGAAAGAGTTAAAAAAGTAAAACGGAAGGATTTTCATACACTTCTTGGCTTTTAATTTGAGCTTTGTATTTGTATATGCATTTTATTGCTTGTATCACATGTCGTTACACTGCCCCCTATGGGTTTGGCATGCTCATAGTAGCTCTGAACCAGGTGCATTTGTCGAATTAGTAATAAATATTTTGTTGTTTTTTTTTTAGCTAGACATTAGGTTTTGACAGAAGGAATGTTTAGCAAATAATTTTTTATTGGTTTTTTTGTTGCATTTTATCATTCATTAAACCAGTCTTTTTTTTTTTTTGTCCACCAGATCCTCTGACTGCAGACGATTCTCTCCTGGGCTGCTCTCTGATCTCTGGCCCTTCTGCTCCTCCAGCAGCAGGCAGCGCCACCTCTTCCCTCTCCTCCGCTCCCACCTCCGCTGCCTCTGCTCTGGACGATCTCAGTCTGTTGTCTGGAGACTCCACGCAGCTGAAAGCGGGTGAGTTGTAACAATCTGGCAGAAGGAAATCACTTCCCACACGCTGTGAGGCGCGGATTTAAAGTAACATTATGAAGCTCAGACATGTAAGATCAGCCTGGCTTCATTGAATTCCTTGATAGAACATTTGCCATCTCCATGAATATTTGGCAGAGAGTGCAGAACAATGAAGGTCTATGAGGAAATCAAAGAAATGACCTTTTGTTTTTTTGTCTGCTGACATCTGACTTTGTCTGTAGTTGGTAGGCTGAATGTTCGCTTTGGAGTGGAGCATCAAACATATGTCTTCTAAACTTCTAGTTTTTGAGGTTTAATTTATTAAAACGATATTCCCTTGAGAGGTACCATCTGACTTTGTGTACTCGTATTACAAGATACAGAAAGCTTTTTTCCCCCCATTACTGCGCACCCTTACAATGCAATACATCATCATGTTCATTCAGTCCCACACCAAACTACAGCTGCACCCTCCAACTCCATAAACTGAATATAAGAGAAATCACTCGTTGAAAAATGTCGTTTAAAGAATAAGGTTGGGGCCTTAAGCTCAACAAAGACAGGAGTACAGATGTACTTGTACTCAAGTTATGTTGCAAAATCATCAAGGAGACGTTTTTTTGTGTGTTTTTTTCCATTCATCATAACCTTTTAGACATCAGAATCATCCAAATTCTGCTATTGACTATTATTTTTTTCACCTTCACAAATAAAGAATGGACACATGATATAGCCACAAAAATAAAAATAATAAAAAAAAAAAAATGGATCGAACAAAAGAAAGAAAATCAAAAACCGGAACACCAGTTCATATCCATGCAAATAATAAGCAATGAACAGTCATGGAAATCCCTGCAACATGCTATTAGAAACTCCAGGTGCTCCAGGTCCAGGCACCTGGTTGAAAGAGTAGGATTGAAGTGATTTCCTGTGGTTTGGGCATATGTGCATTCCGTGTGGAACTTGTGCAATCATAGGTTGCATAAAATGCAACCTATGATTATCTTAACAGCTTCAACAGGGTATGATATTTAAATGGGAGTCAATACAAAACTCTCACTTATCAACTTCTTGAAAAATCGTCATGCTTTCTCTGTTCACTTGGATCTCTGTAAAAATATCTGTCAAATGGTGTTATGAATCCCTGACTGGGAGCCACACAGCTGCGCTTGAGACGCGGAGCCTCGGCTGCTTGAGCAGCATGACTGGAACTGACAGTGCCAACTCCAAATCACAGCCCGACTGTATGTGGCAGCTGCGTCAAAATAATTACCGCCAATCTTTCCTCATAATATCTTATCAATCGGGCTTTGCAGTGGTGCAGAGCAGCAGATGTGCTTCTGCAGTGATTTTTTTTTTTTTTACGAGCGGTTTCCCGACGGCGAGGAGAAGAGAGAAGCCGCCGCTCGCATCGTCACCGATTCTTGTTCGGCAGAACCTTGTTTGATTTTTGACGACGCACCGTTGAATGTCGCCGTCTTTCTCTGCAGATTCGTCCCTCCTGATCTCGGACTTCGAGTCCCAACAAGCGGGTACAGAGGAAGGCACGGAGGATGAGTTTGATCCCATTCCCGTCACCGGCCGAAAGAATTCCCAAGGTGGGTCTTTACGGTCTCCTCAAGATAACAGAGGTGGGTGAAGATGGCGTTTAGGATCATAGGCACATCCAGACGTTGAAACCTTTTTTTTTTTTTTTTTGTGACATAACAACCCCTCACTTACACTGTTTTACACCCAGAGTCTTAACTTAAAGAATATTCTTAAACCTGTAGCGGTAAATGGGTAAATTCTGCCCTTTTTTTCTCTCTCTCTCTCTTTTTTTTTCTCTCTCTCCTTCTCGAACCTCTCTCCCCCTCTTTGGCTTCCTTTGTTTGCTTATTGTGACTCTCTCCCTTCTGCTGCTCCTCCCTTCTGTTTGCCTGTATTCGTTTTGCCTTCCCCTCCCCTCACCCTCCCTCCCCCCTTTTACCCCCGCCCTGTCTCCGGCCAGTTTCAGGAGGCCACTCGCGCAGTAACAGTGGTGGCTCTGAATCCAGCCTGCCCAGCTTGGCCCGCTCCCTGATGCTGGTGGACCAGCTCATCGACTTGTAGGCGGCCCACTCCACCCCCCCCCCCCCCCCACCCCCACCCCACCCCCCTCCCCCATACAAGCCGTAACACTGGAGTAGCCTAACAACAATCAACAATGTTGTCCGAGCTTACAGCTTCTCGCCCTCTTCATCGTAGCTCCTCCAGTAGAAGTGTCCTCCACCTTTTCAGCGCTTCTTCATTTTCTTGCCCTTTCGATCTCATCACATGCCTCACCTGGCTTCTTCTCGATTCTCATCTCCTCCTCACGCTCGCCTTTTCTCCTCGTCGTCATCTCCAACGCTTTACGTCACGGGTGGTGTCATTAAAAAAAAAGAGGCTCATCAGCGCTCATTCTGAAGAATAACTTTGACGTCAGGATTATAGACTCGCTCTCCACTTTCTTTCAACAGTACGACATTGCGTCGAATAGCAAACAATAGAAGCTCATCGTTGTAATGTACAATAGGCATAGCTCTAAGTGGTCGTAGTTATTATCGTGCACAAGTGAATTTGTCGTCGTTTGCCTTTTCAAATTTTCCTTCCCAGATTTATTTGCACATTTTGATGGGGGGGAAAAAAAAAGAAAAAAAGAGGAAAATGAAATAACCATTTTTGTTCAAATGAGGTTTATTTCTACAAAAGCCAAACTTCTTTGAAACTTTGTCATGTAGCCTCATTTGCACAGTTGCATAAATAGTTACCTCTGTTGGGGCGGCGGGATGAGAAAAAAAACAAACGAAACAACTATTTAAAGCTGCTTTAGATTAGAGTGAAAGAATAAAGTTACAATCTGGAAATCGATCAGCCATAAACACACAACGGTCAAGTGCCATAAAATAAACAAAGGGGTTCTCGGAGTGGATCTGCTAAACGTTTCTTAAATCCGCACTGCGTGTGGTTGATCACCTGGAGCTCTTCTCATTTGCTTTTAATTTGAGGTCGCTTTTTTGGGGGGGGGGCGTCTTCGCCTCGAGCAAAGCAATAGCTAAAGTAGGGTATAAATAACAAACCAGAGTCATTTAACTGTGTGAGTAGCCGCGTGCCATATCAATAGAAATGCATGAAATCAAGAAAATAATTTGAGTAATCAACAGCGATAGGAAACAGTAGAAATATAGTAGCAATTCTAAATAGACGAGACCACTCATGGCTTTTCAGGTCATTTCTTGGCACTCAGAATCATTTTCCACACACTCGCACCTTTTTATTTTTAATATCGGCACTTTCATTCCACATTGTACAATCCCTTCTACATTCCTGTCACTAATTTATGTAAATAGATATCTGCAAAGCCCCCGCAGGCTTTTATCCGGACCGTATATATAAAGTCACTGTCATCGAGCTTTACTTGTGGAAAACATATTGCTTTACTTGTGAAATCTCTCTCATATATATATATACAGTATATATATGACATTGTTTTCCTGTTAATACATGTTAATATGAATAGAGTGTTAGAGAATGAATGTAAGTAATAAATATTAGTCTATAATAAAATCTATCTATGATTCTTAACACCATAACCATTCGATAATATTGAAGAATATTCTATATAAATATTTCATTCCTCTTTGTGGAATTGTGTGTTGAGAAAGTTTCTTTTCTTTGTTCTATCTACTTGATAATTGTGGGTAAATTCCAATGTATAGGCGATAACCCTAGTCTTTGTTTAAACCCGGAAGATTAGGCTGAATACCGTGTCTCATTCCACCTTTGTGAAATGACAGTGAGCCCGTGTTCTGTTTGTTTACATGGACTGACGAAGGATTATATTTTTATTCAAGAATTTTTTTCCAGAAAGTAGGAGTTGGGTGTCTTTTAGATTTTTTTTTTGGTCCCGTTTCATTTCAAACTTGTGATTTTCAAGGCCTTTTTTTTTGTTGTTTGTTTTTTTGCTTTGGTGGTCACAGAATTCATATCAAGAAGCATGGCAGTGTCGTTGAATGTTCTGTTCACGTGTGTCGGTGCACTATGTTATGATAAGTACGTGTGAGTGCGTGTGTGGAGTCCGAATCGTTGGATGTGTCTTCTTTTTTTTTTTTTCCCCCAGTAGCCTAACTTGTGTTGTTGTTTGCTGCAGATGTGAACATCGCCGTTTAAAAAAAAAATAAAAATCTCCTCCGAAAGCACAGGCCCCCCCCCCTGCAAAAGTTCTCTCAGGTAGTCAGAGCTACAGTCCGTCGCTCTCTGTCCGAGAGCTGGAGACGTACAGTATTTGGCTTGTCCGCTCCCCGGTCTCACCGTCTCCTAGAAGTGTGTGCGCTCCATATTCCAGTTTACTGAACCACAGATGTCGTCTGAGGCGTGACGTGTGAGGGGGGGGCTCTGCGACGCGTGGATAGGTTCTGCTTACGGCGACAACACAGCACCGCTGCCGCCGACCATCAGGCAGCCCTTTTGTGGTTAGAAAGGATCTGCTAAAGTCGGCAATAGAGAAGTTTCTGTAGGATCAAACAAAGGTATTTTAACTTCCTGCGGGAAGGCATACCTTCACTGCTTTATTTTTTTTTTTTCATTATTACACGTTTAAACATGGAAATTTCACAAAACGTGATGTTTTTGTTAGATTTGCCAGCATTTTAACAACAAACAAGGTTTGACCTTCTCGAACAGAAAAAAAAAATGACATCAAGTTAAATATCACGCGGAAAGTTTCATGGGAGGTGGGTTGTTGTTTTTTTTAACATTTATAGTGTTTTCATGTTAATTCCGTTGCCTCATCTCAGAGTCACATTTATTGTCATTTCACAGTTTGCTTGTGCAGCAAGTAAAAAAACACGTTTAGTGTGGTACACTGCAGGCATTTTGTGCAATGGCAATAAAGGTACTTCCGATTCTATCCTACCCTCACATTTATGGAGTGTTTTGAGTAAGTTATTCGACACTAATCACTCCTTCATCCAACTAAATCTGCAAAAATAAACCAGTGAGAGAGAAAGCTGTTTGCAAAACAAACAGTTTTCTGCAGGGACTGCATGTGCAATGGAAGTTTTCTTTTTTTTTTTTTTTTTAATCATCCTCTAATATTTTTGGGGAAAACCTCAGTCATTTTGCAGTTACCGTTTGAACCTATGCAACTCCCAAGCTTTCTCCCCCGTAGCCTCCAATGTGCTGTTGTGATCAGTAAAGCCGAGCGAGACGAGTCCTCGTTGTGAAACGGAAGCCCCTCGTTAATTTTTTTGTTTTGTTTTTTTGCTCTGTAGTTTTTTGCCAAAAATTAAAACAAAACAAAAAAAAAAAAATCTGTTGATTATCTGGTACTATTGAGTGTTTTGAGACGCCTCCTTGTCATTTATGGCCCAAACCTGCGTCAGAGCTGTGATATCGTGTGCTCCTTCTATTTTTGTGAGATAACTAAAGAATTATAAAAGGGATGGCAAATAAAATACAAATGTGAATGTCAATGTGTGGAGTTTTAATTCTGAGATATTTACTGAGATACGTGCAAAACAAAATTTCTATATTAAAAATACAGTTTTTTACTCTTGCCGAGCATTTATATATGATAAATTTCGCTGGAGGCTGACAAAAATTACATGCAATTCAAGATGGAACATTTAAAGATACACATGGATTTTCACAAGTTCTAAACATGGCTGATCTCACTGTTTATTAGTGATTGTCACCAAGAAACCATTTTTAGTTTGGAAGAAACGTGAGGAAACTAATATTTTCTCTAGTGAAGGGTTGAAAGTTTTTTCACAAATGATTTTAAATGGAATAATTTCCCATTTTTACAGTATTTGTGTAGACATCTTTACATTTCAGACACTGACACTCAGATCTGAACTGTAGATGTCAGTAATGCAGCAGTAGAAGAGGGATGATGCTTTGTTCTTGCAGCCCATTGAGATCAAGCTGTGCTGTTTGTAGCCTCCAAACAAAACAAAACAAAAAAGAAACGTTCTCCCAAGCTCCGAATGGAAAAGTTGCTTTTACCTGAAGGCTCCTGCTTCGATGTGTTATTGACAGTTCAGATATTTGGCTTCACTGTAAGGCTTCGACATATCAGAGATCATTAGACGCGTGGTCAGTCTGATGTTTGCACTCTTAATCACTGGTGATCGAGGCGGATGCATACAAACATATTCATTATTCAGCACTTTTAGAAAGAACACATTTTCAAAAATGTGACCATTTCAAACCGTACGAAGTTGTTAAAAAAGTAGTATAGTTGTGGGTCGTTTTAAACGTGTAAAGTGTTGTCGGTTTGGACATTAAATCTGCACAGGTGGAACTGAACATCAAACTCTCAAACCTTTTTGAAAATATATTTCATGACTGTGCATCTGGCTGCTACGACCTTACTCCCATCCATTTCAGACACTGTATTTGTTTGTCTGAGAAAGATCACTAACGCTTACATATATTAAAACACAACCCGTAAATCTCTTGGCCACGTTTCTTTAAATTTTGGTAAGTAGATGACTTGAAAAATGTTGCTTATTTTTGCATGATTCTGTAGCATAGAATCTCTCATAATTGTGTTTCTTGCACAGATTTCCACTTGATTCTGTTTAAATGTTCTTATAATTGTTGTAATTTTGCATTTTCATCACTGGTAGGGAGAGAACAGAATGAAATCTGGTATTTTAAGAACAGTTTTCATAATTTACACGATTAAATCTTTATTTTGGTGAAAAATACAAGTGTATCTATCATTTCAAGGACAGGAAAAAATAGTTGTTTGCTATTGTTTAATATTTTTAATATATTATCCATTGACACTTTACTTTGAAAGAGCAGGATTAAAAGTACAGTGCACCATTCTCCCAATTAAAGCTCACCAGTGTGATTTATCGCCCTGCCTGAACTTTCTCCCCTGTCCTCCTCACACAGACCTGCAGGGGGAGCTAAACTGTAAAGAACTGCGAGCGGCTGTAGCACCTGTGCACCTCAGTGAGGACGTTCAGGGGTCAAAGATGCAGCAGCAAGCGGCCGCTGCATGTGTCTATAATAAGCGCAGTCACCACCGAGCTGTACAAACTCCGTGCAGCAGCGGCCTCCATCACTTACCTGTGAAACAGGAATCCCAGCCTCCGAGCGGCACCGGTACCTCCGACGTCTTCCAGCTGGCCCCTTTCAAAGCACCTGGGAGACCAAGCGGGATGCCATTCAGCGGCTCCTCCTCCTCCTCCTCTGCATCTCATAAACCCACCGAAGCGTCTGACGTTTTCCTCCAGGCGCCGTTCGGAAAGAGGCCGGAATCCGCCAAAGCCGCTCCGGCGAAATCCCGTACGTCCGATTCCGCCGCGCGGCAGATCCACCTCGGCGGCGGACAGCGTCGCCCGGTCGGCGTCTTCTCGTGTCCCCCGGCCGCGCCTCAGCCTTTCGCTCTGCGCGCAGACGGGCCCCTGCTGCAGCAGCAGCCGGTGGCGGTCCACCGGGTCGTGTCCAGGATCGGCCAGCAGGCCGCCGTGGGCTCGGTGGCCGTGGGGCCGCTGCACGCCTGGACCATAGGGGGACGAGCTCTGGACGAGCCCTTCACCGCCGCACCCTTTCAGCCTCGGTGCTCTCAAGGGAAACCCTGATTAGTTCCTCATCTCTTTTTAAAAACAAAAACAAAACAAAAAAACCAAATCGGAGCTTCTCTGGGAAACGTGAGGCTGAGTGGCAGTATTACATAGACACATCCGATTATTTCTACTTTGGCTATTATTACAGTAGTGTGAAAACGTATTCTTTAACCTGGTAAAACGCGGTGCTCTACCTCAAGTCACATGACCTGGGCATCATATCAGCACTTTACAGTTTGTACTTAAAATAAAAATATCTGCTTAAATATGTTTCCTATGAATCCCAGGATGAAGGATTTCACTTACTGTCCATTGTGTGTGTTTTTGTCTTGCTGAAGTTATTGCATCATTTAACGGGAACATTGAAGTCAAAGTCATGAGACAGGCTTTCATTGCATGTATCAGTATTGTTGTTTCCCTTTGCTTTGCAATTTTATCACATATTGTGCCTTTAAATCGTATGTATGGTTTCTTTTTTTTAAATGTGTTGGTAGATTTTTTTATTTTTTTTCAACCATTGTAGCATTTAGATGACCAGTTGTTTTGCTTCAAGCCAAAGAAATTCTCCTTTTGGGGTTTTTTTGTTGTTTGTTTTAATGTTCAGTATTTATATTTTTCTAATCGTCGCTCACAGAGCAGCTGCAAAGTCACATTTTCAAAGACACCAAACAAGTCTCAGCTCCAAAGCCTTCCACACTCGCTGCTTCCAGTTGATTACAGGCTGCTGCCATTTCCTCTGACATCTATCATGACATACGAGTTTTTACAGAAGACCAAGAGGTAAATAACAAGTCAGCTTTTATACTGTTTTTAAAAAAAAAGTTTTTAATGTGATTTTAAGCAACATTTCTGAATTTGCTTTATACACCAGCTAATGTTTTGTAAACTGCGCTGCCTTTGCTCCCAGTGTTTTATTAATGCGTAGTATTAGTTATCTGTTACTACATGATACAAGCAAATATTAAATGGTTCTCAAAGTAAAAGCCTTCTTCATTTCTCGAAGCTTTTAAAGTGAATACTTTTGGGTTCTTTTCCAGATCTTAGGAAAACTGAGACATTAAATACATTTGTCTAGGTTTTATCTAACTGCACAATGTCAACTTATTAATCTTTTGAAGCTAAAGTAGCTTAATGCCGTCATAACGCCTCGCATGTTTTATGCTGCTCAATGTTCCTCTGAAGAGAATTGCTGTGCAGAAGATTTCAGGTTCAACACATTTTGAATCAGTTTTTTTTAAGTAAAAAAGAAAAGTATACATTTTTATGGTTTAATGTGGTCCAACACAACTCTAATCAAACATCTGTATTTCTGGACCACCGAACTTAAGAGAGTTTCACTTTCCAAGCAAGACATAATGATTTTCTTGCCTTATAGAGATTATTCAACAGAACAGTGGCATTGATCCAAACGACTGTCGCCCTTTCTCGGCTTGTAAACACGTCGCACTCGGGCAGCAGCACGACGGGAGTCCTCGACTTCGGCCCTCCGAATTTTGACTCCCGAGAACTTTTCTCTCTTCAGTCTGTTGTCGGTAAGATATTTTTGTCATTCGCTACTGTGAAACTTGTCATTATGGAGTATAACTCAGACATTATAGTTAGTGCAGCGTCTGGCAGTCGTGGACCTTGTGTTCAAGCAGCAGTTAAATGTCTCTGCTCTCACTCACCTGATTCACGTGCACCTTTTTGTCGGGAACTTCATTCTCGTGTTTTATTTGACTCATTCAACTTAATGAAATCACCTGCTGATGACTGATGTTAAAATCTTTATATGTAGTCTGTAAATGTCATCTCAGTTACTCACATGTTTTCACTAAACATATTTGATGACTTCAGTCTTTATCATGCACTAAACTCTAAAGTGTCCGTTGTGATAAAGTAACCAGCTTTTCCTTCCACTGACTTTTTCTTTTTCTTTTTCTTTTTTTTTAAAAGTTATCTAAACAGGTTCTACCTGGATGGATTTGACCTTTAACAAACTCTGATGGTTCATCTTTGTCTTCAGTACCAACTTATAAAGATTAAACTAAAATGGAAAGAAAAAAACCCCGTTGATCCACCCGAGACCATAAAAAGTGTCCCTGTGTTTCTGTGAAACGTGAATCTCTGCACAAATATCTGCCTGAAAGAGAAGTCACTTGGTTATTCGGCAGTACACAAAATGTCTGGTGAGCCAGGTGGATTTAGTGACATTCCTTTTCCTGAACGCGGGACAAAAGAACGGCGCAGGGGGAAAGTACGAAAACTGGAGCCAGAACGTCGGGAAATCGAGAGCTGATTGGGAATGTGTGTGGAAATGGATCAATCCGAGGCCTTTAGTGTAAATTGGAGGTTCATCGTGGAGCCGATCAGCCTCTTCAGGCCAGCGATCGCCAAGTTGAGGCCACAGCAAAGCATGATTTTACCATTATTCTTGTTTTTTTTTTGTTTCCCTCCAAGTATTTTAAACGGAACCACATTTTCAAGCTGAGGGCTTGATTCGTTGTGTTTCAGAGGGCAGTGAAGTGAGATTTAACATTACGGCGTTACTTGTTCGGTAATGTCAGACAGGGAGGGGCAGATGTGTTGGGTTTTTTGAGGGGGGGGGGGTTTTGGCATCAAAGCCATGCCAAGACTCATGAACCAGTAAAATGGTTGTGACACGCATTGGCGTGAACATATGTGACAATTTATCTGGGACAAACCCAATGTTGAAATAAAAAAAAAAATATAGGCACAGACATTAAAACAAACTCTCGCCTCATAAAGATGGAAACTCCCAGAGAAAAGTCTTTCACTGCCTTCTGATGGTCTGTTAAATTGTTAGACTTTGTAAATCCAGCCGTACGGATCTCCATGGCAGCATTGCTGGGTTTTGTGTTAATTTCTGCATTTTTTTTTTTCTTTAATCTTTAATGTGAGCCTGCCTGCCTCTGTCTCTGGACCTTTTCTCAGTCCCACCCCCATGAGCTCACTTCCCGCAGGCCATGCAAGTCCGTCTGTGATAACATTACCAAGCGACGAGAACTGGAAACATGCGGAAAATGTATATCGGGATTTATTTTAGGATATCTGAGGGGATGAAGGCACAGCTGCTCTGTGGCTTGTTACATAATGCCAAACACCAGGTTTTTGTTGGGCTTTTTTTTTTTTTTTTTTTTTGAGATGGAGAGAGAAGCAGAGCCACATCGTCTCCCAGAGTGAAAACAAATGGCCATAAATCGAACAAATAGTATAAATAATTGTTCTAGTTTTTCATTGTCTGGTCCTCCAGCATCGCAGCTGTATTTTCTGCTTTGTCAACCGAGCAGTGAATTCCTGAGTATCTTATGGTTCCCTTGTATCCACATGTGAAGAAATCACAAGTATTTTCACCACATTTTACAGTCATTTCATCGGTTTAGAGTGAAAAACCCAACAAAGCAGCCCGTAAAGGAAATGTTCTTTTTAGTTGTTTTTAACTATCGTCTTTAACATCCTTGTAGTCAACAGCAAGCACATCTTTGTGTCTTATTAAAAGCCACAACAATCCCCACAATAAGTTGCTAAATGCATTTTATTGTTTTTCACTATTGACTGTATTTTGTTTTTATATAGTAATTAAAGTCTGGACTGTGCTGAACATGATTTGTTATGTTTCTAATCCGATGTTGATCATTAGTAATACCTGTGATGAGAGTTTTCCACATTGAATTGAAGACAATGCCACTAATTTGGCTGTGAAAAGTATTGATAATTTACTACAGGACAAGAAAAGAAATCTATTTATTCAATTAAGATTAAGAAATAAACTCAATGACTCAAACCGACAGCATTTAAGTGATTCATCATTCAGCAAACTTCCATCTGAGAAAAGAAAAGATTTCTCTCCTGATGAACTCAATCACAACGACATCTGTTAGCCCATTTATTGCACATCATTTTGATACGAACACGTGAGATCACAGCGACTCATCAGCCAGATTTTCTGGCTGTGGATTCGGGCGTTAAGTGTAACTTTCCAGAAGTCACATTTACTTTTACGAGCTCACACATCTGTATCAACATTCATATTCCCTAATTTAGGATTCATTCATCTGACAATGTGGGTTTTTTTTTGACAAGACGCTGCTAAATAATAAAAGTGATTTAAGGCCTGTCAGTGTGACGTGGACGTACCTTTAAAGTCCGATTGAAAAAACTCTTGTATCAACAGACTTAATGTGAAGCTTGAGCATAGAGACGTAAAAAAAAATGAGGGTGAACAGGCTATAAAACAAAATACAAAGCATCTGTTTAGTGGCTAAAACAAATCATAACATCAAAACTGTCATATACATGTACATACAAAGTAATTTACAAAATATACATTTTTCAAGGTATTTGGTGATCAAACCTGCACGTATAAAACACATGAAACACCAATACTCACTCAATATGTTTGAGTTAGGTTGTGAAGATCCTGTCAAACACAATTTGTCAATCAAGTATACTTTCTCGTTCTATTTGTGTTTGAGCCGATTTTATGATTTGAGGTTGTACATGAAGGTTTAACTTCTCATTGAATCGCCGAAGCGATGCTTCTTGACACTAAATGATCGATTTTTGACAAACAAAAAGAAACTCGTCACCGTCTATTGTGCACCCAAACGTTAGCGAGTGTTGGTCCAACAGCTGCAGCCCCGTACGATGAAATTATACTGTAATTTTGCTCAAACGTTTGTTTGTTTGTTTGTTTTTTTCACCCATCAGAGATTGTCGTGGTTGGGGCGAGGCGGGGGGCGTGAGGGTGGGGGCGCCCTGCAGGGTGGCGGGCCCTGTGGCGGGGGCGGCAGGGAGCAGGTGGGCGACGGCGGCGCGGACACGGAGCACACGGTGGCCTGGGGCAGGGCTCTGTTTGGAGGTGGAGTATACATGGGGGAGCCGGCGGAGGACGGTGGCGGGGTGGACGGCAGCGGGGGCAGGGTCGAAGTCGGCGAGGGCGGCATGTGGAAGTGGTGGCTGCCCTCCGAGAGGCGGCGCTGGAAGGCATGCGGCACAGTGTAGACCGGAGTGGAGGGGTGGTTGTAGATGGGGTATCGAGGAGCCGGGTAGGATTTGCCGCGAGTGAAGTTGATGCACCTGCCCTGTAACGGACGCACAGAAACAAGTTCAATTCAACTGCTCAGTGAAAAATCTGCCTATGAAAAATGCCGAAATCCAATATATGGCACAGCTCTTGGCAGGTTGTGAAGTGGCAAAGCTCTGGGCAAATGGAGAGAGGAAATGCCTCCTTTGTGTCGTGGAAGAAAACGACGTCCAGCTGCCAGTCGAGCGTCGCTGAGGCTGGAAGTCGAAAGAGGCAAGCGGCATCTATTCCTAATGGCTTCTGCAGACGAGCACATTCCTGCGGACAATACCGCAGTTGTCTTTGTCTGCGCGCTGTGCCGCCGGAGACTTTTCCTTGAAGTCACCATTTCTCTTAATCTGAAGCAGATTTGGCTTCTCCAGCTTCAGCTCAAGGAATAACTGAGGTTTATGCGACGCAGATAAGATTTCTTCTCCATCCTTTCCTGGAGGTCTTTACATCAAACTCCCTTCATTCCTCGTTTTTACAGTTTACGAGTTCAAACTCCCTAAATGACTCGCTTTCCAAAGATGGAAAAAAAAAAAATAATGTTTCATAGCCTTTGTTTGAATATCATTGGGGATGTCCTACTGGTAGAGAAACAATAAAAAGAGGATTGTTGATGAAGGATGACGTTGGTGGCTAGATGAAAGAGAATAAAATAATGAATCATACAAACAGGTAAAAAAAAAAAAAGAAAAAAGAGATGCACTGATTCAACTTCCCTACTTATGTAAACTCTGAACTGTTTTATAAAAGTATTTCTTCCAGATGTCTGCTCTTTGAGGAGACAACCTCAAATTATTTTCCAAAGTGAGGTCAAACAGAGAGCGTGGTGTCGGGTTCAGTCTACTCCGTCGTCAGTGATATCGACTTAACGTTCACCCACAAGGCTAAACGTTCTCCTTATCAACAGACCTCGCATTAAAGAGGCTTTTTGTTTACAAAGTTCGCTCCTCATCTAGTGCATCTATCTACCTACTGCTTTCATGTCTTTGTATATTTATGTGTCGCGGGACAAAATGCACTCCGAGATACACAAAAAGATTATTTTTCTGCAATGTTTACACTGCGTTATAGTACCATCATGCATTCGTTCATGTTATACATCCTTCTTGATCAACTAAGGGTTGCAGGGTGCAACAAAGACTGGACAGAACTTCATCTTACCCACGGTCAATATACTTGTGCACAGAGTGTAGGAGAAACAGTGTAAATGACTGGAACGCACTATAAATGCCAATTTCACACAAAAAAAGCCCCCGAAAGATGAGATTCAAGCACAGCAAATCTGTTTTGACCAAATATTGAGTGAAAAGTGCCAGCGTTGGTTTTGAAAATTATACAGTAACAAAGTAAAGTCTATAAATACACAAGTGAGGTTTCTGTGTTAAAGTATTGTAACAGTGTTTGTTATCCCGCGTCTCACCTTGTCGCCAGGATAAGGTCGCATCACAGATACTCTGTCGTAACCTTTTCTCAGAAAAACCCACAGAGCATCCAGTTTTCCCTGAAGGACGACAAAAGAGAATATATAGAAAATATGTTAGACAACGATCTTTTTAAAAACCGAGACCATTTCATGTGGAAACTTGAGCCTTGCAAGCGTTGGAGGTGGTGGTTCATCAGTTCGACTCCTGATATCTTTCTTTCCATTGAAAACTATATATGTTTATAAATGATGAATAAAGAAAGTATTTTGTTTGGAAAAGCATCCGCTCAGCAGATTTCACATTCGGGGGGGGGGGGGGGGGGGGGGGGGTTAGCTCAGTTCATGTCTGGTTCCCATTATCGTTCATCCAGGTGATGAATATTTGAGGAAACAAATTCCATTAACTATTTCCTGGTAAAACATCATTCTGCAATACATTTCTTTTCAATTATCACGAGCACACACTCGAGGAAGCGGCCGGTTTGTTTGCAATAGATGTTGACATAAACTTCTTATCCAACTTTAAAATAAATATATGGAGGTTTTACATCTGTGTAACAGCTGAAAACAAGAGAAGATTTCCTGTAAATATCCTGCAGGTGGATTCTGAGCTACAGTTGCTTCTTAATTTCAATGAATTCAGTATCATGAAATTACATTGAAGTAACCAAAAACATGCTAAAAATACCTTGATGGGAGAGTACCACTTGTGAGAACCGGAGGTTTTGTGCATGTGATAGTAAGGCCGAGGCGACGGCGGGTCATATTCCTGCTCGGGCACCAAGACTCTGGCATTTTTAGCTTTTTCCAGTTTGGCTCCTTCTTCAGTCGAGCCTTTATCTCCCCAACGGACCTGAATGGAAACAAAAGCTTTTATAGCACGTAGCTGCAACAACCAGCAGCAAAGAAGAGTTAAGCATGAGAGGATGAACAGCTCCTCCAAGAGATCCAACCACATTGCAACCATTTGATAGGAAGCAGTGGATTTCCTCAGATACATGTTTTTGGACTGTTACAGGAGTACCAACACAAAACCCAGCCTCAGTGTGCCACAGTAAAATACTATTATTCTCTCCTTTCACATTTTGTACTCATTTACATACATTAATTCAAGCCCAGTCCACAGAAATCCGCACGAGAGAGAGAGAGAGAGAGAGAGAATAAAAGGAATATTGGCTGCTGAGCATCAAAGCTTAATTGTGTCAATTCACACCACAAGTGTTTCCCCGAATCACTCAAAACGTTGACTTTCAGACGGGTTTGACGTGAATTTTCTGCAAAAGATTCTCTGCCTGAGGTCATTTGCTCTGCCTAAGTTAAAAGATATCTCATCATAGGTTTATTTTGGCTGACAAAACAGTCATCAGGCTTTTTAAACTCACTGAAAAAAAAAAAAAAAAAAGCTAAAATGTCAAGAGTGAAACCAGTGCTGTCAAGGCAACCTTGGAAGTTCATTACTCATTTTGACTCCTTTGCAGCCGCCGCAGAGAAGCAGCGAAGGCTTTAACTTGGCCAAAAAAAAAAAAAAAAAAAAAAGCACATTAATGAAGCTGTGAAATATTTTCCATGGCTGCGTTTGGAAGCAGCTTTAAGACGAGATTACGGTTCGCTCAGCTCCCCTGGACTTCCCCACCAGGTCGTACCGGCACTAACGCACCGACCGACGCCTTCTGCCGTCCAGACGCTACAAACATCTGGTCCCTCTGGAATCCCGGCTGCTTTCAGGTATTTCGTAGCGCATGGATCAAGTGTCACACTGCCTCATGTAATTTGACAGCAAATTTATTGCCCGTGCGCCAAAACAAGTCTGAGCGTTCTCTCTTTTGTTTTTCTAACTCAACCTGCAAAAGAAAAACACTCAACTGCAGTTTAACAACCACAAACAAATCATGAAGGCTCAGACCCTTTAAAGCCCTCTTCTCTTTGGCTCCACCACACTTCTTCTTCTTTTCTTTTTTTTCTCTCTTTATTTTTGCTGTCGTTGCAGTTTACCGTCCAGATGGTCCTATTTTAACGCTCTGGCTCTCGCAACTAGTCACAACAACACAGTGACTCAGTCTCTTCCAGCGTGGCCGTTGCACACTCATCTCTTTTAAAGAATGGGTTGTTTCCTGCTCTCCTCAGTGGGTCTGCCGGTACCGGCGTCTGAACTCGTTCCCAACTCTTCAATGGCTATTTCTAACCTTTAACTCTCGCAGCGCTGGTGTCGAGCAAAACACATGTTTATAATTCTGTGAACATCAAACCAGTTAGTTTGAGAGATAGATTTCATTTAAACCTTTGAAGGATTTTCCTATAAGACCTACGAAGACCAGAAGAGACCTTCTCAGATGTACGGGTGTGGAGCCAGATGTGATGTGAGAAATAGGAGCGTTTATGAACTGTGACCAATGAAATGCACAACGATTTCCTGAAATCGCATTGGATCAACCTCCACAGTTGTCTAGCACAATTTCCATTTAGTAATATATGCACATATAGGCAAGTTCACTTTCAAAACCCTGCAATACTGCATCGTCATATTTCTATTGTGATAAACTCCCAACAAATCAAACGCTGGCCCGAGAGATCATTTTTGACACGTTCACTACTTTCATGGCTCCAACGATGGAGGAGACATTGGCTGTGTTTCAGATCCGTCAGGTCGCTGTCATGAGGGATGTCGTCCTCCTCTGCAGACACTTTCCTCCAAGCTCTAAAACTATATCTGCCTCCAGAAAAGTGAGAGAAATGATTGAAATTCCCTGAACTTATACGAGTTTATGCTGCACTGTGGGCTTTATCTTTATGGTCCAAGTGGAAAACCTCAGGATAAGGGGGATGCTTTCAAATGAATTCCAGCTTAGCTGTTCCGTATTCGACTAAATGGTGAACAAGACCCCCTTCATATGTTGACATCCAGGTTCATAACAACTCTTTATGGCACTACATCTTGGTTGTTTTTCTGTTCCAATTGAGATTCTTTGAAAAACCATGATACACTTCATCAGTCATCACATCGCCTCTCATAGCAGAAGTAGCCTAATACCTCATGGGGTTTTAATTGGTTTATGTCTATTAAAACTGTGAGTCTACAATGATCTGTCAACATTCCCACACGCATTTATTGTAAATGTTTTATTGCTCTGAAAAAACCTTTGATTTAAATTCACTTTGTTAATGTTGAGCTCTTTTACGCTGCGTGACGTCTTAAGTTATAATTGTCTGATTGTGTTTTTAGGCTGTTTTATTTTTGGTGTCCTTTTTGTTTTTCTTTTCTGAAACTTGATCGTTATACCATACAGTACATAGTACATATGATCGTCTTTACCTCCATTCTCTTGATGCCCCCGATTCCTCGACCCCCGTAATATGATGCATCTACAGTGGGCCACCTCCTCTTTGGATAACCATCCTCATCATCCTGAAGAAAACAAGTAATTTTTCATTTGTTATCAAAAACAAATACTACTGTCGTTTTATATTTTTAAAACAATGGATTCCATCATTCTCTGTATGAGTTCATCTTTCCTCGATATACAAGACCTGATCCCAAATGACACAGGAATAATAACAACAGCATGCACACACTTACAAACACAAATTCACACCACTGGGCAATTTATAGACAACAAATAACCTTTTAATCAACACATAAAACACTGTGTCATTCGGCAGGTTTGAACCAGGGAACACTACGACACAGTGACAGACCAGTCGCATTGTCATGTAACTAAAAATCCAAATAAGAAAGAAACACTCACAGAGACGTCGTCAATGACTGCAGGATGTGGCTCATGAATGACCTGCAGAAAAAACCAAAATGTAAGTTTTTTTTTTTTTTTTTTTTTTTTTATATTTAACACTTGTAAGAATTTTTTTTTGTTTTTTTACAAAAAGAATAAGAATGATGAGGATACCACAGTGCAGCAGAGAGGCCAGAACCACCACAGCACAGCCATGGTCAGCAGGAGGGCCAGGATGAGCAGTGCGATGGCCACAAAGGTCCCGTCAGACTGAAATGAATTCAAATTGAACACATAGATTTTTTGTAGTCATTAAAAGATTAATTACGGCTGATTAATATCTATGTATGTAAATATCACATAACACATAATAGATATATTGTATGAGAATTATATGAATAATCATTGCATGCTGAGGTATAAAAACCTTAATGAAGGCTTGTTTATACATAATGGAGCCACATAGTGATAAACTAAAAACATTATTCACAAAGGAATTAGGAATGTAGAGAAGCTTCTCAGGTGGTGGGACTCAATATATGATTTACAATGATCCCGAAACACATATTTCTATGAATACACAGAAAACATTTAAATAGACATTATGATGCATTTACTATTCTTCATCTTAAGTTAAGCAACTCTTCTTTGGCCGTAGTTTTTTTTTGTGTTACATTCATGATTTATGTGAGAACTGTAACAACAGGTTGGCAGAGTGGACAGCTCTCGCTCAGATTGTGGCAGGTTCAATTCCCCACCTCCCTCTGCCCATGTGCCAAAGTGCCCTTGAGCAAGACGATGAATTAAAGCTCAAGCAGTAAAAAAGCGCTATATAAGTGAAATCACTTTATTCACAAATACCTTTGGGTTTTTTTTTTCTGTTTACGGCTTGAGACTAAATATACACCAATTAAATCAAAAACATTGATTACATGTAAACAACCTTTTTTTTTCTTTTTTCCCAAGTCTATTGTCTCCATGTACAAGACAATAGAATAATTCCTAGCCAAAAGGACTTTGTTGCATGAAGGTCACTAATGAAACACAGCAGACTGGCAGACAGTCAAACTGCTGCAGCTGTGAAATATCTGACAAGAGTTATTCTCAGTTCAGAAACAGCTGATTCACAAAGAACAAAAAGTGAGTGATCACAATTTTTTTAAACCCTATAAATCTGCAAGCGGAAGTCCAACATGGAGCTTCATCAACACACATACGAGTCCACCAATACAAACACACAGGATTTCATTGTACTCACACAGGTGACCGCTGTGATTGTGACAGAACTGGAAATGAAGCTGAGGCCATTATTCATGCTGACGTGGAGAGTGGCGGAGCTGCAGAGAGAAAGAGAGAGATACGGATAGAACAGTGAAATTTCACTCTAAAATTTCACAACACCCATTCATAATTCTGAATTACTCAGCTTTTATTTCATTCCAGATGTACTTTGTTTGTTTTTATTTTAAAATGATTAATGCTTTGATCTTTGTCAGATTTCACTGTATCATAAAACTGAATCAAAGACTAAAAGTTTTTTTTTTTTTAATCTGCCAAATTCAGTTTATCTGGAAAAAGACAAAAACGTCACAGAATCGATAACAAGCTGTTGATGCTGGTTTATTATCAAGCAAAAACCCGACGTGCAAAACTGAAAGAGAGGCTGAGGAAGAGTTGGGATATTGTCTGTGACAGTGTGTCGGCTCTATGCTGTGTCAATCACTTTAAGCCCCCTGCAACTTCATGATTGATTTGCAAATTGGAAAATAATGAGGAATCGTTTCATTGCAAAGTACAACCATCCTTGTTTAAAAGCACTTTCATCCATTAAGTGCTTAAACTGCACGTCATAAAGTAATCCCATGAATCACAAAACTGCTGCTGACAAGTTGCTATTTTAGCTTTCATTTTTGTTAAAAACATTTATGTTTGAGTGTCTAAATAAAACCCAGACATCTGGTGTGTGAACGGACTCAGTAATCACTCACGTTCCCTCTTTTTCCAGAAGGGGAGCTGGACACAGGAGGTAGGTGTCTCTCACCACTAAAGGTCTCTTCACTACGGAGGAAGAATGAACATGTTATAGACTGAACACAGTAAAGGAAAACCACCCTTGACGAAAGGTGAAGTGGTGAAAGTGATGCAAAGGAAAAAAACAAAAAAACAAAAGTTTGCTACACATTTTCTTTACCGGCCGTGAAAACTTCAGAAGATTCAAGTCTCGAAATACATTTTTTCATTGAATTCCTGGACTTCCTCTCCTCATGGAAAAAGAAGCAAGTGAGGGAGGGTTGTGGTTTATTTACCCTGGCTCGGCCAGTGTCTAGTGTGTGCATAGACGGCGCTCTTCTCCAGATGAGAGCCGCATTCCTCCTGAAGACATCGGAGAAGCGCTGAGCGCTATACCAGCTGATTCGAGGCAGCGAAAGACGACACTGATGGTTTTGAGGAGGGCGAGGGCTTGAATCGTTGTGGTGCACAATTTGCTGCCGTCCCCCCCCACCCGTGTGGCCAAAATAAACTCGGAGCAGTGATGCAAAAAGGGTTGCCATCATTTCACAGGGTTTATAATAAGGATGAACGGTTAATTGCTGGTTCAATACTGGTAGTTTCTTTGGATGAACACATATTTCAACCCTTCGCTGCTTCTGTTTTACGGAGTGACATCATTTAGAGACTTTCAGAGGACTTTTATGGCCTCCCTCTCCGAGCCTTTGTCTTTCGTTCACCACCAGAATACCAGCTAGCACCTCTAAAATGGAATACCTTTATCTCAATCATGAAAACAGAAGGTCGCACACGGTGCAACCGCAAGAACCCTTCAAGTAAAAACTTGCTGCGTGAAAAGAAAAAAAAAGCCTTTTTATGTGCAGTATGCATGTCCTCCCTGTGCCTGCACGGGGTTCCTCAGCGAACTAATAGCATTTCTGCTTTTACAACATCCTGCAATGTCCAAGAAAAAGTGTTTTTCCACCCTTTAGTGTGTTTGCACCCTTCAACTTAATGAATCCCTTCAACACTTCACTTATTTTCCTTTGTCTAAGTTTTCACCAGTGATGACGACTAGGGTTACAGTGGGCAAAGTAAAAAGCATTTATCAATTATACAAGAATTTAGCAATGCCTCCTCCTCCTCCCACTGTCGCTTTGCCTCTTGAAGGCAGACCTGCACAAGTACTCACGTGTGGCATGTTACAGTCCTGGAAATGTGATATATCAAACATGTTGGGGGAAACGTTGCTGAACGTCCACCCAAAACCCCAAAGAAAAATGAACATTCACTTGAATGCATGTGTCGTTGGACCACATGAATGTGAAATCAATATTCTCTCAGCTTGGCACTTGGGCTGCTAAGTGCTTCAACATATTGACCAGCGAGATGCCAGTTTGTCTGCAGTTTGGTGCGGCGCATGTGAAGCTTTGTCAAAAGTGTGGACAGAGACGCAGAATGTTATTTTTTATGCATAAACAACATTGAAATGCCCGTGTATTATTCTATTAACTTGTGTCATCGAATGAAGAGAGCATGCTGAAGACAATTACTCACTTAAAGTAACTGTGTCGTTGATACGGAAGCTGCAGAGGACTTTCTGCACATCCCGGGCATGAAGGAAACCGTTTCCCTTCACCACCACCTGAAACAACTCTGGAGGCGGATGACAATACCCATTTATTTATTCTTGCACGCAGTAAATGATCCAGTACACCCCAACTGATTATACAATACGTCATAGAACAACATCTTTGCCTTCTTATGCTGCACGCTTGTGATCAGAACTTTGTTTGTTTCTTGTCACTTTGCAAACCGTTTTCTTTTGTTGTCGTAGATTTTCAGATAAACACTTTGCAATAAGAATTACCCAGATAAAACATACTAGCTATCCTGCATAAATATAGGAAAGAGTATCAAAAATGCAGAAAGTCTGGAAAAGTTAGTAAAATGCTCCGTGTTCTTATTCGGCAACTTACTAGACATTGAACATAATAATAGCATGTACCTTATAGATATATTTTTAAATATATATAGTACATTCATTGGGAGACAAATTAAAGTAACATATTTAAGTCACTAATTTCTAAAAAGAAAAACATTTCTAAGAACAGTGTTTTTATTAGTGCATCTGTTTGTCCCAATGGGGAAACAAGATTCATCACAAATCGTCAAATAAGGATAAGGTTTGTGTTCCTTTGCAACATATTTAACCATCATACTTTCTTCAATTTATTTATTTATTAAAGTGTCAATGTTTCTTTACCTCCTTCGCAGATGCTGGACGGCTCTACAGCCAGGATCTCAATGCACGATCTCTGCAGGATCTGGAGAACATCGAAATCGTATAAACTAGACGTGACGTTAAATCAACAGTGACGTGGAGGACTTGATGTGATATTTTTCATCATTCAGTCCGTTGAATTTTATACTTGCATCTTTCCTACCGAGTCAATGATTCCTTGCAGTGCTTCAAAACCGTCATTCACAGGGAAAACATGGTCCTGACTGTCAGCTATTGTTGAAAGCTGTCAAGAGATTGGAAGCAAACGATCAAACGTCTGTTCATTGCTGTTGATTAGCGCCTCTGCTGGTCGATTTGATAACGGCAGCCGGATATACCTGCGTTTCATTGAAGTCTTTCACTCCCACACAGTACACGGTGGCACCCAGCTGCCGTGCCCTGCTGGCCTGGTTCAATGTACGAAATCAGAGAAACAAATAAGATCCAGCTCAATCAGACTGGCGGCTGGAAAACATCTGCAGCAA
This sequence comes from Blennius ocellaris, assembly GCF_963422515.1. Taxonomy (NCBI): domain Eukaryota; kingdom Metazoa; phylum Chordata; class Actinopteri; order Blenniiformes; family Blenniidae; genus Blennius; species Blennius ocellaris. Next base: position 10,609,474 of record NC_137664.1, read on the forward strand.
CGTCGCCTGGAAGGCGACATGTGGCTGCGACAAAGGTTCTGAGAGAGAAAAGTCACCCTTGGACGTCTCAAACGCGTGATTGTTTAAAAGCGACACACTAATGAACTGTGATGTGGTAGTAGGTGCTTCACAAAATTAGTAAAAAAAAAAAAATTATGCCTCACTTAGGTGCATCATATTGCCTTTTATCACATTGAAGCTTATCGTGTCACATCTTCCTGTATCATCACAGTGTGTCATATTGTGTCGTATCACATGTCACGTCAAATCCTATTACACTGTATAAACCATCAGTTTGAGTTGTATGGTGTCACATGGTATTGTGTCGTAATCGATCATATCTCATGCAAATCATTTCATGTGTTATGACACTTTATCTGTGCCACTTAATCTAAGTCATTTAATTGATTTAAAATTGATTGTATATAAGATACCTCTATTCTACTAACTGTTTGCACATTCCTTGTCTTTTCTTTCCTCATGAGTGTCCTCAAGTGCTGAATGTTACAAGTACATTTCTCCACTGTGAGATCAATAAAGGCGTATCTTATCTTATCTTATCTTATTGTATCAAACACCTTTGTGTCATAAAGCATTGCATCACATCATGTCATATCAAATCATGTTACATATCTTCTCATATACCGACTTGTGTCGTTTCGCATTATATCGTTAGATCGTCGTTGATAAACAGGACTTTTTTTTTTTATTTGTGCTTTCAAACACAAAGTTTAGGGTGGTAGACATCTCTTACCTCTCTTTGCGCAAGATCAAACTGATTCTCTCTCAGTTCTCCATCCGTCAGAGCGATGATGACGCTGGCTGTGCGATAACCTGCCGAACAAAGGGAAACGTCTCGCTTCAGACCGAGAAAAATATTGTCGTCCGTGTGGACTTGATATATTACGGATTTGCCGGGAATTATATATTTTGCACTACGGTGAGAAAAGCTGTTGTGTTTTCTTTCTTTCTGTGATGATTTTCCCATGTGTTTGAATGAATTCTGATGAAAATATGATATTTTAACGATTGGGCCAAGACTCCACAGTGATTAAGTGGTAAAAAAGAAACTCACCATCGCCAGTCGCATAGTAGATTTGCTCGCTGGCCTGAGAGGGAAATTTTGAGGCGTCAACTGCTATAAACTTAAATAGGGCTCATTTAGACCGTCCGATGCCATACTGGTGGGTCAGTCAGTTTTCCATTGACTTAAACAGATGACTTACTCTCTGAAAGCCTCTGTCCATGAAAGTGTCTCCTCCAGGCTGCACCATGCTCAGCTCCTCCAGTCCAGCTCGAATTTGATCTCTGATCGTCGATGCATATTCAAGAAATGGACAAATAGATTGCAATGTAATGACACAGTAGGAAATGTAAATGAAGTGGTAAAGAGGCCAGTGAGTGTTTGGTGTTAACCTGTCCTCTGTTAGAGACATGAGAATCCGGCCCTCCGTTGAAAATACAATAAAAGACATCCGCAGCTGAGGACTGGAGAAGAAAAACAAACAAAAAAAACCATATAGGAGATGACTGTTATGTTATAAGAACTCACATTTTCTCTTCTCTATCCGTCCAACACTAATTGGACGGTGTTTATGTGTTTATGCCGACATACCTGATGAACTTGTGAGCCAGGTGATCGACAAAGTAATATATCTCGTTCCAGTAATGCTGCACGCTGCCCGACCTGCGGAGAGGATTGGACAGTCTCTGACATCATGCTGCAGTACGGTGGGTTGATTACTGCACCCTAAATAAGAGTTATGCTGGATATGAAGAAAGAATACCCTGTTTGTTGAGGCACAATGTGATGTAAACTCTGAGAAGAGGGATCATAATCCCACGCTTAAATGAACTGTTTTTAATGGGATCGGATTTCATTTATTCTCCAACTAACTGGGGTCGTGTACTATCAGCTACACTTACAAAAGCCATGTAAAAAAAAAAAAAAAACTCCAAAACTTTGGATCGAAAACATCAGAAAACGACTGAATGTTAATCACAGATCCTCAAAATATGCACTGATTTAATAAGGTTTCTTATTTAATCAATCACTTCAAAAATGTCATCTTTTATTTTGTATTATAAATATGATATTCCCTGTTTCTTAGTTGCTCATTCTGGATATATGAAGCTGTGGCTGCTTCAAGTTCCTCTTGTATATTTTCATATATCCGCTGAAGGTGAAACTTTAAGTCTTTGTGTTAACTTCTCTGTAATTTCTTTCAATTTTGGATTTTCTGAGTTCACATTCTGTTTTGATAAGCAAAACATAAAACTGAGGTGCCCACCATCTGATATTTTCCCGACCCCCTTCACATTTTGACTTTAAACAGCGTACCCACATATATTTGTCCATATACGAAGCAGCCTGCATTATCTTCTCAGGACTCTTTCTAATCTTGCCTTCACGACGAAATTAGCTGTAACCCAACCTGGTCACGAATTAAAGAGACTTGGGGAGAACGTGTCCATAACCTCCACAGCCTCCTATCACATTGCACTGCCTCTCCTCTCCCCTCTTCTCCTCTGATGTTTTCCTTTATGCCGTGATCTGAGTCCCGGGACAGAGACGGCCAAAAAGTCTGGGTCGCTGGAACATCTGGCTCTAACGGAGAAATGGTTCTGCAGAGCGAGGCGGCGGGAGCTGAAGTTGGGATTAGAAGTGGGCTTACTGCTGTCAGTGGCGTGTGGCCACAGTTTGACAACAGGAATCCCCGCAGGGCACTTTATCATCAGAGAGAACACGCAAAACAACTTTGCAAGAGGAAGATGTTATTGCGTAAACTTGGTTTCTCTAAAGCGGCTCAGGGTGAACAACAACAACACAGTTCAGGAACTTCATGCTGGCCTCATAACAGCTTAATGGACAGTCATTTATTCCTCATATTAGATGTTTATCAAGATGATTTTGTTTTATCCACCTACATGATACATAAAGAGTTTGTAGTGTGACAGAGAAGCTATTCAATTTTGTAACATGATGCCCGAAACTGCAGCTCTATGTTAACTGGAATATCTTTCATATTCATGCAGTAAATGCAAGAAAAACACATTTGAAGATGATATATTTTCAAAGTTTTCTGATAATTTGGGCAATATCTAACTTCAACTGACTTGGAAATAACTGTTATGTTGTTGCAGCTCACAACAATAAGTTGTTGATTCATTATTATTCACTTGTTTGTATTTGAAACAGGTAAAAGGGGATGCAGCTGTAAAATAAATGTCACAAAACCACTAAACAATTTAGGATAAATACATCTGTTGATCTAAACCTTTGTAAAATCCCTACAAATGGAAACTTTAGGAAGAAAAAAAACCCATCATGTGACATTTCAAAACATGTGTGTCAGTTGCTTTTCCAAAACTTGAGCTCAGCTCTGGCAATTATTCGCCTCATATCATTGCGAAGCTGAAACCTGCACCATGTTTTAAAATAGGGAATAGAATGTTAACATTCGGAGGTAAAATCTGTTTGTAAAACTTGTTTTAAACAGTGTCCTCGGTAGTTCTACTGTAGGACCAGCTTGGTTGCTGTTTGAACCTGTGACTTCAATGCAAACTCATAAACGCTGAAGAACATTAAGTAAAAGTCACTCACTTGTCCAAAACAAAGTAGAGGTCGAATCCTCCATAGCAGGACGACCCCGCTTCCCTCATCTCGTACAACTGCGCTGCACCGCCGGCCACCAGGACCGCCGCCAGCATCCAGACTTCCACTCCGAGCAGGACCTGCCTGCACCAGCACTGGGACATCACCTCAGACGTAGGAGTTCGTTCAGCCTGGGAGAAGGTACACATAAATAATCACCGGCTTGGAGTTCCTTTTCCCTTTGGTCTTCTTCCCTCACAACACACCGCTGCAGTCAGCCATGCTGTGAGGATCAAACTCCAAAGTGCCCCTCTCTGGATCAGTGTCCCATCGCTCCTCGGCAACAGATGTGTGCTGGCAGAGGAGGAGTGAAGCTGCTGGGACTGAGTCTTCTGCTCCCTCTCTCTGCACACTCAATCACTCCAGCAGCCGGTGCCATGGGTTTTTACACAGGGAAACAAAACACACGTGCGTTGGTTTGGAGATTTACTGCTTCTTTCATGCGCTTGTCTGCATGATCTTGCAGCTATTTTTCCCCCCCATGTTCATGCTTTTCTTTGTTCTTTCTTTCACTTCTGTTAGAAGTTTTCTTTTGTTTCTACACTCTGCCCATCAGTGCCCCTCAGTGGTTAACACATGCACGGTGGTAATTAATGTAACTTGCCATCATTTGAATGAAATCAGATACATCAACTGGGAATTTAGTTATTCCTGTAAAATATTAAGTCAATACATGTCTGCATGAAACTACAACTGCCTGGAATAGCTGATACTTTCTGATAGTAAAGAATGGCAAAGTCTTCAATTGCTTTGCAATAAAACACATGAAATACTATTCACACACATATACTGACTTTGCTTTAAATGCATGATTCATTTGGATAACTTGTGTAATTAACAAACAAATTAAAAATTAAAAATTGTATTAGAATTACGGTGTTTATTTAGTCAGACCCTCTATTCCGAAAATTATTGTGACAATGTGTCAGATGTGAATACAAACTATGATAAGCTTTGCTGAAACCTGTAAAAACAACTCCTGACCTCTTGTGGTCACTTATGATGGAGCAATAAAATGAATATGAGTGTCATCATTGACCAACTTCACTTAGGAAGAAGGTTGATGGATGAGTTAAACACCATCGTTAGACTGCTGTTCTTGTCTTTAGCGAAAACATCAAGTAAAAAAAACAAAAACTTTTATACTTATGCAATGGAGTATTGTAAGTATAAAGTAATGAACAAAGGCAGCTTGCAAAGAACTGATTGCTTTTAGTGCATGTTAAACTTGCTAGTTAAAGTGCTTTAAAAAAAATAACAATCTTGAAAAATATAGTTTACTAATGGCGAGAGGATAATAATAAAGGCAATGTGCCTTCTGGTTCCGTACATCTTGTGATTGTACGTTCATATTTTCAAATAAAAGACTGCATGTGCTCTTTTATTAGCAACATTAAGACTGTCTAACAATTCCTTCTCAACTTGGCATCAAACTTGATCATTCTTTGAAAAAAACTTAATCAAACTAACCCATCAAGTAATGACAAACTGAGCAGACAAGCGGTTTGGCCTCTCATCTGGCAGCAGCTCTTCTGGTTCCTCCACATCACAGAGGAGACTGAATCCCTTCTTTGCCAATAACAAGCAAGAGTCTGCACAGCATGACATTGTGTGGCCAACACACCATCGCAGCTAACAACTCCAAACCATGATTTCGATGCCAAATACGTCGTCAAATTGCAGCGGGGTAAACTGCAAATTGCGATTTAAATTGTCCCTTAAACTTGGGCTCTTCTCCAGACGGATGGATGAACTGAGCTGCAGAGGATTTGTCACTTCTTACAGTCGGCATGCGGGAACTTTCCTCTCTGACTTTATGTGCCAGGTCCTGCACTAATGCGTTAGTCAGTGTTTCCACATGCTACAACAGATGTGTGTGCGCGTGGGCATAAGTGCGCGTGTGTTGAGCCCTCCAGCCTGCAGATGGTGTACCAGCCCAAGAATCAGCATCATCTGGTGTCTGAAGACATTAAAATAAGAAGGTTATTGAATTAAAAACATTGTGGCCTTGAATGGACCTTTTCGCACAAGTGATAGTTTCTACTGCATGTTGATAGATCTTTAAAAAAACCAAAAAAAAAAACATCATTACACATTTACGCATTGTTTTAGTATGGATATTGACTTTACCTGACAAAAGCTACACTTGACAGTGTCTTTGTACTCAAACATTTTGTTCCAGCAATCTGTGCAAAATCCCTAAGTTGATTTCAGTAGATTACAATTATAAAAGACTGAACTTCTCATGACATATCCACGTGCACAAAAGGTAAATGAAGCGAGGGTTGCATTATAATATGTCACAGTGAGCTTTCGGTTGGAAAACAAATGATTCTCGCCGCCTTACGATGGAAGCAGCTTCAAAACTGTGGCAAAAATCCACAAGGGCCACAAGTTCATGTAGAAACATGACTTTTCCATATTACACATTAAAGAGTCAAGTAAACATTGTAAGCAAAGTAAATAAATTGTTGCTTTTTCAGATTATTATCTTGCTTTAGGGGTCAAATAGGTAGTGTATTGGTTGGTACCATGTTCTCACATGAAAAACAAAACTGGTCTCTTTCCAAAGTAAGAACTGTGTCTGTTTTTCTCTGGTTTCCTCTCATATCCAAACCCATTAGCTTCAGGTTAATTGTTGCCTTTTAATTGTCTGTAAATATGTGTGCTTGTGTGTGTGCTGGATGGATGGATGGATGGAAGGATGGATGGCTTCAAGAATGTGTACAACAAGCATTACATTGCTGGAAACCTTGCTGGTCATTCTATAAATCCATGACTTTTACAAACATGGCAACTTGTCAAATGGAAGTTAATCCGATTTTCTATCTTAATGCATTGTTGCAACGGACATATACAACAAACATTTCTTTAAGGGGTTGTTTTTTTTTCTGCTCTACCGAGTTCATGATGAACTGAAGAAGAAGAAAAAAATCTTAATTTGATGAGATCCGTTAGATTTATTGGGATCGTTTTTTCAGGCCTCCAACTGAAGCGTAAAATCTAACAAACTGAATTTAAACACCTAAAATCCATTGCAATCTGATGAAAAAAGAAAACAGAATTGTTCCACATTTCAATGCAGTGAAACTCCACAGTGTCCAGCTGCTGTCCTGTGCCATGTGACTGCAGCAGGTAAAGTACCTCTCGGGCTTCAGACGCATGGATGTGCGCTTTGCTGTGCGCTGCGGGAGTCACTGCAACAGGATGTAAACCTGAGAGGGGAAGAAAAAAAAAAGAAAAAAACCAAAAACAAACCACCAAACAAACCAACATCCAAGCGTCAATGTGGAACGAGTTTTCCTGCGTCCTTTTTTTACTTGCCAAAGCTCGTCAGGCTGACCTCCTGCAGGTTTGTGATCAGGACTAATGGCAGTCTCTGCTGCATTTCTGCTGCTGCTGCTGCTGCTGTGCGCCGTGCGCGTCTCTCCGGCCGCTGACAGGGAGTCCAGGGAAACGGCTTTTACTCACCTCGGAGATGCAATCGACTACAAGGATCCATGCAAAGCTGGTACTGTGCATTTCTTTCTTTAAAAAAAAAAAAAAAATCATTTATATTTCCTTTAGGAGATGGATCATTTGATCATTATGTTTAGGTTATTTCAGGCTCTAATCTAATTGAGCCGGACTGATAGACCGTGGCATAGATGGACTGTTGAGCAACCTGTTTGAGTACAAGAAATGGATCATTTAGATATGTTTTTGGTCGGGTGATCATGGCAAACAACAGTTATTTTAATGTCACATGGATATATATATATATATATATATATATATCAGCAAGTATAAATCTGAAGTCTGTATTTTGAAAAAAAGTTACTGAACAAAACAACACTGTTAAATGCTATAATAACAGCTTTGGCAAACAAGGAATTCTTTGCATGTGAAATGTGAACTCGAGCTATTAATGCTATTCTAAAAGTGCAAAAGTGCACATTACAATAGAGTGCAATACAGTTGGAACTATTGGAATGAAGTGCAAAAACTCAAGCATCACAAAGATAAAGAAATTGGCAGTGGTTTCCTTTTTCACTGTTGATGCACAACATCATGTCTAATAAATAATAACTTGAGTGTTGATATGATGCATTGCAGAAAGCACCTGCAGAAGATATTAGGGCACAATCATAAAAACTTTCAAAGTCAAAAGTCTACCTCCTCCGCAGTTTATATCTGAATGATATATTTGTTTTTACTCGCTGTAGTGCTTCAACATCTCACTGAAGTTGTTTTCTCCAAGTCAAAGAATGCACAAGTCATGTGGTATCGAAAAATACACAATGGAAATCTCCATTACTCAAGCAAAAGTTCTAGGAGTAAAATAGTTTTGAACAAATGTATCTTTTGTAATATATTATCATGCATGTCCAGCTTGGAATTGTTTTCCAAGTTTGAGTTGCGTCGACATCATGTTATAACTTGGCTGTGTTGTCGAGAGCTCTGCATCATATGTGTGTGTGTGTGTGTGTGTGTGTGTGTGTGTGTGTGTGTGTGTGTGTGTGTGTGTGTGTGTGTGTGTGTGTGTGTGTGTGTGTGTGTGTGTGTGTGTGTGCACTTTAAATGTAGAATACTAATGTTTTGAGTGAAAGCACAAATGTGCTCATATATGATGTGTGTATAAGCACTTCAGAACATCCTCTTAATCATGCACTTGAAAATCTAAACAGTCAGTTGTGTTGATAAGTTATGGAGAATTGGGCTCTTGATGATATATAAGTCATAATTTATCAGTTAACTACAAAATCTAATGTATTTCTTCGGGAGGTAAAGAAAATGTCACGCATTTCTCTTTATCGTAAGACATGACAAACAGTTCACTCTGCTCATTAGGGGGCCTCTAGCAGGTTGTCCTTTTTTTTTTTTTGACTTCTGAAACTGAAAACACACCACTCTGCTACTCTGAGGCAGTTGCCTGGAGACCAGAGGTCATTGAGGCCGTGCCAGCGCAGTCCTCGGCTGGACACTGGTGAAATCCCTCTGGCTTCAGGGCATGGGGTGCACACTGCAGGGGTGACAGTCATTTACAGTCACCCTTTGCATGAGTGAATTTACTTCAAAGGCCAACACAGGCCTGCTACGTCTTTTCATTTGTGCTTTGAAAGGTTCTTACATCACACGGCTGAATGAGGTGTTTAGAGGGAAAGGCTGCAGAGAGCAGCTCTGCTTATACGATACGAAATAGCCTATATAGTGTGTGTGTGTGTGTGTGTGTGTGTGTGTGTGTGTGTGTGTGTGTGTGTGTGTGTGTGTGTGTGTGTGTGTGTGTGTGTGTGTGTGTGTGTGTGTGTGTGTGTGTGTGTGTGTGTGTGTGTGTGTGTGTGTGATGTCTACTAAAAGCTCCGGAAATTGTGTTTTGAAGCCTGGATTTGTGTTCTCTTTACAGTGTCTCCTTTGTCACTGGATGTTTTGTGAAATAGCTTCTAATGTCGTTGAACATTGGCTCTGGGGTTCAATACAAAGGGTGTTTATTTACAAGCGATGCATTTGAAAGTACAATAAATAGCCTTCTGTGTAAGTTAATGACATCGTTTTAGGCTCTAGTGACATTTTTCAAGCTGGCACAAAAGAAATGCAAAAGTCTTGGTAAACTAATGGGATATTATATCTTTTTTTTAATTATTCATGTTCTACATCAATCATGATGTGCATGTTTGGTTTAGTCATTAGTTTAGATTCTTTCATAAACTTTTGTTTTGCAATTTTTAGATTCCTCAAAGATGCTCAGTTTACTGATTTGTACAGTGCAAATGACAAAACATGCAAGAAGTGATTTGGTGCCACTTTTTAGCTTCAAATGCAAATCAGTCAAACAGCAGTCAAACACATGGGTATGTAGACATTGCTTTTCAAACAACCTGCTTATTATCAAACTGAGCACCAGAAGAAGGAGAAAAGATCATTTAAGGGACTTTGAGTGAGACGTCGCTGTCGATGCCAGGCTGGTGGGAACGTGTCAGGGGTTACAGAGAAATGTCTGGAAAAGGTAAGCAGTGGTGAGCAGTGAGACGGCGTCTTTGGAAGGCTGAGGAAAAATAGCCGGTTCACAACTGGCTAAAGATGATTGAAAGACAACATTAACTCAAATAATCGCTCGGTACAAAACAAGGGATGCAGGCGACCATCTGTGACCACATAACATGTGGAATTTTGGAGCAGGCGAGCCAAAAGCGGCAACAGACCACACCGGTCGCACCTCCTGTCAGCTAACAACATGAAACTGTGGCCCGAAGCCATTCAAGGTCAAATAAATCTGACAAGAGAAGGCTGGAAAATGTTCTGTTGTCTAGTGAATCCTGTTTTTTCCACTGTAACTTTTGGATGGTAGGGTTAGAAATCTTTGGGGGAGATCGCGGACCTGCAGCCTGTTGTGACTGACCTCCGATTCCCAAGATGAGAAACGGGGGGAAAATGGCAAGGGAGTTGTAAAAATAAAGAACTTTATTGACCCAAAGCTGAAATTCAGAACTGAACTGAATAAACATGGCGTGAATAAATAAAATGATGAGTACATTTTGTTTAACTCCCGTCACAGTGGCCTTCATGGGGGACATTGCTCTGGATGAAGAAGACCTTGAGATGTTCAGACGGGGTCACAGCAGTGACCGTGCTGACCAGAGGAACCACACAGACTCTGGTGTCAAAAAAGCAACACACACACACACAAAATAAAACTCCATAAATAAATCTGACTAAGCATGGAAATGTTATTCAATAGAAAATCTACCTCTTTACTCTACAGGTAATAGTTCTGCATCCATCGAAAGTGTCAGGAGAGACTCAGCTAAGGAAACTCTCCGCCGTGCGAGGAGAGCAGCCACGTCCCGGCCTGAACGAGTGTGGCCGGACGGCATCATCCCCTACGCGATAAGCGGGAACTTCACTGGTGAGTTTGCCATAAAAAACGGTATTTTTAACAACAGTCATGTGCTTTTTTTTTTTTTTCCCCCCTTGTGCAGCTTAAAAGTCCAGAAACTGTTAAACTAATCCAGATTTTCCTTCCAGGCAGTCAGCGAGCCATTTTCCGTCAGGCAATGCGTCACTGGGAGAAACACACTTGTGTAACATTCACCGAGCGGACGACCGAAGAGAGCTACATTGTTTTCACCTACAGACCTTGTGGGTGAGTTTGGGAGCGCGGTCGCCGTTTCTGGAGAAGTTTATGAAGTCATCAAGCTTGTTAGCGGAAGCAGACACTGCAGCTAAGAGGTCATTAAAAAAATTGAGCGGGCCGAGTAGTCTACAAACACAGAAAGCGAAATGAAGGGAGAAAAATGCTGTGTCGGTCCGTTGCTGTAGTTCAGCATTGTGCATAAAAAACCCAACAACAAACAAACAAAATTGAACTGATTCATTCATTCTTATTCATTTTTAAATTATGTGAAAACCATTCAACTTTTAGAGCAAGGGTTTAACACATGGCTTACACTGACCACCTGCTGTTTTCACTTCATTTACTGGGTGTTGCACCATTTTATCGAGAGCAACAGACTTAAGTGAGACCTGAGCCATGAGATGAGTGATGCAAACTACTGACACGCTGGTCAGGAAGGCCAGCGATGTTTAGGAGGAGCCGGGTCTCTGGCAGACAGGAGGATTGTAATATGAATTAACACGCTATCATAAGAAAAAAAAACTCCCGCCTCGCGTCGTTTCTCTTCAGGTGTTGCTCCTACGTGGGGCGGAGAGGCGGCGGCCCTCAGGCTATCTCTATCGGGAAAAACTGTGATAAGTTTGGCATCGTGGTCCATGAACTTGGCCATGTAATTGGCTTCTGGCATGAACACACACGTCCGGACCGCGACGAGCACGTGAGCATCATCAGAGACAACATCCAACCAGGTACTGCTGCCGCCTGTTGTGTGTCTTCGGGGCCCGAACGAGTGACAAATGGGACGTGTATGGATATTTATTAATGCTCCAGATATTTCCCCTTGTATTCAGTCCACTGACTGTCTGTATGTCAAAAGGACAGGAGTATAACTTCCTGAAGATGGAACCAGGCGAGGTCGACTCGCTGGGAGAGGTGTACGACTTCGGGAGCATCATGCATTATGCAAGGAACACATTTTCCAGGTGATGAGTCGAGTTTTCGGATCGCTAAAGTTGGCTGACACCCCCGACCTGCTGTTTGTCCTTTTACCCACCACGGCTGAAGCGGCTTTGTAGGAGACCTGCGGGGATTTGGTCCTTTATTGTCACAGAAATTATTTCACAGAAGTCCCCTTTTTTATTATTATTTCTCTCCCGTGGATGTTGTTGCCCCACTGCTTTTCTCTGTCCTTTGGGTGTTTTTTTTGTTACCTCAATAACTATGATGCAGGTCTGGGTCATGGAGGCAAGCCAAGCTAAATAAAGGCCTGGCAGTTCAGGCTTTGTTAAACAATTTGAGCTGGAGTGGCCTTTTTCTCTGGCATTCAGGAGCGGGCTCCACTGAGCCGGCTGGCACCAGCGAAAGGCCCCATTCAGAGCGCTCTGTTTGCACATGCCTGTCATTCATGGGCGCATCACCATGGGAACTGTGCAAAAGTGGGAGCTCCAAACCCCGAGAGAGAGATTACCAAAATCAATAAAGTATCAGATTGCTGAGCGAGAGATAAATCTGTAACCTGGACTCATATCGGCCTTTTTTACTTGACATTTTTGAAATCCTAATCAGTGAAGCTACAAGTTTCTTTTGTGCTACAAAATATTTAAAAAAAAAATATATATTTTATACTTGAATTCTTTCTGAAAATGACTATTTTCTGAAACAGAGGCGTCTTCTTAGACACCATCTTACCCCGTTATGACGTCAATGGAGTCAGACCATCTATTGGACAGAGGACCAAGCTGAGCAAAGGAGACATTGCACAAGCACGCAAACTCTACAAATGTGCAAGTATGTGAAAACGCTTCAATGTGTCTATTTCATCTCTGATCGCTCTGTTAAAGACCAATTTACTCTGTCAAGTGTGATCTTGCTGAAGTGAAAACTTCTATTGGAGAGTTTTGGGCTTGAAATTCCCTCCAGTCCTTGACTCTTGGACACCATCGTGACTTCTCTTGCTCTGTTGGCATATGGTACATCGCTGTTGACGCTCTGGTGTGTGGTTGTGTCAGGATGTGGGGACAGCCTGCAGGAGAGTACTGGAAACTTCTCGTCTCCGGGATTTCCCAACGGATACTCAGCGTACGCTCATTGTGTGTGGAGGATTTCTGTCACTCCAGGAGAAAAGGTGAGTGATATGAAATATATGAGAGCTGTGTCGAGGGCAGCACCAAATCCACCAGGCCATTTGTCACAAAAACCATCCTCTTGTGTCCATCAACATGACTCATATATAGTTAATTATAGTTGGATTATTTTAGTAGAACATATTGCATTCAGGTCAGCAAAAAAAACAACCCAAAAAACTAAAGTAATCAAGTCACACTTATTGCTTTCAGCAGTCATGCATATGTGGAATACATGAAATTGATAAGTTTAACTTTAAGCACTGTTCCAACCTGTTGAAGGTGTCTTGTACAGAAAATGGAAGGATGGATTTTGAGTTGTCTTGATGTCATTGTGATGCACTGCCTCCATGTCTGCCATCTCTTAGATTGTTCTCAATTTTACCTCCATGGACCTCTTCAGGAGTCACCTGTGCTGGTACGACCACGTCGAAGTTCGAGATGGATTCTGGAGAAAAGCCCCCCTGAGAGGTCTGATTGGTTTACACTCAGCAACGTGCGCCGCGAGGCATTCACTCACAGGTACTAACGTTGCTGTCTAACACGCTTTGGCAGGCCGTTATTGTGGCGACAGCCTTCCAGATGCAATTATTTCCACTGACAGCCGACTGTGGGTTGAATTTAGAAGCAGCAGCAGCTGGGTGGGAAAAGGCTTTTCAGCTGTTTATGAAGGTACAGCACCGGCGACACAGAGGCTGTAAATACACATTTGTGGTTCACGGTACATCCATAATGACACTCAAACATCTCAAAAGAGAAATGCTAAAAGCAAAATGAAGGCAACAAACGGCCGTTAATCCCATTTCTCACCTTCTGTGCAGCCATCTGTGGTGGAGAGGTAAAACGGGACAGCGGCCAGATTCAGTCTCCTAATTATCCCGATGACTACCAGTCCAACAAAATGTGTGTGTGGAAAATCACAGTGGCAGACGGGTTGGAGGTTGGCCTCTCCTTTCAGTCATTTGAGGTAAAATGACCTATTTTGTCATTAGTCATATTTTATGGCAAGAAGCTATGAAAAGTGGTTCCAGCCACATTTGATTGTTAAAACATTTTTTTTTGCATAAAACCTCAGAACTTTGTGTACATGCATGTGTATGTGAGAATGACGCATTATAAACATCTCTACATCTCTGTAGAACTACTCATTGCGCACTCCTTTTATTTTGCATGCAAATTTCTGGAGCTGCTGTTCTGACTGTTTGCTTTACCGTCATCCAAAGCTTTTCCTGCCCGGTACCTGTGATGTATCTGTGGCTCGAAATAAACTCCAGTTTGTTCTCTGTTTCTGTCCCATGATTTGGCTGCAGATTGAGAGACATGACAGCTGTGCCTACGACTACGTGGAAGTGAGGGACGGAGGCTCGGAGAGCAGCCCCCTGCTCGGCCGTTTCTGTGGCTACGAGAAACCCAATGACATCAAAAGCAGCTCCAACCAACTGTGGCTTAAGTTCGTATCCGATGGATCTGTCAACAAAGCTGGATTTGCGGCCAACTTTTTTAAAGGTCGCAAAGTTGCTTGAGCGATAAGCTGCCAAACACAAACCGGCTTTTTCATTCCACAATGTGAAAAGGTGACACGGAAGACTTCTGTGTTTCTTTGTTTCATCCTTTAGAGATGGACGAGTGTTCCAGGCCTGACAACGGGCAGTGCGAGCAGCGCTGCCTGAACACGCTGGGCAGCTATAGATGTGCCTGCGATCCTGGATATGAGCTGGCAGCGGACAGACGGAGCTGCGAGAGTGAGCGTAGAGACCGACTCACGAGAACCCGCCACCAGCGTCACAGTGCTAATGTTTTACAGCATGAAGAATGGCTCTGTAGTTTATCCAGTCAACTGGAGGCTGGCACTGATGATTTATCAGTTCTTCAATGCTCTTCAGTTCTCTGCTTTGTTTAATTTAATTCAAGTCAAGAGAAACAGGATGAGCTCAGGAGTTATTTTAGAAGGTTTTTGTTTTAAATCATCACATAGAAAAATAGAGGAACAATTAAAATCTTGCATTGTATTTGATTTGTTGCATTAAAGTAGACAATCTTCAGGACGTGATCATTCTTATAGTGCAATTCAAAAGGGCAGTTCGACATTTCACCACAAGAGAGCAGCACTTGTCTGCTGCAAATACTCTGAGCAGACAAAAGACAACTTGATTCATTCAGTGACAAAGTATTGACAGTGTTAAAGTCAATATGTAAATTGTTAAAGATTTGGTATAGACTACACAAATTCACATTATTTTGACTTCAATAACCACAATGCAAAACAGGTTTTTTCCCCCCAATAATAATCACACATTAACAAGGTCTACAAAAGAAACATTTTGTTTACCATACTGACTTCAGCCCCCAAAGTTATTTTATCCTGGATTCTTTCTGTCTTATTTCTGCCACTAAAATAGGTGTTCTGGTTTTTTTTTGCCCCCAACTAGCAGCTGCCTGTGGTGGATTTATCACCAAGCTGAACGGCTCCCTCACCACCCCCGGATGGCCCAAAGAGTACCCCCCCAACAAGAACTGTGTGTGGCAGCTTGTGGCTCCCATCCAGTATCGCATCACTCTGGTGTTCGACGTGTTCGAAACTGAAGGAAACGATGTAGGCTCTGTTTGTAACAAGAATTCCACTTCTACTCCCAATCCCCTCAATCTCATTCTTATGTGTGTCGGTGTGTGTGTTCCCCCCTCAGGTGTGTAAATACGACTATGTGGAAGTACGCAGCGGTTTGAGTTCCGACTCAAAGCTTCATGGGAAGTTCTGCGGGGCCGAGAAACCGGAGGTCATCACCTCCCAGCAGAACAACATGAGGATTGAGTTTAAGTCGGATAACACTGTCTCCAAAAAGGGCTTCAAGGCTCACTTCTTCTCTGGTGAGCGACTGATGCATTTAGGAAACGTTACATACAGTAAGTCTTCTGACACGACGCAGTGAGGAGAGTGAACCCATCAGACCAGAACAACAATGAGAACAGTTGAGTTCCTGCTGCACTAACAAAGGCTGAACAGACTGAAGTATATCAGATAATCCAGAGATAGTCTGTTCTATTTAGCTCTACAGTATTTGATATTTGTATTGGCCCTACACACATAAAGTACACATGAGAACTACATAAGGTACTTATTTCATGCAGTCTGTTTTGGCGTATTTCAATGTGCAAATTAATGACCTGCATGAAAATCCTCATAATGTCCCAACAGATATCGACGAGTGCTCCAAAGCTAACGGAGGCTGCCAGCATGAGTGTGTGAACACCTTTGGAAGCTACAGCTGTCAGTGTCGCAGCGGCTTCATGCTGCATGACAATAAACACGACTGCAAGGAAGGTACAGTATACCCACCGATGTCCACTCATCTGTGAGAGTCCAAGGGTCAGTCCAGCAGTCCATACTTGATAAACGTACCTGTTGGTGCTGAAGAGAAGTTTGGTTTTGAATGACCAGATTCTGGACCAGCCAAAGGGAATACATACTGTGAATTGCATTGTGTCTTAATGGTGCTCTTTAAATAAATTTGAATTGCCATGCCTTACTACTGAATATGAGAATTACTTACTGGTTTTCTTTTGCATACCACATCCACATTGTACAAAGCAGTATGATAACACGATAAGTGGAACTTAAACTCATCCTAACAAAGTGCAACAGGGTCCAACATCCACCTTGCATAAATATAGCACGCTAAGACAACAAAAAGTGGGAAGATAATATTTATAGGTTTTGTTGTACTTGCATATATTTAGATATTTTCCGATTTCATTAAGAAATAAATTGTTTCCCCTGTATGTACAGCTCAAGGGAGCTTGTGTACCCCTACCACAATTCGAGAATGATCAGCACTCGTGATTCTCAGATGCCCAAAAGTGGCTCGCCTGCCTGGTGTTAGTGGTTCACAAGGAAAAAAAGTTCAAACAAAATTCAATGCTCTTTGTGAGGCTTTTTTTTTTAAGCAACGCCAAATCAGAGATTAGTTTTATTTCATGTTTGCGGAGAAAAAAACCAAACAAAACAGAGTTGAGTCTGCTAAATATAGCCAAAGTTACTAAAAATTAGTAGTTTAGGGAATTTATTGGTCATTTTGTCACTTATCATTAAACCTTTGGGGGGGGGGGGGGGGGGGGTTATACTGTTGTATGATTTCTGACCATCACAGGTTTAGAATGCACCCTAATGTAGCTCCATTAATTTGAAAACTTGAATATGTTACTTGATTTTGGTCGACGCTTGTCATTCAGGGTTGACGACGAGTCCTGAAGCCAGACCAGTTGAGAATCGCTAATCTAGACTCTTGCTTCTCAGGCCACCACATTTCTGAAGCCTTTTATGAGCGTATATTCAAACAGCCCCAGTATGGCTTTGATGCTGATCCTTCAGATGGCTAGTTGTTACCGCCGCATCACTAATGTCTTGACCTACAGCACTAACGCCATCTGCTGATGCAGACGGCGACAGGCACTTTATGAATAACAAAAAAAAAAAATGCAGTTCACATCTCTCTTGTACACTTTGCGGGGTCTTGTTTTTGGCCATACCGAGTCTTCTGAGTCACATATTGAAAAGCTTTTAGCTAAATAATGATAAAACACCTCTGTGGAAGAGTATGTTTGCATATGAAAAACCTGAGTTTTGCTTTTTTTTTTTTTTTTTTCCCTCTTGTTTGATGGCTTTTCAAATTGAGATCTCCCCAAAGAAAGCTACGAGCCACATAATAGAGCATCCCCACTTGCATGAGTACTCTGGGTTGCTCCTACGTTTGAGGTGAATTGGTGCCTCTCTAAATTGCCCATAGATGTGAATATGAGTGTATGATGAACCTGTCTCGGTTTTTCGCTGTCTGTGCCCATATAGTGGTTTAGAAGATGGATGGAAATTAGACCTGCAAAGAAGAGAATGTGTGAGCAACGTGTTGTTTTCTTCTCCTTCAGCGGGCTGTGACCATGTGGTGAATAGTGTGTCGGGCACGATCAGTAGCCCCAACTGGCCCGATAAATACCCCAGCAAGAAGGCCTGCACCTGGACTCTGTTCACAACCCCTGGACATCGAATCAAACTGGTATGTAACGACACAGTTACGAAGGTGAAAAGCAGTCCATTCTGGTACTTTTTTTAAATTATTATTTTTGTTTTTTTTAATGCAAATGCAGATTTTTAATGAAGTCGACATGGAGGCTCATCTCGAGTGTGCTTACGACCATCTGGAGATCTTTGACGGTAAAGACACGCGTGCACAGAGTCTCGGGCGATTCTGTGGTACCAAAAAGCCTTCACCGGTTACCTCCAGTGGGAACCAAATGTTCCTACGATTCTTCTCTGACAACTCCGTGCAGAAGAGAGGGTTCGAGGCTTCATACAGAGCAGGTGGGCATGGCACAGTGTTGAAAAGTCAAGTACAGCACAAGCATGTGATGGCAAAGAATAGAATACCAAAGATTTTTTACATTCAAACAATAAGTTTGTTTTCTGTTTTGCCTCTTGAGCTGCATTCTTTCATCACTTTTATGAGTTTCTCTTTTTAACTCCCTAATTTTGTGGTTGCGGGTTTCCAGAATGTGGAGGAAGCCTGAAAGCCGAGGTCAAGACCAAAGAACTGTACTCTCATGCCCAGTTTGGAGACAACAACTACCCCGGAGGCTCGGACTGTCTGTGGGTGGTCACTGCTGAGAAGGGTTACGGCGTAGAGATCATCTTCCAAGTGTTCGAGATCGAGGAGGAAGCAGACTGTGGATATGACTACGTAGAGCTGTACGACGGGGCTGACACCAAGTCCCCCAGGCTGGGACGGTATTGTGGATCCGGGGTAGGTTTCATCGCATCGATTGTTTTTGTCCCCCAAAATGCTCCGTGAGTGAACTCGCGTTTCAAAACAACGTTTGTGTCCGTTTCCTCAGGCTCCAGAGGAGGTTTATTCAGCGGGAGATGCCGTTGTGTTAAAGTTTCACTCGGACGACAGCATAAACAAAAAAGGCTTTCATGTCCGCTACACAAGCACCAAGTTCCAGGACACGTTACACGCAAGCAAGTGACTCTCTACATTTTTTCCAAAACCCGAATGGATGCTTCACCCCTAGCATTTGGTCAGCCACACCCATTTCCAGGCGGTAGGGTGAACGCATGGGCCGACGCCACAAATACCAACCTGCATACTCTGTGTTGACATCTGTTGGACCGATTGAAGCCATGCCACAGAAATTACATCTTTACTCTTTCTAATTACGTAGCTGTAAAAGGACTAGTTTGAGGTATTTCAAGTAGAAACGCAGTCTGTCGTGACCAAATCTCATTCTAGTGATGTTTCAAGATATAAAATGTATATATTGTGTTATAGTCTGGCCATATTTTTCAATCACAATATTCATTGTGTCACATTTTGGTGTGTGAAGCTGAAAAGTTGCTCACTGCTAATGCATGTAACGCAGTTTGATGTAGTTTATCACCTGTCAAAATGCACTTAATAATAATGAAAAACAACAAACAGAATATCGTTCATTGAGTTGTTCCTGAATTCCTAACTGGACTGTTTTTGCATCACAATTTCCCAATTACAGAAGTGCACCCACATAATGACTAACACCCACACCACAGTTCTTCATCTGGACCGCTGTGTTGGATCACCATGTCACACAAATCACACATATTTTACCATTTCTAGTTTTGAGAGAAACAATTCTCTAAATGCCTTCAGACAGCTGTGACTTATACATTATTGATTAATAGTGTTTCCCTCAATTTACAACTTTTAGTGCAGAAGAAAATTTAAAGAGATGCAATGCACAAGCTGCCAAATAGCGTCTGTCGCCCAATAAAAGTTTCAAGAGATTTCAGTGAAACAGCGTTCGCAGCTGGAGTACATAAAGTCATCTTTCAAATCCGATATGACATACTAACATGTTTATATATGTGTTTGTGCTCTTAGTTACCGACAGCTAGTCATAAATCATCATTGCATAAATCTGCAATGATGTTCACAAATATGGATGAAACATTAATTCAGATTTTTCTTTTCTGTGAATCTCACAGTATCTATTAAGGGACAGTCTTTTTGGTTACAGTTTTTCGTTTGTTTGTCTTGTCGCCGCAGTGGATCGGAATCCAAATACTGTACCTCCACAGGGTTCTATTAATTTACCTACCATTCTATAAAGAGTCCACTTTGGAAAAAGAAATGACAAAACCTTTAACTAAAACACAACTTTTATTCTGAGGCACTGGATAGCATTTGGCACAGATCTCATTTTGTATGACCCTGAATGATTCGACATTAAAGCAACACAGCATGCAGAAGATGTTATGACGAGTTATATGAAAAACAATAGTCCTGATATGTACGTTAATAGGGTTTAAAAAAAAAAACATTTTCACGTGGACCTGGAACTTCCAACAATCTTTTATCAAACACAATATGCCTATTTATTTGGGGTTATAGTAACCTGAGTATAGAATAACTAATTATCAAAAGCATTAGAAACTTGTGTAGAAGAAAGATCTATGAACTGTAAGAAATAGCAACGACATATTATATAAAGCTCATACAATCATGTTTTTCCACTGATGCACCATTTCTCTGAGATAAAAAATGTGCAGCTGTAGATCCAGTCTACAAAATTAGTTATAATTCTGACATAAACGTGTTATCTAAGATGCATTTTACAAGCTACAAAAACAAATAATTGGTGAATGTTACACATTTACAAATCTCCAGTTGTATTGATGTCTGTAAAAGATAAAGTACAAATGTTTCTTCTCATATTCTGACATTGTTTTTGCAGTTTTTCAGAACCTTTTATGATGTTATTTCCCCCCTTTTTTTCCCACAGCTGTTAAATCTTTGGTAGGAAAACCTTGAGTGGCTCATTTTCATGCACTTTATCCAGGAAGCCCAGGTTAAAGTAGGGGTACAGCGTTTCGGTGAAGTTCTCCCTGAAGGTGTAGAGGTGCGTCATGTTCTCTGCATTGTAAAAGGACACCAGTCCTCTCTTGTAGTCCAGATACACACCGATTCTGGCCAGCTGCTCTTCCAGCGACAGTACGGTGGGAGGGGATGTGCCCGCCATGTACTGGATCCCATAGGACAGAGAGAGAGTCCAGAAACCGTTGGTGGGCAGGGCTTTGATGACTCCCTTTCTGGGCACTGACTCCCGGGCCACCCCTACCGTCCACACCGTGCTGCTGTAGACTTCAATCTCCCAGTAGTGGCGGCCGTGGGTGAAGCCCTGGCTCCCGAGCAGCGACAGAGCAGCGTTGAACCGGTAGGGGTTGTCCTCCACCGTGTGGTTGAAGGTCTGGTAGCGGACGCAGGTGAGGGAGGAGGTCAGGCTGAGCCACGGGTTGGCTGTGCTGGAGTTGAACGTAATGGCCGCCGGAACTGACAAAAGAGGGGAAGGAGTTTAAAGAGTCGCTTGTAAGGTTTCAATGTTCGAGGATTTGAGAAGCCATCGTGCGACTTCAAGTACCTGGATAAATGCTCCCTTTCATGGATTTCCACACTCTGTACTGCAGGGGCCCCGCAAAGCGACCCTCGCACAGACTGGGTGGTGAAAACACCGGTTTCTCAAACTTCAGCGAGGGCCTGCCAACAAAAGCAGAGACGAAGAGTAAAAGGAGGGAACATAAAACTAAACACCCTGTGAGATGAAATTGGCCAAGACCTTCCCGTCACTCACCTCTGGAGCAGCACTTTGATGCTCTGTAACGACAGCGAGGAATAAACACAGGAAGACACACACACACACACACACACACACACGCACATAGACACAGAGATTGGTGATTAGTTTGGTTTTGTCGAAAAGACGGGAAAGCATTTTCCACATTACATCAATGTCTGAGCTCACGCCATTCCACCCTGTGGGATCTCTCTGTGGCCGGGGGAAAGTCCCAAAAGCCGTGGCCAGAGCGCTGCTCCGTATCTGAACTAAACTCCTTATTCTTCAGATCAACGAGTGAGATCACTGGCCTACATCCTGTCTGAGCCCATTGAGAGGAAAAGTCTTTTGTTAAAGCAGCAGTGTTGGTATTTTTAGCAATATGAGAGACTTTACTCTTGAGATTTATGTATAGCGACATGATCAGTGCGTACAACAGCCGCTGCGAGCAGAGCGCAAACGTAACAGGAAAGTCTGACTGGTCACACCCTGCTCAGGGAAATCTTAGATGTTGTTATTGGAGCTCGCTCAAAATATTGGCAAAGACACTCGTGTCTGCTACAAAAGTGATGTACAAGAAGATTTTTCTCATTATTTTTTTTTCTCCCAGTTTCAACATGAATCACAAACTCAGCATATCTCCTAATCCCTGCCGCTGAATCATCACGCGGGTAATAACTTCCAGATGAACTGTACTTTATGAAGTTGCCGTGAGCTGCATTTACCCGGAGCAGAGTGAACGGGTCAATCTCTTTCAGTTTGTCCTCTATCTCGTGGACGGCCCCCTGCAGACGGGAGATCTCCACGCACAGCAGCGCCTTGTGCTCGTCGAGGCGGATGAGCTCTCTTCGCTCCTCCGTCTTCAGCTTCACCTGAAGGAGCTTCTCCTCCTGGTAGAGGAACTGGTGGAGGTCGCTGAACTGAGCCTCAATCCGCTGCTTCAGATCAGCAGTGTGCTCCTGAGTGGACGGGGAGAGGACACAGCAACATTCATCACACTTCAAGGAGACACAGTGACATCATACTCTGGGACTTTACTGGAGTAGCTTTTCATATTATACAAATGGGAGAGCAGGTCAAGTTGAACAGTTTGGTGGGAGAGAGAGAGAGACATGTAGGAAAGAAAGATGCACCATTGTCATGTAAGCCTTCTATTTCAGCATTACTATACTACATTCATATGTAAGGTTTTAGATTGCAGTGGTGTATTGAATATTGTTCATGATAATCTATTTTCAGGTGTTTTCAATGAGATTATTTTCTGTTATTTGTATCGTCGTATTACCCCTAACGTATTTGTTTGTTTCATTTTACAGGCACAGGATGATTGCAACTTAGACTGTAGAGTTTGTTTGATTTGGGGATTTGAACCCCACCTATAAGATCATGTGAAGTGATTATCTTATTCTAATGATTACATTTTGTATGCATTGATAGAATCAATTGCGTTCGAAAGTCTTGGCTGTTGAGAAATGTCACTTCTGTGGCTCATAGTGGGTCTTTGATCCCTCAAACCTGACATTCATATTGTGGTTCAATATGGAATCTCCACGGTGACATTTGGTTTCCACTCACCTTGAGTTTTTTAACTTCATCTTCAGCTTCCCTGTCGTACTGCAGTGCAATATTCAACTCCGCTTTCAATGAATCCATGGAGCTGTTCAGTGACACCTGTCAAAACATAACATCACTGCACACACGGCCATTCACACTTTACAACAGAAAAACAGGCTACTCCCCCCCCCCGGTGGATCATTTCTTCAATTTAGAGCTTAAAGCGTCACTCACCCTGTACTTCTGTTCGGCCTCCTGAACACACACCATGGTGTGATTTCTGTGCTCCTGTGACACGCCGCACACCAGACACACCAGCTCCTGGTCCTCCTCACAGTACAGCTTCAGCTCCTCTCGGTGTCTGCTGCAGCGTGGGGTGGGCGCTGGAGCCCTCTCCACCACCCCTACATCTGCCAGGCAGGCTCCTGACCCGCTCTCCTCCAGACCCTGACAGTAGCTCTCCACGATGTTGGCGACAATGCGGTTGGGCCTGTAGCTCTGTCCAGGGTACACCTTCCGGCACTGAGGACAGGAGCCAGTGCCCCCCTGCCCTGGGTTCCGGGGTCCAGCCCAGTAACCCTCGATGCAAACATAGCAAAAGGTGTGATCACAGGGCAGAGACACCGGCTGCTTGAAAAGATCCAAGCAGATGGAGCAGGTCAGATCTCTACTGATTCTGTGAGCTGAGCTTTTCACTGCTGGTGCAGCTATGGGAGGCTGCCGTTGCTTCTCCATTGCTGTTTGCACAGCAAAGTCTCCTTCTTTGGGCTTCCAACTTTTCTTCTCTGGCTTTATCCCCTGGTTTAGTTTTTCCAGGTTCTGCAGATAGGCTGTCTGGATTTTCTTGACTTCCTTCTGATTCTTACTCATTCCTTTGCCTTTGTTTTTCTCCTTTGTCCTGACTGTGCCGGTGGACCTCTGTGTCCTTCCTCTCCTGCAGAGTGCTGCGGCTCGACTCGGCCTCCAGTCTTCCTGTTGACTGTGGAGAAATGAAAGGGGTGGTGCAGAAGCAGCCTCAGCCTCCCACATCCACATCAGATAGTGAGGAGATCTCAGTTACCCCCCCTTTTCCCCTTCAGACTGACGTCACATACTCAGGAAACTATGGATATTCTTTTCTTGGATGTTTGCTTAGTCAAGTGTGCACAGAAAGTCCTACTTCAGTAAACTCTTAATCTTCTGCAGTGTAACGGCCAAAAAATGTAAATCCATTTTATGTGACCATGTGGGTGTATAAGTGCATGTCTCTTTGAATGAGTGTGTTTGGGACAGAGAGACCGGCACAACTGTTCCTCCTTTTTTATGGCTCTCTGCCCTGTCAGTAATTATAATAGTTAAAATGTAAACAAGACCATTAGGGGACTTATACAAAGAAATAAGGCATCCTGCAGGAAGAGAGTGCTGCTGTGGACCAACACAAATACAACAGGCATCCTGTGAGAATGAAGTTTGCCCCTCGGGGCCTCAGAAAACATCTGTTGAATAGAGATGATTTCCACACACGAGCTTGTTATCGATGTTGTTCTGATGGTATCAGTTCAGGGAGACGATTCTGCAACCGAGAGGAGTTCTATAGCAAGATATTACAGGATCTTACATCAGACTGATCACACAGCAAACTAAACACAGACCAGAATATAATCACTAGTCGGGGGAGTAGAGTCACAGCTGGATGACAGTCGGTAAGAGAGCACTTCTCTCATCGTCTGGTGTGGGAGGAGTAAATGCAGAAGGTTTGATCTCGTGCAGAAGACATTGCTGATAGAAGGGAAAATACATTTTTGAAAACTCAGACAGTCTACATAGCTGCCAGCTATGTTAGATTAAGATTTTGATGTTATGAGTGAAAGCTCCAATATTGTGCTGGGTTAAGTTTAGAAAGAAAACTCTGTAAGTTCTTAAGTAACAGTTGAACACATACAGTATTTATGAAAAAAAAATTGAGGAATGATTTGCTTGATGTCAGTAGGTGCACTTCTGTTTGGTATCTGCTCACTAAACACTCAGATTTCACTATTTTTTTTAATTTTTCCTATTTGTCTTGTGGATGTGTAAACAGGAAACCCGGTCTTTCTTTTGTAGAACCAGTAGTGCCATCTGGTGTTGAAACTAAAAATCAAACATGGTTTGCACTCTCGTCAGAGATTATCCCTGCTCCGGTTTGAGGGCTTTTCTGTGTCCAGTTTACATGTTTATGCATCAAGAGTTAATAGGAGACTTCAAATTGCCAGTCAGAGTGAATGTGAGTGTGTTTTCTGTAGGTGTTTAACCTGTGTTGGACCGGTGACCTGACCAGGAATTACCTTGTCTTTGCCCATAGTAAGATGGGATCAGCTCCCCTGTGCTTTTATAACACAGTATAGAAGACAAATGAATGTAGAACAATGCCACTGTCGGCTTCACAAAGAGCTCCGTCATCAATAAGCTGTATGAAACGTGGGGAGTAACAGTTGACGACTCACCAGTCCGTCAAGATGCAAACACATAGAAAAATAATAAATTTGTTGGTCAATGGTGGACTGAAATGCACTTAATACGGCTTCTTGTGAATTTTTAAAATGATATACTTTATATTAGAAACCTGTCTGTTTCCATAAAGGGAATCGAGTTCAGGTCACAGTTTGTTTTTGTTGTTTCTTTGGCTTGGTGTATTTTGGCTTTATATTCACATGAACTATCAACTCAGTCTCTCTGTGATGCTGGGAAAACTGAAAACATAAAATTTCCCAATCACAAAACACTCCCCAAAACACCACAGAAGAAAAGGTTTTCTCCACAGATAGAATAATTTCAACTCACTGATCAATTCACACAACTGCTGGCATTGGACAGTATGAATTTATGATGAATGCTGTCGGAAGTTTAAGCTATCACCATGGTTCTTAGACCTCTTCATTTTGTTGTACAGCAACAAACATCCACATGCATGTACATCAACATGAAATACTGCGTACCACAATGATATACGTACCATGCAGTACTTCCCAAAATCAGGTCACGTATGATGTATGCGTTGCATTAGTTATGATGTGCAATGACTGGAAAGAGAAGAAAGACGGCACAATATGAAACTTTTATCTTCCTCTATTCCACACTAACCGCGGCTTGTGTGGAAAACAAGTCAAACGACGGCACACAGTGTAATTAACCTGTAACCTTCGCTGGTCCAGAAGAAAAATGAGCATGGCAGCATCTTCAGGGGTGCTGGAGGCTGCACGTACGTAATTAACACTGGGAAAGGATTAACATTGTTGAGTTAATTAAACCGTTTAAATGCCTTTAAGTTATGAATTCCTGCAAGTCTCTTGGGTCAGGATGTTATAGGGAGGGGTGCACCTTGGGTAAATGAGGAGGTTTTCTTCGGCTACTCTCTTTGTAAAAAAAAAAAAAAAAAAAAAAAAGGGAAGTTAAATTAATGAGTGGGATTACCAAAGAAGGAGCAGTCAGGATGTGAAATATAAATGTCAAAATGAAAGCTTTTTGCTTTTTGTGTAAAAGCACTGGAAATAAGTTGATGGCTGTACTGAGGAGAAGCCAAGGAAGTAAGAGGCTGATGGAAAGAGGAGGCAGATGGTTGACGACTATATGTATTTCAGGAGATTCCTCTCTAGATACATGAAGAGACAGTTAGACTTTGTGCATGGACAAAACAAATAAAACCAAGCTTGTACCAAAGAGAAATCACACCTTGTTTTTTTGGTTTTTTTATCAAATATTTAACATATTGTAAAACTGCTGTTGTATGCAAACGATGCTCGAGGTTTCCGATAGACTTATCCTCATGCAATATTCTCATCATGTATTATTTTCATCTTCCGAGCAAAGAAATTGCAAGTAACGAGAGACGGTCATTGGTTTCATGACTGAGCTGTGTCATCTCAGATCTTTCCTGACCATATCACATAAAAACGTTGGTAAATATCTATTTCGCATTAAACAAGAGGATGAAAGTCAGAGTGGATGTCTGTGGTGCAGCCGGAGACAACGTGTGAATAAGAGCATAAATGTGTTCAGCCATGCGTGTGAGGGTTTGTGGCATTCGAAGGGGCAAATGCAACATTTATGAGAAAAGAGAAAATAAAGGAGACTCATTTTTGCATGCACACGTACACACACACAGACACACACACACTCTCACTCAATTAAACCCGGAGCTCATGTGTAAGGCACCAGGGAAACTGGAGGCTCTCTGGAACTTGTGAGGCTAAAAATAACTTGGACGTCTGCAGGAGTGAGACGAACCTGTGGGAAGATAAGAGCCACAAGGACAGAGGCTATGAAAATACTGAATTTCTCCAGTCCTCTGATGATGGATTGTCTTGTTGAGGAGATTCTTCTCAATAGACACTAAATTTGATTTGAAGAGATTGCCTTTGTATCCTCATCGTATACTTTGCTATACACCTGCAAAACACATAGTGTGGCATTCACTTTAGCCTCAGTTCTATGTTCACTCTTGATTATTGTGCCAAAGTAAGAGAATTACCATGAATACACTGCACCATGAAATGAAATGAGTGGGAAAAAAATGGGCCATCCAACCATCAACAAAATCCTCCTCTCAATGTTTGTCTTCATCTGTGCTTTCTGTTTTCAGCTCAACTCTCCCCAGACAGCAAAGTCTGCTGCTCTCCTCCTGAGTTTCCTTGAATCTGAAATGAGGCACTTTAACAGACACAGACACAATGTCAAAGCATATTTTGGGAGCGTCCTGTGCTCATATTCATTTACCTTTCAAGTTAATGTGAAACTGGGGGCAGAAAAGGATGCAGAGTACAAAGCGTGCCCAGAACAGAGACTGTAATTTCACACAAAGAATACGAACAATGTGATTCAGCAAAATGTTGTGGGTTTTAGTGGACCACTAAAGCACCAACATTCTCCCACATGGCATAGAGAGATCAGTTCAATTTTATTTGTATGTTTGTATCTCATATCATGTCACTTTATCCCTCCAGCAAGTTCAGATTCAGACTTGGGGGGTTTGTGGTTAGGAGACAGTAAAAAAAAGAAAAGGAAAGGACATAAATAGACAGTAAACTTACAACCATCTACACCTATGACAGCCCATTTAGAGAATGTGAAATGTTTCCTCAGCTGGACGTAACTATAAGCTTTATCTAATATTACAGTTTTGACATTGATTTGACAAGTAGAAGGTGTTTTACATTTCCATGTTCCTGTTATTAACTACAGGAACTTCCAATAAGCAGCAGTCTACAAACTCTTCTCCCAGGATAATATGAGTTATTAGAGCAGCGTTGTAAAGACTTTGAATATTAAAACAATTACAATCAATATGTGGAGAAACATGATCTGTCCCACTAGTTCTTGTCC
Source organism: Blennius ocellaris (assembly GCF_963422515.1). Lineage (NCBI taxonomy): Eukaryota > Metazoa > Chordata > Actinopteri > Blenniiformes > Blenniidae > Blennius > Blennius ocellaris. The sequence continues at coordinate 10,637,867 of NC_137664.1, forward strand.
GTTGTTTTACTGCATCATTTTGAATATGAGATTTCTTAAAGAGGCATTTTGGTGCAGTATAAAATTAACAAATGCATGGAGTCATGTCATAGCCTCATTCTGAGGCAAAGTGCTGCTGACTTCAATGATATTAAACAGGCAAAAGACTTGCTTAATGTTAGAATCAGGAGAGGTTGTGATGAAAGACAATTCCCAAGTTATTCACACTGGAGCACCATCATTAATGGCATCCATCTGCAAACAGTTGGTAAAAAAAGAAGTGCTTAAGGCATTACCACTTTCATATTTGCTGTAATATCTAATTTAGATTCCAAGAGCTTAAAAGGGTCTTTGAAAAATAAAGGAATTGCAATCAGTTGTGTAAATACATTCATGAATTATAATTGTTGTGCAAACCCTGAATAGTTGTGTTTATTTAGCCTCCAGAAAAAAACAACAACATATAAACCTTCCCTGAAAGCAAAGTGACTAAAGTAAAAGTGAAGAATCCTTGCAGACTTTTAAGCCAGAATATATTGTCTACTGATGAGGTACTGTCAACACAATATACTCTTGTTATTTGTATTATTATTATATCAGTGCCGGATCCAGCTTCAGACATCACTGTAATCCCTTTTAATTTCCTCAGAGAGTCACACACTGTTAGTGTCTGTCTGAGTTTGGGCTCAGGCCGTGTCTGCAGTTTTATAACGTGTCTGATGATTTCTAATAACGCTTCTCTCCCATCCACCTGCTCTACTTGTTGAGAGCCGCTCGTGCGCTTTCCTGCAGGTTGCTGTTGCTGCTGCTGCAGGTCAACGAGTTTCTCTCCTTGCAGCTCACCGGCTGCTTTCACATCCATCAGAGAACCACAGATGCAGTGATTCTCGTTCGACGGTGTTTTGCCCTTCGCTCAGCACAGTGCGGGACTGGAGAGACGCTCTGCCCCTCCTTTAAATAGCTTCTGTTGCTTCAGTGCGTCTCGTGCGTCCTTGCGCGCGCTGCTGCAGCTCACCGAGGGTCGTCCGGTGGTCGGAGCGCACAGAGCAGCGGTTCCTCTCCAAAACAAATCTCTCATCGCCACTGAAATACGGACGCAATGCAGGTACAGTCTGCATTTATTACTTCAGACTTTAAAAATAGATCTGGCTAATTAGATGTTTAACATTTTTTTTTTCAAGCTGCATCATCACTTCAATATTCCTACATGTCTTGTGATGTACATATTTGCTCTCGGTTGCGAACTCACTTTGACCTTACTTTTATCATGTATTTAGAGCTCAAAGTCTCACATCTAAGAAAAAAAAGCAAAACTATGTAAATACTATGTGGAGCGTTCTTGTTATCGACAAGCATATGGAGATAGGTAGGGTGGAGGTAGGGTTATCTTCAACAGATTGTACTGAATAATACAAAACACACACACACTCTCGGTCCTGAATTTAAAAAAAAAAAAAAGCTTCTGCAACGGGAATTCAGTAGTCTGAATACCCTCAAAGAGTCTTTTTGACACCGTGCAAACTGTAAAATGCTGTTATTATCATTATTATCGTGGTTCTTTTCTCATTTCAAGAGTCATTTCATGCTTTGAATTAATTTCAATTCAACTACATTTATGCAGCACTAAATACAACACAGGAACTTTTACAGAGAAAATTGTTTGGAAAAAAAAAATTCATATCTTTTTGGAATATGTTTTATAGTTCAAATATATTGTCACACTAGGACAACATTGTAATTATGTTATACTTAAGTGAGATGTTTAAAACGTAAGCCATACGTAGAATATCAAGACGTCTTTTACTTATTTTATTGTCCCATTTTTTGTTATTATTATCATTATGACTATTAATATTCATTTTTGCCTTATTCCAAGGAAATATTACAGTGTATAGATACAGTGATAAATCCCTGGTTTTAGTCCAGGATTGTTTCGTTTCTGAAAAACAAAAACAACAACAACAACAAAAAACAACATATGCATGTGTGTGTGTATGTGTGTGCGTGTGTGTGCATGAGTCGTCTTCACAGAGGTGACATATGTGAGGACAGTGGAGGCCGGTTGCCCACAGTGTTCAGGGCAACTGAAAAGATCACAGGAAGCTGCTCACACGCGGCTTCTTTTCCTTTTAATAATGCAACACTCCGGATGTTAAATTCCCCAAATCCCCTTTCCCTCCTCATCCTTTTGCGAGAGGGTTTCTCAACACGTGGTTGCAGAACACCCTCTAAGGGCGACACACAGTTTGTCTCACAATGCTTGGGGCTTTGTTCCAGAAGGCGTCTCAATGTTTTCTGATGTGACGAGAATTTTGACAGTAAAATGAGATATTATAACTGTAAATGTTGAGTTTTTCATGGGTTATGCTCATGCATGTTACACTCTTCTCTGTGCTTCAGTGTAAACCGATATCTGTATTTGTTGCATTTTTGTCCGGGACTATGTGACCATCATGGCTGTACATGTTTGCGTGTCTATTTGTTTCATTGTCGCCGTGTGTTTTGGATGTTCCGTCAAGTATCACTATTAGTGTTTTACTTGTCATCTTTCACCTCTGTGGTCGCCAACTCGGATCATTTATTGATGCAGTTTTAAGGTGTGTGAATTATTGAGCGACATTCTGGATGCTGCGTACGCTTTGGTATCTCTTCATATTCAGATAGGACACAGAGGGAAGTGAATGGTTCCCCAGATAGTGGCTCTGCTACGGTTCTTTACAGACTCCTCACATCAATTTCTCAATACCCTGTCACAGCTCACCCTTTTTGACATGCGGTGTTTTTTTGTTGTTTTTTTTAGAACATGTAAAAGAATGGACAGAAAAACTGAGACAGCTCAAATGAAAAAATTACGCATAAAGACACAAGAGTGATCTGAATGAAGAACAAAACAGGCATTATTTTGACATTATTTTTCTGTAGATTGATTGAGGGTTTGTTTTTGTTTTTTCTTACACTCGCCAACTCAGGAATGTAAATTTTATCACTCTGATATGAAGCCAAATAGAGAAACACTGTGTGTGTCCGTGTGTCTCAGTGTAAGCTGAGAAGCTATTATGTTGCGGTGAAAATAACCGGAAAGGAGAGAACATGTCCACCTCTTTTCCCTAAAGCGCTCCTGTTTCTGGGAAGATTCATTTGTTCTCCATCTTTGTAGAAATCAGCATGTTTGGTATATTTAAAGAGGATATGTACAGTTTAAATTTCTCCCTGACTGTGAAGTTAAAATGTCAAATGTGCAGAAGAGGTTGCTTGAAGCCTGCTTTCATAGACTGGATCTGTATTAGTTTTCATGCTGTATCAGAAGTGATTAAATATCGGAGAAATTGATACGTTCTCTCTCTTGGCTTTCTCTTAAACACGATAAAGCCCTGAATGTAGATCAACCTTTCCGGTATCACTGTCTATTTTACCAGCATTGGGAAACCTTCCTTCTTGATATGAGAACGAGCTGAAGTTTGTTTTTCACAGCAAATTGTATTATTTTCATGTTTGTCTGTTGAATTCTGTGTGGCTATTTTGTGTTTCATGTTGAATGATCTCAAGCGAGAACCAATATGTCTGATCTCAGGCTTGACCCCAGCGTCTTGCTCCAACCCTCTTAAAGGGCAGCTCTGCTGAAAAATCCTGTTCAAGCGGATGAAGCTCAGATTATATTGGTGGAGCGATGTTGTGTCAAGTACTGCCGCATTATCAATAAAATCATTGAACTTGTGTTATTACAATGATTTGGATGGGATGAATTGCAAATGTCCACAATACTGTGAGGAAGGAGAGTCAACTGAGCACTTTTACACATACATAAAAACTGTTTTACACCATTCGCTTCAGAAATGATACTTTTATAATCAGGCCAATGCCGGATCATTTTGAATTTTTCGGGACTTTATTGTGATTTTTAATTTTACAATTGTTTATAATTGTGTTATTTTCAGTCCACTATATTTAGAAAACAATTTGTGAAAATGTATGTTTTATACAAGTGATTTATTTGAATTGTGGAATAATACATTCTTTAAGCAGTTTCTGAGAAGACTTACACTGTAACTTGAGTATTTTAAACAACTTTGCTTCAATTGAGTTGAGTTTTTTTACTACCTCTGCTTAAAATACTTGCATGGTGTTTCAGTGATTACTGCTTTTTTTTTTTTTTTTTGTCCTTGTCTGAGTGTCTGACTTTAATAAAATGTTAACAGCATCACATAATCATGTTGTGCCTGCTTCTCTGAAGACAATGTCTCTTTCTATTTCTTCTCCAGTCAGACGAGAAGGTGGTGGACGGCGGCCTGCTGCCCGACGCCAATGGAAAAGACCCAAACCCGGGTGGCCAGTCCGATGGCTCCAAGTGGCAGAAACCTCGGCTCTCGCGCAAATCGCTGATGAAGTGCTGTCTTGTGAAGTGGATTATCGCCAGCACCACTAAACAAGGGCCAGGTATAGAGGCAAAAAAAGAAAAAAAAGAAAAACATGTATCACAATGGAAAGTCCCTGAACAAACAATTGGTTATATTGAATATCTGCATTTATTGTGTGTGGCAGCTTGGGGGGGTGGGGATGGGGGGGGGGGGGGGGGGGGGGGGGGGAGGCAGGACAGCAGGATTAATGTGTGGTGGGAGTGCATGCCCTCACGCTCATGCAGTATAGATGAATTTTAAAATCCCATCTACTCTATAGATTTATATTTAAAATGCTATCTTGCCATTCTGCCTTCACTTTTCAGTATTACAGCTCAAACCTCCCTCTTCGCCTGACATCACTTCACTTCAGTGTTTAATCAGTCAATGAATTGCCAGTGCTGAAACAGCAGCTTGTATTTTCCCTCTCCTACATGCACAGAACTGGTTGTTTTTATTTACATGAGATAAACATCTCCCACTGGCTGCTTCTTTATGTATTTCCTTGCCCTATGTGAGATAATGTCACAGCCCTTGAACGACATGACGTGACTGACAAATATTTCTGTGTCGGATCAGTTTTACTCGATGTCTTCATTCTTTCTTTAAAGAAAGACATTTTGAATTTGTTTTACATGCATTATTTTGTTGTATAGGTTCCAGTTTGTCTGGCTGGTTTCCTCAGGGGCAAAAAACAGGACCAGAACTAAATTCTCTATGCCTTAAAAATAAACTAATCAGGAAATTAAAGCATTTTCCACATGTAACAGGAGTGGAGACCTTCAGCGATTCAACCCCAAAGAGTAAACTGGATGTTTCAATTGCAAATATGAATACACTGTATCTATAGTTTCATTCAACCAAATTCTTGCCATTGAAATTGAGTTATTTGTCAAGGCAGTGTGGTTTCTTCATTACACCTTCAGCACAGTCTACTGGTGGACCGACGCAATAGCCTCACAATGAGTCCTGCAGCTCCTTCAGTCTACAGTAGATGGTGGCCTGCACTCACTGACACACAGTGTCAGATAGGAATCCCATTTTCATCACCTACCTCTCAGCAAACATTTTTCCAATTCAGTTCATTGAAAAAAAGGTATTCAAAGCTGCCATTTTTACTCTGCCTTTTACAACTTCAAGAATTCCTTCTAAATCGGACTACGCTTGAGGAAGGAGCTGCTAAATCTGCTCTGTTGTCAGCACTATCTGGCTCACATGTAGACACATGCTCTTCCTTTTACAGACGTCACACTTAATTAGCACCTTTTCTCTGTGGATTCTCTCTGTCATCTGCCTCGTCTCTCTGTTTGTGCTTAACGTTATTTTCGTCATGTCTGTTGTGCAGAAAATGTGCTGATGGATACACGCTTTGAAGATTTTGACGTGGTTTTCTTACAGCTTGGATAGAATAGCTTTTGAATAATGATAGAAAATCGAAAATGTTTCCAAAATGGAAAAAAGGGAAAGCAACTTTGTGCAGATACTTTCTTCTTCGTTTTCTTAATTGTAAATTCATTGCAGGTCAACACAAATACAGTATATGCAAAAAGAAAATCCATTTATATGACTACAGATAGATAGATAGATAGATAGATAGATAGATAGATAGATAGATAGATAGATAGATAGATAGATAGATAGATAGATAGATAGATAGATAGATAGATAGATAGATAGATAGATAGATAGATAGATAGATAGATAGATAGATAGATAGATAGATAGATGTGTTGATCCTACAAAGTCACATTATGCCAGCTGTATAAATAAACAGCCTGCATATGATGAGAAACAATATAAAACAGGAGGTAGTTATAATAATGGTAAGTCTTTTATTTTATCCGCAGGCAGTTAATGCAACAGCTGCGATTCAAGAAACTTTGTGGCACGTTCTGCTTGAAGTTTTACCTTAAAATGCAAAAAAAAAAAATTCAAAAAAAGTGAAAACAATTGAGAGATTGTCGGGATACTGGTGTGACAAGAAGTGACAGTTTGTAATGGATGAGCTCAGTCTCGGAGCAGTAATGCTGCTCTCAGTGCACTCATTAAAGCCTGATGGTTGAGACTGATGGCTGCACCGTCTGCATCTCTGCATGCTTAAGCCACCTCACTCTTGTCGGTATTTAATAGAAGAACAGGGATAGATCAGCACTTAAGGTGCATTAAACAACATAATGTTGCATTATTATTACGGCAGGCGGGTTCCCACATGAGCTCATACTTCTGGCGTGTTTGTGTAATGGCCATGTGTGTTGTAAACTAAAATTGGCCCGCACATCAGCAAAATTGCAAAAAAAATTCACATTTGCATGCACGAGATGACTAATTCAGCATTTCATGACTTGGCCAACCTGTCAACTTTGACCTGTTTGTTAATGCTGCTGACTCAAAGAAAGGTTAAGCGCACTTCCTCTGGATGAACTGGGCATGTGTGATTATCACAATGCAAATACACAAACAAAAAATAATAATTATGGTCACAGGTTGTTCTAATTTCTGTGCTGACACAATTCAGCAAACATCATCTAATAAAAGCGGCATTCGCCTGTCTTCTTTGAAGTACAACTGAGGATCCATGAACACAAGATATCGTCATCATTTGTTATACAAAGACATCCTTTTTAAAAGTCACATCAAAAATAAACATATGCAATATGAATCTGATGTTTTCAACATGTAGGTAAATGAGCGGCATTAAACCGCGTTGTTCCCCGTCCACTGGTAATTTGTGTTTGAATGTCTGACGTTAAGATGTATTTTTTACATCATTAGGTGATATAAGCTGATCGACTGTAACTGATTTGACTTACACTGATTTGTATTCAAACCGTGAACGTGTATGTTACACTTAAAATGAATGCAGCTTTCTAAAAATGTGTCTTAACAAGCCGGTAATAATTTATCTCCCACTTGTTTCTTTTCATCGTGATATTTTCTCAAAAACTAAAAATCCTGTTGAGCATAGACATTAACCTGACCTTCAGATTTTTGCCACCAGAATGACGTCATAAAAATGAGCACGCCAGCAAAGCCACAAAATACCAGTGCAGCTGGATCGAGGTTGAAAGTCAAACAAACCTACACACACACACTTGATAGTCCACTTTGTTCCATGGCAAGAAATCGTGATCTTTGGGAAGCTTCAGAAAACTCAAAATGCAAAAAACCTTAACAGTAATATCGGTCACTCATTTGCCCTTTTCTTTCTCAACATGCTTTTCTTTATTTAATTTAATGAAAGCAGGTCTCTTTTGTGTCTTCAAACTAAGAACCTCCAATCTAAACACAACTTATATCCTCACTTATAGTGTCTTTTTTTTTTTTTTTGACTTTTCAGAAGAATCTCATTTTGCACAGGGACATCAATTCTCATTTTGACCTCTGTCTTTTGATCACAACATCCACAAGCACTTTCCCCCCCCCATTCTTTATCTGTAACTATAGAGGTGCCTTTAAACATTCATTATGACATGACCAGAGTTCATTGGGCTTTTTTTGTTTTGTTTGACTCACCACCCCTCATAAACCCTCCCTTATTGTGGAAATGCATATTTGGTCTACATACTACGCCGGCGGACAGATTGATATTTTACCACTCAACAATTGATTCACTCTCCGCCTTCCCCTCCTGCTTAAACTGAACCCATTATGCTGTGCAGACTCATCAGTTGTGAACTAAACTCATATTCTTCATTACTTTCACGACTTCTGAAACAGCAGAACCAAGCAAAGAGTAAGCAGCACTAACACCCGTGAAAACGTGTGCCAGGACTTGTGCATTTTACCAACATGTGTACAGGCCGTAATATTTAGTATTTAGTTTAATATTCTCGTGTGCGGCACAGATCTAATTTGCTGCAGCTTTACAACAACACCATAAACAAAGCACTTTTTTTTTATGGTAGCAGTGTTCCTATTGTCTTCCAGCTTTGAGTGAATCTCTTTGAGTTATTAAGTGTGCACAGCGCTGAACGTTGGTAGACACAAGCAGCGCCACACAGGGCAGGGCAGGCTCCTCCACCCTAAGTGCAGTTCATATCCCAGCCATCAGCAGATGCCGATCAATGCCTGGTTTTACAGTTTTGCATCCTTGAAATGACTGAGCAAATAAAGACAGCTTAGACTGTCAATCAGAGACCATTAGTAAGGAAATTCCTTCAGTAACAACTCCCCTCCCACACAACCACACCACCGCCAACCTCAGGCGCGCGCGGAGACGCGCACGGCCGATGGAGTAAGTGGAGGTGGAGCGCTGAAGCCGATGGCACTGTGAGAACGAGCCAAAAATGAAGCCGGACCTGGAAATGCAGCTGAGCAGCGGAGCGATGGGTCGTATGCGAGGGGAGAAAACTTTGGATGACTTGGGGGACTTAACAGTCTCTAGATTTTGTCGTCGTCTCCCAGATCGCAGGCCAGACTTGGGACTGGTTCACTTAAAGAAGGATGCTCTGCAGTCACCCTATTAGCGTTTCTCCTGACGGGCTGGTGGTTTAGGTCAAGAAGTAACTGCTGATGCTTGTGCAATAGTCTTGATAAAGAAAAGGGGATGACAGAGATAATAGGCAGCAAGTGATGTTTGCAGATACAAGCCGCTGTATCACGGTTATCAGTTTTTAGTATTACGTAAGAAAAAAATAGATTAATTAAAAGTAAGACTTTTTTTTTTTCCAAAAGGTAGCAATGGGGGTGGAGGGCATGGAAATAATGGCTATTCTTGTTATTATTGGACTATTTTTCGTTGTGCTCAAACAGTTTGGGATTTGGGAGCCTTTGTCACTCGAAGGTAAGACACAAATCAAGCAGAAGAAAACTTTTGCTGGGTGAAACTTTGGTGTTTACTGTGAAACATTGCAGCAATATATTAGTTATTCACTATTGTTATTTGTTTTTGTTGATGTACAAGTCAATTGAAGAAATCAATTGAGGTTTTCAGAATTATCTCGAGTCACACTTAGAGGTGAAGCTGGAAATGTTTGTTTAACTATTAATCTTGTTAATACCAGCAGTGTGTTAATTAATCTTAACTGTCTTTAACTGAACAATTGTTGAGAGTTCAAGGGATTGGGCTCAGTAAATCTAAAGAAAAGCTCTAATAAACAAAGGTAACAAAATGCCACACTTGTCATAGAAAGTATTCAACAAACTCTTTCATTAAACCACTTTAGAAACTTTCAAACTTTTCGTTGTGTTCATAAAACTTTGATTAAGACGACTACTTTACCACATCGTCCCTCTTTCCCCTCTCATTTTTTTCGTAACCTTTTCTTAATCTCTCCTGTTTTTTTGCATTTTCCTCTTTGTGTGACATTCTTGTAAAGATGGTAAGTATCTCCAGTTTGATTTCTTCCCGCCTGCCTTTGGAAGTTATTCTGTAAATTCTGCACACTTGACATAAAACTGAGCTTGTGTATTTTGTCCTTGAATCTGAGAGAAATATTTTCTCATTGTGGATGTTGGAGACTTGCCAAGCACTCGTGTAACTAAAATCTCTCTTTTTTTTTAATAGAGTTGGATTTTAGCTGTTTTGTGGCATCATCCTGTAGTTATTAGCAATGCCTGTGTTTTCAGTTCAAGTCGAATGTTGTGTGTGAAATCAATCTTATTTCTTTTGTCAAATTATGCTTTAAACTGAGCCAAAATGAAGCTTACATGCAAATCTAGATCTTTCTCCATTTGTCATAGGATTTATTCACATGTCTCCAGATATATTCTAATCTAAAACTGACATTATGACATATAATTCATGTCAAATGCTCCAAATTTAAATGTTTATAGTGACTATATGGAGACTTGAATGGAAAACAGTGCTTCAGCGTGTCCACAGTGAGAATGTCTTTCTTCAGTATGGAGCACATTGCTGTTGTGCACTGATCACTATTTACGTGTAGCACCCTTCGCTTTACCCGTGTTTCTTTGCACTATCTAATCCTGATATAACTTCCATGATATTCCCCACTTTCACTTTGACTCGATTCCTACACCTTTCTCACGTACTTAATTTCCTTTCCTCTGATTTTGATCTGATACTGTACATCCTTCTTATGCCGTTATGTCTCCCACCCATTTCCTTGTCCAACCTTTCCTCTGTCAACCTTTCCACTATTATTTTCATTTTTTTTTTTTATTTTAATAAAGATGGTAAGCATTTTGAATTTATTTGGTTTTAAATCTATGATTTGTTTCCCAGTATTTTCAACTCCTCCCATTCTTTTCTTATTTTCCTTTTCTTTTTTGACTGCCATTTCCTCCCTACTTTCTTCCTCCCCTCTTCCCCCTGTGGCCCTGTTCTTTCTCGTGACAGACAGCTGTGATAATGACCTGGAACTCTCCATGGTGCGACACCAGCCTGAGGGCCTCGAGCAGCTCCAGGCCCAAACCCAGTTCACTAGGAAGGAGCTGCAGTCGCTTTACAGAGGCTTCAAAAACGTATGAAAACAATCAGTCATGTGTGGCTCCCTCAACTTATCAAATGAATATTGTTTGAAAAGACAACTTTTGAACATGGCCTTTTGTAATGATGCAATTCAAATGTATCTTTAAATCCTCAATTTAGGTGTCAGTTTTTATCATCTTTACTCAGTCAGACTGTTTGAGTGTGAACAACAATATGCCTGTTATGCATTTCTACATTTTCCACAGATGGACATCACAAAGTTGGGTGCCCATATTGAAGTAATGCAAAAATACAGAGATAATTTCATATCTGGGTAGTTTGATCGAGAAGAAAGCTCAGGCCACAAACTACTGCTGTTAAATCCACTCATCACAAATTTCCTGACAAAACAACCAACAAAACAATGATGATGCTGGTGACAAATTACAATACTTCAAGATCAGAAAATGTTTTTACTTCAGCCAGAGTGGCATTTGGAAATAAACGAGACAAAAAACAATCAAAGTAGAAATAACAATCTACAACATTATGATCAAACTAAAAAAAAAAAAGCAGTAAAATGAGATGTGAAGATAGAATATTTACATTTCTGTCACTCCTGGGAACCACCAGCAATCAACACAAAATATGTAGCCACCACAAAAAATTCATAAAGAACTGCAAATATTGCATCTGTATAGTTTTTTTGTTTTGTTTTGTTTTGGGGTTTTTTTTTTTTTGGGGGGGGGGGGGGGGGGGTGCAATTGTTAATCATCTTATATCGAGATTATTGATGCTCATGTGTTGTTATAACAGCTTTCAATCTCCTCAGATGTTTTCAAACGTTATGGCAGGGTTTTGCCCCCAATCACAAGAGCATCCGTAAGGCTCGTTCGGTTCATCTCACAGACATGTGATGTGGTGGTGGTGGTGGTGGCGGTGGTCAAGCACTCACTGCCGGCCATCCCTCTTTTTGTTGACTCGGAAAGAAAAGCTTGTGTGGATACGAAACATGGAAAACATAAATGCAAAAGGAAGATTATACAAACTATTCATAGATGCTGTGAAATCTGTGCATATCTAACTGTTTCGAGGAATACTTAACGTGCATTCATTCATCTTTTCAACCCAAGAACCAGAACTTTTAGTTTATGATGCCCTGAATTTATTGCCAACATGTGCAGCTTTGCCCCGATGAGCAGGTGCCTGTATTATTTAAATGTTTCCGGTGAAACAACACATGTACAAGTATGCACTAACATGGGAGTGATGGCTTTGTACAGCCTCCTGCCTGCTGCAGCAGTGGGTAATACATATCGACACGTAGTGGCAGTAATGTGCCATTAAAGGAGGCAAAGCTCCATTAAAGCGATGGAGAAGACGACCACAAGCTGATGTAAACACAGCAGGTTTTAAACTTTTAAAATAAAGCTCGCAAATGTTTTATGAGGTCTCAGCGACATAAACAACGCACATAATGAGTTGTGCTAAAAAAAAAAAAAAAAAAAAAAAAATGCCCAGTTGTCAAAGACAAATGGTTAAAGCATTAGCTTGACAATCCTGACAAGGTGCATTACATGAACATATGTGATGCGCATGGTAAGATGAACTGGCACAAGACAAACAACACACAAGATTAAAAATAAAACAACACGTGGAAACAATTAGGGTGGGGACGGAAATCAGACCTGCAGCAATCCCTAAGAAACATGTTGTATCGTTTCATTTATTTTACCCACAGAAAGTAAAATATTCACAAACGAAACAGTGAAACAAATTAAGTAGGTTAGAATCAAAAGAATCTTAACTCAAATTGTGGGAGTGCTCTGTAAATGGCGTCATTTGACAGTACTTGTAGATCACCTTATTTAAGTTGTATTCAAGTCTGAGTGAAATTGTGTGTTTGGAAGAAAAAAAAATAATTCCAGGTTTAAAAAGCAACTACCACTTTGTTAAAGTAAGTCGAGTCGACGTTTGTGATACTTCGTCATGTGGTCACATTATAACCTCACTGAAAGTCGTCATTATCTGTAAAAACAATAAAGCTGCAAATCATTGTCCAAAATGGTTCATATACTTACATATTCACATGACCTTACGTTCATCGTGGAAAAGTGCTCAAACTGGATTTACTGAACTCAATATGTTTCACTAGTTGCACCCTCTGGTGGCCATATTTGTGCACTGTAGTCAGTCCCTATCTATATTGCATGTGGATGACATATGGCTTCATTTGGCACTTTGTATAGTCATTGACAAGCCAAACTGTTCTTCCTTATATAATATATCTTTTTCAGTAGCATTGAATAAATAGATCTACATGTATAGTATATGTGGATCACAGATATTTGTTGTAATCGGAAACATCTGCTTCTGTGTTTGCTGTGTTTTTCATTTGGGTAGGAATGTCCCAGCGGCCTCGTGGATGAAGAAACGTTCAAGACCATTTATTCACAGTTCTTCCCGCAAGGAGGTGAAGTACTTCATGATACTAGCATCAGCTTCACATATTTCTGGCAAATAACAAATGTTGTTTTGTGTTAAATTCCAACTTGTGTTTCGACTCTTTGCCCTCAGATGCAACCACATATGCACATTTCTTATTCAATGCATTTGATCTGGACAGAAATGGCTCCATCCGCTTTGAGGTGAGTATAGGCGGGTTTGTTATTGATTTTTAATTTCAAGAAAACCAAATTACAATCTCAGAACTGCTTTCGCAGGACTTTGTGTTAGGACTCTCTGTCTTGCTCAGAGGCTCTGTCACAGAGAAACTCCGTTGGGCATTTAATCTCTATGATATCAACAAGGACGGCTACATTACAAAAGAGGTACAGTCAACACAATCAACGTATTTGAATCTGTTGCATTTGATTGCAAGTTTTTTCTGTAAGTCCATCGGTTTTTTTTTACCTGCAGGAGATGTTGGCAATAATGACGTCCATTTATGACATGATGGGCAGGTGTACTTTACCCAGTGTGCGAGATGAGTCCCCCTATGAGCATGTGGAGAAATTCTTCCAGGTACACGTTTTAATCTATGTCGTCGCTACCCCAAAAACTAGAATACAACACAATAATCATTGCACTATAGTACTAGTATGATCATATCAGAGCAGCGTTAGTGAAGATAGTGTAGTGTGACTGCACCCTTTTTTTTGTTTACCCAATACACTGAGGCCCTGTGAAGTTCTCGTCGAAACAAACATCCAGCATCAAGTAGCTGTTGAATCTGTTATAAGAACATTTTAAAAGTCAGCCCTCCTCCAAAGCCTTTTCATCAGGAGGAACATGTAAACCAAAGATAAAAGATCCTGTTTGATGAGTGTTTTCCAGCAAAACAAAGAGGTGAAAGAAGCAAGTCTTGAATTGGAGGATTGTGGTTCAAGTGCAAATGCCACCAAAGTCCCGCTGAGGGTGTCGTCTGAAAGGGCGTCCTGCGTAAAACTTTGTTTACACTGGATTTGGGAAGGGTTTTTATTTATTTTATTTGGGCAGTTTATTTTCAGTCAAAGGCAGTCAGGGTCGGGCCAGGAGGCAACCAGGAACAGACCAGGATAAATAATCCAAGAACAACAAGGACAAGGACAGGACCAGATAGAACTACACAACGACAACATGTGCTAAATTTACAAAAGTATTCACACATAGTGTCACACATAGAAAGAGTGTCATGACTACATCAGAATCCGGATCATTTTATTGTCATTGTGAATATGCTTCCATTATTGTCTTCATTCCACTGGTTTCAGAGGATTTTCAAATATTTGGGAGTGTTTCTATGGAAATTCGAATCTCATTCTTTCAGTAGAGCTATTATGATGCCAGACACTGATTTTGGATGAGAAGACGAATCATCACGTCAGTTTCAGTTCATCTCAAAGATGCTCGGAGGGGTTGAAGCTCTCTGTGCTCTGTGCTCACACCACGTCTTCATGAATGGATTACTGAAGGGGCTTTTTCACAAACTGTTGCCGCAAAGCCAGAAGCATTGTGTTGTCTTAAAAATGTCCCGGCATGTGTGTTTGATTTCAAGGGTTGAAACTCCTGATTTCAGTAATAATCAGGTGTGGCCAAATACTTTTGTGTACAGAAGCTTGGAGTGGCCAGTAACAATTCATCTGTTTTGCTTGTTAGAAAATGGATCGTAACAGAGACGGAGTCGTGACCATCGATGAATTCATAGAGACCTGCCAAAAAGTGAGTTCGTCATTAAACCTCCAGGTTACATAACACACAGTGATATAACTACATATTTCCTCCTGTCTTCTCGTTATTGTCTCCACAGGATGAAAACATAATGGCGTCCATGCAGCTTTTTGAGAACGTCATATAGTTTGTTTGTTTGTTTGTTTGTTTTAATGGGGAAATGTGGATCAGTGACGCTGTGCAGTGCTTCCAGCGATGAGCTCGGTCCTGAATACTTTCCTTCATTGTCGCGTAAACAAACAAACCGGGTCGTACAACTCACTCGACACATTTCAGCATATTGAGTCCAGACTGCCATCAGAGCCACACTTCTCTGTGCAGTGAGACGGACGGGATTTACTGCAGCAGTTGAAGATGAAATGTTTGCATGACAGGTTTGAGCACCAGAAAGAAACAAAATGTCATTGCCAAATGAGCATGATAGTTTGCCTGTTATTAAAGAGCATGTGATGCACACCACTCTGAGCACAAACAATGTTTTTTTGTTGTTTGTTTTTTTTGTTTTTAACCAATTACAAACTTGGAAAGATGAGAATCTTTGTTTTTCACTGCATATTAAATGCTTTTTTGGGGGGGGGGGGATTTTTCTATGATCATAATATTTGGTCAATGTTGTGTTTATGAAAATTATGTTAAAATACTAAAAAGAAAAAAGAAAAAATCTACCATTGCCTACTACTGTAATGATTCCAAATCTCTTTAATGTTATGTCTTTATCTCAGACACTTTGACTCAGGTGTGTTTGCAGCTTTCAGATGGATTTTATTTATTTATTTATTTATTTTATCTTGCCTGTTCCATGTGTCGGTGCCCACTGGGACCACACACATGGCTGAGGTCAGTGAAAGCAGTGCGACACACAGCGCAGAATAAAATCTTAAATAAACATAGATATTTACCCCATACAAGTTGAACTGTCTCGCAAGTATCTCCATCAAGATTTGATGCACTGTGTTTGACGTTGTGTAACTGTGAAGCGGCAACAGAAGCAATAAAAGATTTTGACATGTTGCGTGCGTCGAGCCACTTAACATTGATGCCTCCCTGCTTTTCGGCACCCGATGAGTTAAAATTTAACAAAGCCCCGGTTGTCCCGAATGCTCTCTCAAGAGGGCCCTCGAAAAAAAATCCCCCGACACAAAGCAGAACTTCATAGCTAATAATGCCTGAATAATTGTTCCAGGAATTTTGTCCTTTTGAACAGTCTAATTTTTGGAACGGACGTGTATCTTGTTCTTCTGCAGGCTGCGTGTTGTCGTGCTTCTTCGTATTTCCGACGTAGTTTAAGATTTAGAATCCAGCCTCCATTTTTTTCACCCCACAGCCTTTTCAGGGGACGTCGTAAAAAGCACTGTTTATTCAGAGTTTTGCTCTTGTAAACCATGTATTATACACTCATCAGCTATGATCCAACTGCAAAGTGAGAGCAACATTGTAAATTATTTCTCAAATCCGAAATACCAGTTTACAGTTGGATCATCATAATTTTGGTCTATAACTCTATACGATCGAGAAGCTTTGGGTCAAGGCAGTGATCTTGTTTGGTCTGGAAACATGGCGGCTGACCAAGTGACAGCAGATCCGGTAGCCAAGAAGAATATATAATAGTTGTCAAATGAATTTTGTAAAAAGCAAAAATTTTAGAAAAAAATAGTTCTGGTTCACAAAGTTTTTATATTTTCATTGTTAAAACACGTAAATAATTTGGGGTTTAAATTAAGAAGCCATTTTTACTGTAGTTAAATATGTATAACAAAAAAAACCAAACAGCAACAGATATACAGACAGGAGCTGCTAGGAATGTGCACAGTCATAAATTTGTTGTTTCATTGGCTTTTCCATTTGCTGAATTAACAGCAGAGGACTCACCACCATCAGCAAAAACCATGGACACTCTCCTGTATTCTTGATCAGTAACCAATAGCAGAGCAGGGTTTGTATTGGGGAGGAGCTGTGCTGACCAGGTTAACTGGATCATAGTATAGAAATAATAATGGAAACCAACAATGCTGCCCAGCTGCACTGCTTGAAAACGGACTGCCGCTCCAGTGTCACAAGCTCCCTGATTGAAAAGGTAAATAACTCCTGTTATTTGATCCCCCCTCCAAAAATTGTTTTTCATTTTGTTTTGTTTTTAATGCTTGATGGAGGGATGCTATGACAAAAAAAAATAAAAGATGTTTTTAATCAACATATCCACTTAAGTTAAAGTGCTCTTAGGTGATTTCTGCCTTATCACTTCGATATTACATGGTACCCTTTGTGATAACTTCTGGAAATACAGACTGCTACCCTAGAAAAACAAACATAATCATGAAAGAAAGAAACTGTCATCACACAATACCCAGCTAATCCTTGTGTTGAGAGAGCGTGTGGATCTTTCTCGGCGTCTGTTGTGCTGGTGCCAGTGAGCATGTGACTTTTGTGATGCAGGGTGCTTGTGCTTATTGAAAAGCGTTGATGCCAGTCTGGGGGTTTCTGCCAACAAACATCTCTTTTACTTCTTCCAAAGTCGTTTTTTGGGGGGGGTATCTCACTGTGTGGTGTGTACTTCCAGCTCTCCGGTAATGGCTGGCCAGCAGAAGCTTCTCTCCTTTTGGGTTTGGATGTTGCTCATGGCGACATTATGCCCCGGTGCGCAGTACGCGTACAGTAAGCGAGGAGGCATCTTCAAGGGACGCGGTAAAGGTGATGGCGACAAAGCTCCTCCCTCTCGGGGTGGAGGCCTCTCCAAGCAGGGCCTGAAGTGGGCAGGAGCTGCAGCAGCTGGTATGCTGGGGGGCACGGGCACAGGGTACGGCCTGGGCTTCCTCGGGAAGCCAAAGCACGTGTCTGGGAATCATCACTATGGCCACAAGTCTGTGTCTTCGGAACAAGATCGACACCATCACCACGGGGGAAGCCAAGGACACAACAACCAGTCTCTGTGGCGAGCGTTTGTTAAAGGGGCGGCCTCTGGACCGGGGCCTTTCGTCTTTCTCACACTTGGTCATGTGGTGCCTTTCCTGACAGCAGCCTGGATACAAGATTTTTAATCCAACACCTAATGAATTTGAAAGATACGAATCATCAAAGATCCATTAAAGCTTTTTTAAACTGATAATCACCCTGCTTCTTTGTTATCGAGTGCAATACTACTTTGTCTGACATGAGTCTTTTACTACAAGAATGAAGCTGTTTTGGGGTTTTTTTCAACCTGATTTTAGTAATTTTTCTAAATTATGAAATACTGTATGCGAATAGTAGTAATGTATTTGTATATAAATCTGATGTGACTGATTCCATCAATTGGCACACTAATTTGCATACAGCCCAATATTAGCATCGTGCTAATTAGCCTAACGGGTTAACATAAGCATCCACGCTCAATAGCATACGTGTAGCATGAAAGTCCAAATCTGATCACTGTCAAGAGACACAACCAGTGGGCATAGTGCCACCAGCTGGTAACAGGAAGTGAGGCATACATGCTCCATTCTGGCTGAAACTTTACAAGTTACATGAGTCAACGTCTGATCACAACCTGAAGACCGTTGCAACAATTGGGCATAGCGCCACCTGGTGGAAATGGGAACTGAGGCGTACTTGCACATAATCTCGACACGGGACACATTCTGTCCTGCGTGTGTGTGCGAGGATCCGTTCAACGCTGCTTGCAGCTTTAATTGATAATGGCTGTTTGGGTTCCAAGGCAAAAAAAGCCTAACCTTTAGTATTAGGTAGTCACCTTTTTCAAATATCTTGATTACACTTACAATAAATTCAATTCCTCAAATGTGTGTTTTAATCAATTCTTCTCAAAAATGATAAATCTTCACATTTGGCGGACTATAAAAATATATCACAGGAGGGATTTAACAAGTATTTTTTTCACTATCCATGTAAATGTCCTTTATTCTTTTCTATAATCATCTGATACGAGCATCAGAACACATTGGGGAAAAAAACAGTGAATGTATGTGTGAACTGTTTTCAAAGCAGTCTATGCATATTCTCATTCATCCAAGTGGGATGCAGAGAGAAGCAAAGCAAATGTACCAGTCAGATGTACTTGGACTGAGTCCAGCTGATCTAATTCAATTTGCTTTGAGATGTTTTTGAGGCAGAGTGCTAGTCAGGAACACTTTAGGGTTTATGTGAGCTCATCTAAAACCACAAAATATTCAAGATGACAAAAGCAACTGACCGAAACATTATACAACCACTTGGTGAATCTTTGATCAATACAACACAAAATCTAAAAAAAAATGTCTGCAGCCATGGAGAATTAAACTAATGACAACAGGTAATGATTATCATTGATATTTTGTATCCAGAAAAGTCTATGACTGACACCATTAATGGCAAAGAAATATTTGTGCAATATATTTTATTCATATCAAATTATGAACAACATAAAGTATTAACAGTGTATCAGAAACAGGAGACATTCATGCCCCCAATATGAGCTCAATAACACAGATACAGAATATCCAGTCCTACAGGGGAAATAAGTGCACTTTACAGATATTCTACTGCCTGAATGGCATTAACAAACTGTATCCCAAAGCTGACTTGCAGTTTTGCAAGAATATGAAAACAACCAACAAAAGTGGATGCAGAATGTTTTAGTGGGAGAGTATTAAGGAGACACATGTAGAAAAGACTGACAAAAGATAATCAAAAGAGAACATTATGACTCTACATGTGGAAAATGGTCAATACAATCACTGTACAGGGCTTTTTAATGTACCACTTGAATAGCTCAGTCAGCAAAGCAAATTACATAATATTATTATTATTATCAGTGCATTTGGGAATATGCCAAGACAAAGCATTAGGTAAAACAACTAACAATAAAATCAGGAATGATAAAGGAAACACATGTTTACTAACAATCGAAACGAGCTCCAAAACAAGAAAGTGCACATTTTTGTACAGAATATCCAGAGAAATGCACACCAATAAGAACAGCCTATTTATATAGTGTACAACGCTGAGCCCACTACCTCACTGCAAAAGGAATTGCAGAAATATACTGACCCAAGTTAAAACTAGCAGCCTGGCAAAGTTAGCCATTCTGGAAATTTGAAGTTGCCTGGAAACGCGAATAGAGGAAAAACAACCCTGTGATGAAACATTAAACCAGTGTCGCCACTTCCAGTGCCAGAGCTTGTACAGGAGGAGCTCGTCTGTTCAAAAGATGGCAGATTATAAGATGGCATCGCCTCAGTACTGGTTGTTCTCAACAGCTGGAGACACGATACCGACGCCACCGACAACAGCATGCGCTGATCTTTGAAAGGGTCCGTGTTACTTAATCTTGTGTCAAGGGTCGTTACATTTAATCCAGGATTTCACACAGAGCCGAATGGAGGACGACTCTTTAAACTGAAAACAATCTTGTTTTGATTTCTGTCATTCTCATGTGGAGCTTTCGATTGTGTTTTTTTGTTTGTTTGTTTTTTACCTCTAAATGCAAAACAACTCGGTTCTAGATTTCCAGCAATTAAACTAATGTTGACAAAATTTAGGATTTCCTCCAATCACTGTTTACAGCTCTATCATTATTATCCTACATATAACTGATTATTACCCACTGGCAAACAATGTCTTTTCCTAAACTCAACCTTCATGGATCCTTAAAAAAAAACTTACAACTGAATGTCCTTTTCCTTTTCCTCAGTATCTTTTTCTTATATATATATATATATCTTGAGAGTGTTAATAGTCTGAAATGTGTAATTATTTAAATTCAAATAAAGTGCAGCAAACTGCATTTTTTTTTTTTTTTTTTTTTCAAACTGACTGCTGCCTCTGGTTAGTACACAGACCTCAATATTTTCCTATAATTACATCATATTGTGCATACAACAAGGGTTTATGCTTTGGAGATAGAATATCAGAAGGAAATGGGACGTGCAGCAACAATGCAGGAGAGGGCTTTTTGGGCGTGGTGGAAGCGATGCCATTATGTTTCCTCACTGAAGCAGGAGCATGCTGGACAGCAGCATGAGGAGCGAAGCGAAAAGCTGAATCACCCCGTAGCCCACAGGACTGCTGCGATTTGGCTGTATCTGTTGTTCGGCTTTCCTTTCCTGCAAGAAGCGCTCAGAGTAGACCATGTATTCCTCGACACAGCGCCGGGCCTTCATTTGCTCAATCAGCGCAGGGTAGCCAATCTCCTCGATGCCGACGGTGTCGTCATCCTCTTTTTCGCCTTCACTCTTCGGGGCGGAGGAGCCGCTGCTCCGATCTTTAAGGAGGTCTGTCCTGTTCATACAGCGATCCATGAATTTCTCATAGGACTCAGCTCGCGGTGGAGGTCTGTAGACATAATCGCGGCCATAGTCTTTCTCATCGGTGGACTGGGTACCATAACGGCGATACATGTAGTTGTTGTAGTAGTGCTCTTCTTCAGGGTTGCGGAAAGTAAAATGGGGCCGAGGGAAGCGCCCCACTCCATATCCAACAGCCATTCCAGCCACAGCGCCAACACCTGCTGCCAGCATGGCTTTTTTGGCAAATCCTGAGGATTTGGGCTGGTATCCCATTTTCTGCACAGAATGAGAGAAAGGAGATCCTCCCGTTCCATAACCACCATGCCCATAACCTCCACCGAAACGGGGACTAAGGATCTTATTATTTGGGTTCCAATTAGTGTAACCACCAACTGCTCCACCAGGGTATCCCCCTGGATACCCAGCCGCAGGCGCACCCCAACCCTGTCCTGTATTTCCGGTTCTGATGGGGTAGCCACCTGCCCCTGGGTAGCCCCCCGCTACGGGGTAGCCACCAGGGTTCTGATGAGGATAACCTCCACCTGCAGGGTACTGGTTGGGATACCCAGCTCTGCCTGGGTTTTGGTGTGGGTAGCCTCCAGCTGGGTAGCCCCCTGCAGGTGGAAAGGCAGGGTTTTGTTGGTTTGGATAACCAGCAGGGTTTTGTTGGTTTGGATAACCAGCAGGGTTTCGGTTTGGATAGCCAGCAGGGTTTTGTTGGTTTGGATAACCAGCAGGGTTTTGTTGGTTTGGATAACCTGCAGGATTAGCTTTACCAGGATTCTGGTGAGGGTTACTTCCTGCTCCGGGATAATTTGGCTGATTTTGTCTCGGATATCCTCCTTGATTAGTGTTGCCCGGTTTTGGGTAGCTTCCACCCGCTGGATACGGGTCTCTCGCAGGAGACTGTGGCTGCCGAGGGTAGTTTGCCGGTTGAGAGCTGGATGGCTTGTGTGAACTGCCTTTGTTGGTGCTTGTCGGGGTTTTCCTGCCAGTATTTTTTTTACCCCAGGTGTATCCAGAGTTTATGAGAAACATAATGAGGAGGGACACAAGAACCACCGTGTTTAACCTCCCCATCTCGACTCTGGAGAGAAAAATGCTTCAGGTTAATAATCACAAATCATCATCATCATATATATATATATATATATATATATATACACACATACATATATATATATATACACATATATATATAGGAGACATTCCCGTTGATTTGATCCCACTGAGTTTACATTATTACTATCATTATCTCGCAATCTATGGTGAAATAACAATCATAACAACATGGATGAAGGGTGTTTCACCGTATAATCGCAGTGAACCTGTTATGGCCGAGCAGCGCTCCCGCTACTGCATCACTGCTGATGCCATTACAGACCAATGTAATGGAGCCGCCCTCATCGTCTGCGTCGTTACTTTATCTCGTTGACCTTGCCCCAATAAGCACCTAAACTACACCAGTGTCGTTGATATAAAGCCAAACTGGTCATTTTCTTACCGTGAATTACCAGTTCCCCCGTAAGCTTGGTTGTACAGCGCGGCTCCGAAGCGTTTATTCTGTCGTTTGTCTCCGCCTGCCTCTCCGTCGTCTGGAGTCTGTGGAAACTAAGATGGTTTATTCCAAAGGGGTGCGCTTGTTCGCTATTCCAGGCGCGCCCACCACAAAATGAAGGGGTGGGGCGATCCTCGTTTTGGCGTTCAGTTAAAAAAAAAAATGTAAGCCGCTCCAGTACAGAATAAAGTGCTCCATTATCCGAAAATACTCATGAGAATAATTTTTTCCAAACAATGTCATCCTGTTTATTCAAGGGAACTGACTAATCCCTGATCGGGCTTCAAGCGCCCCCTACAGTAATTAAAGAGTATAGAAGCACTTTTCTTTTTTGTTGATATTAATTTAGTATCGAGAACCATTATTGCTGATCATTTTATTAATCAATAGTGTATCTGATAGTCAAAATATAAAATGTTGAACGGAACTTAATGTAGACATTTCAACATGTAATGAACTGCAGAGTGTCTATTTTTAAAGAAAAACTCTTGACAAAATTGCATAAATTCATAAAGACGATGTGTAATCTTCAGATATGTAACATCACCAAAATTACGTGGACGATACTAAAGCCACGTTTCAGTGGAAAATATTCAAAACATTCTCTTTATATACGTTTCTGATTCAGGCAATCATTGAAACATGGGTTGATGGGGAACAGATTATCAAATGACACATTATTATTTTAAGCGATAATTCTTGAAGCCAGTATCAAAAATAAAGTAAACAAAAGGCATTGTGGAAATATATTATACATACTATAATATATAGTATATTATATTATACTATATTTCACCCATGAGGCAATGCATTGACAGAGGCCATGATTAGTCAGTGGTTTTTAAGACACTTGATTGTTTTTAGTGTATATTTAAGTGTTTTGGGCTTGTGCTTCAGGGTCACTGTGGGTGGATTTTGGAGGTTCTCTGTGTTTGCATATGCCTGAGTGATTGTGAATGATTGTGACTGTCTCTCTTAATAAGGATGTACCCTCTGTTCATAGTCATCAACTCCATGTGACCATAAAGTGGATAAGGCAGCGCATACTGGAGATGGATGGGTGGTACAATATTATTTGTACTCAAATAATGGAAGATGTTCGAACAAGAAATATTTTTTCCTTCATGCACCTTGACATGTTTTCATATCTTATTGTATTTCATGTCATATCATATTATTATGCGATTCACTGCGTTCTATATAATTACCCTAACATGAAAACAAAAACTACATTGCTAGATGTAGAGTAGTTATAGAGTATTTGCTGTTATTTAGAAATATATATTTTTTAATTAATTACTACAAATTGTTTTGAAAGCAATTTTTAGCTTTTTCCATCAACTAAAGAAAAAAAGTTCGATCTTGTTATTAGTTTATTGTTATTGTTATTATTTTATTTATTTATTTATTTTTAATGTATGTTTTATGTATTTTTTTATTTTTTTTATTATTATAGTTACAAGATACATCAAGTTTTAATGTTTTAACTATTTACATACCCTAGGGAAAACTGGGCGGGGCCACGTAGACGTACGTCTTTGCGTCATTGTGAGACGTCAGTGGGCAGTGACGCGCCCGGTTGTAAACTGCCGAAGACCCGTATGTACTCGCGCAGCTCTCTGCAACCATGTCGGGACGGAGGGAGCCGCGCGGAGAAGCTGAGTCTAACATCTGCACACTTGAGACATAGAACAGCTCGCGAAGACATCACCGCGACGCCTCGTGAGCTCTACAGCGGCTGCTGTGGCGACGTTTCTTCTTTTTACTGAAGTGGAGCCAGTACCGGTCGGATGGGCGGATAAAAGCCCGCTGGTCCCGATTCGAAGACTTCAGCCTCACAGGCAGGTGGCCGAGCCGGTTGAAGAGGCGGCGGCCGGGGGCAGCGTGTCCGGACTCAAAGCAAAACGGGGTTTCTTCTCGCTGGGGAATGTTATCTGTACTGTCTTATGGCAGACTGGTAGCCAGGGCTGTCCTGGGCGGACTCTCTCAGACGGACGGTCGGGACTACAGCCTGATCACTGCCAGCTATGGCTTCGGAAAAGACTTTCGTAAGGGGATCCTCAAGAAAGGGATGTGCTACGGGGATGATGCCTGCTTCATCGCGCGGCACAGGTCCGCTGACGTGTTGGGTAAGGACCCCCGCAGTGAGATGTGATGACAGCCTGGGTGACCTTCAGTGGGTTAATGCCACACGTGCAACGACCCCCACGCATGAAAACACAACATCTCCCACCCTCCACCCACCCACCCCTCCTGAACACACAGCACTACAACTTTTCTATTCTGCAACCGTCCGGTCAACTGGATTTCATTAATCCAGACGAGTGCTGGCGTTATTGGCACGTCGGAGTCGCTGGCAAACGTCTCACTTTGGAATGGAGGCGGATTATTTCTTAACAGCGGGTACTTTTGAGGTGAAACGCCGAGTGACCTTTCACCTAGATGCGCCGCAACCGTCGAGTACTCGTCGCTAGCGCATCATATCCGACACACGATCAGAAGGGAAAGACGGTCTTCAATGGCGGAGTTTATTGTGGGTGGAAAGCCCCGTCAAAAAAGATCCAGGACCAAACATTACAATGTCTTGCAAAGGTCAGAATGGTTGAGCATGGAGGCAGCCATGTTGCTATTAGCATCAGTAGCTAGCCTCGCAGTAATTGCTTTGTCCTCAGTCTCGACAGCACAGCGGGAGGTTGACACGCTTATAAAACACGCCGACCATGTAACCGTTTCGATACCAGTCGAGGTGTGCTTTACAGTTTAAAATCCATTTACAGCCGAAAATGTTGGTGCGTGTTAATCTGAGGTAATAATGACAGACATCAGAGAACGAGCCCCCCCTCTCCACGGCCCCTCACGTGTCACACGTGGAGACACTGCCTAGTTGTCATGTCTTGTAAATTCCTCTGAGAGCTCTAACAGATGCTCGTTTTTTTTTTTTTTTTTTTTTGGTGAGAATAATTCTCATTCCCCGTGGTGTGGATGGAAAATTCCGGGGAATCCCAATGTTTTACTTATTTTCAGTTTCTACTCCTGAGGTAATGTCCATGTCTCGTGGGAACAGAAAGAAAGAAGAGCGACTGAGAAAATCTTCTAAAATAATTTTTTTGTGGATGCTGACAAAAACCCCTGAACCTCAGATGTGAGATTATTCAGAGATGCATTTTGCATGGAGTGTCTTAGCTCTTTCCATAGACTTTATTATTTTTGCACAATTCTCATACAAATTTAAGTAAACTGGAGTCATTCTGATGAATAACAATGCACCAAGTCTGAGGACTGATCGGTTTTCTTTTGTCCTAGTTATTTCTTTAAAAAAAGTTCTAGTCTGCGAGATTGAAGGGGTGGTATTGCAATTCACTCGAATTAAATAATGGGTCATTGCAGGTCAACTATGGCAATGCTTGACACTAACATGGCTTAATTAATGACTAAGCCTTGCAAATTATATGTTGGTGAACTATGCGCCATGGCTTTGTTCTAAGAATAAAAAACCTCAGGTTATGAAATCTCTGCTTTCATATGGTTTCAAAGTGAAAGGTGGCTGAACAAGTATTCATTAGCATCCAAACTATTATGTTTTAAAGAAATACATTGCTGTGACGTGTCTCAGTTCTTTGCATATACCACAACTACATTGTGTATATCAAGAAAACGGTTAGAGGGCAACACAAAACATTTGAGTACTTTTACAGAATGTGGTGAGGTTATTCCAAAAATGTATTTTTTTAAGAGCTGTTCTCATCAGCCTGTAACTCACACAGCCTGTCCGGTAGCATTTCTACAGTAGGAGTAAAGTTGACGAGTACATCAACCATTTAGTAGCATACAATCACACACATCCTGAGACCAGTACTTCTGGAATCGTACTAACTTTGAAAGTCTTTATGGAAGTGATTTGTTCCACACACAACCACACACATTGGGGAGGCAGATGGAAATTTGAAAGCAGAGACGGTCATTTAAAAAAAAAAAAAAAAAAAAATCAATGCTGCCTCCATGAAATGTAAGTGCAGAGGACTGTGTGTTGTGTATGTATAGTTGTCACAATGAAATAATGCAATGTTTATAAGCAGTCATTTGCACAGTTAATTTTCACAAAGTGATCTTAATTGACCCATTGTTTTATTTTTCAGTGCACACTGATCCATACATCCGTAAAGTGATGGCTTGTCTCAGTGGATATGACCAAACATTTCTTAACCGCTTTCCTCCCACCAGGTGTTGCAGATGGTGTCGGCGGTTGGCGAGACTACGGCGTCGATCCCTCGCAGTTCTCTGCCACGTTAATGAGGACGTGTGAGCGGCTCGTGAAAGAGGGCCGCTTCACTCCCACTAATCCCGTGGGCATCCTCACGTCTGGCTACTACGAGCTCTTACAGAACAAAGTTCCCCTGCTGGGTGAGTACACTCAGACAGAGCCACCAGTCCACTTAATGCACTAACCGTCAGTGGTGGAGTGAGTGGTGCTGAACTACCATACTTGGAGAAATAAATAACATAGCTGCAGTATGAGTCAGCGTGTTAGTGGTGGCGTCGTGTCAGGAGAAAGTCTGAACTGGATTTCTAATGCATTTGTGTTTTTGAGCTGGGGGGGAAAAAACCGAGATGCCCTAAAGACTGAAAATGACAAGTAATAGATGCAGTAGTACCACAGATAAAAGCAATTTTGAATACCTTATGAGGCAGAGCTTCAGCTTGAATTAAAAAAAAATAAAAATTTTTAGGGATGAGTTTCACCTTTTATACGTAACCCAGTGAGTGATGTAACACAACTGAGGCAATTAAACCAACAGGCTGTATTTTGTTCCGCCGCTGCTTTTGTGGTTGAAACTCTATGACTTAGTGGCGACACGTAAATTCCTTGTCATGCAGGCTGAAGGTCAGAAATTGAGCTGTAACTGATACTGCGGGACTTTGATGCGATTTTTAAAGGGCGGGCGATGTCAAACATGCAGCAACGGTCATATGTCCCTTGCTTTAGTCGGGACACGGACTGGCCTGCTTTTATTTTGGGAAGCTAAAACAAGGTCACTACCTGACCTTCCAGACTCAAGGTTACAGACTGTTGCTAGCTGTAGTCACTGGGGATCTGGGACAAACAAGTGACAGCACACTGCTGCTTGTTTGTTTTTCCTCTAACGTGAGGCCGTTTACGGAGTGTGTGCGAAAGCTATTCATCAAGAAAGGCACACACACACACACAAACAAAAAAAATGCTCGTCTGTGCTTTTTGTCAATCCATGCTTATTTATCCTGATTTGGCTTTTCAGAATCCTCAAGCTTGTATTATTATGCCACCTTCCGTCCTCAGATCATACCGTGCTCTGTCCCGGATGCGCGTCAATAGCCTTGTTGTGTGTTTTACTCCAGGGAGCAGCACAGCCTGCATCGTGGTTCTGGATCGACGGGCTCACCGGTTACACACATGTAACCTTGGCGACTCGGGCTTCCTCGTCGTGCGAGGTGGTGAGGTGGTGCATCGGTCAGACGAGCAGCAGCACTATTTCAATACACCCTTCCAGCTTTCCATAGCTCCCCCCGGAGCCGAGGGCGTGGTGCTGAGCGACAGGTGAGTATCTGAATGTTAAATTAAAAAAACAAAAAACCTGCCGGAGGGTCCATTGCTACTTTCCAATGCAAATGATTTAAAATGGAAATGTTGGCTGTAATTCTTTTCATTTCACCCCCGGGCCAATGTTCAGGTACATGAAATGACCTGATCTCATAAGCATATTTTATTATAGAGCTTTTAGAAAGCGTTTCTCTGTGTTTGCAAAGTAAACAAGACCTTTAAAGCGTGTGCCGGTGCACTCAGGTTTGCTGGCCACACTAGTCTCGACTGTAGCGACCTTAACTCCACCTCGGGTTTATCGCCGACGTGGAAAATCTGACTTTATCAAGTGTGTGGCTTGTTATTTTGATTGACAGTTTATGATTTCGAAGATCAACACTGTGTACCAAACATCACTTCGAAAATTTTTTGTATTTTAATACCGGTTTGACATCGCCTGGAAGATGAAGTCCAGGTAATGTTTGTGTCAACTTGATTAACAACAGACGAAGCCGTTTGTCACCCGTCAAGATTTATTTCTGGGTTTTATTTACATCCTACTGGCTCATTGATTTGTCTCTGGAGTTAATCACATTTGAAGAAGATTAACAGGTCAACTGTGATTTTTTTTTTCTTTTTTTTGAAGTACAATTTTAGCTTTCTGGTATGTCGTCCTAAAATAAAAAATTCCCCAGCGGAAACTCGACGTACCCAACAAATAAAACTTGAGTCGCTTGAGCAGAAGCAACTGGGCCTCCTTTCATCGCGCAAGGACAAATAGGGCAGACTGTTTTCAACTCGGCTGTCAGATTAAACACCCACACCATGCGTCATGTCCACCTACAAGATTTGGCAAGGGTGACTCCTGACCCGCTTAACTCCGTTCGGGGGGCTCTTGCCAGCAGCTCAGGTGCTCCGTGTTCTGGTTTCACTCGTCACATGACTTGTTTTCCTTTTCCCCTGTCCGCCGCAGTCCCGAAGCAGCTGACAGCTCCTCTTTCGACGTGCAGCTCGGTGACATCATCTTGACAGCAACAGACGGTCTCTTTGACAATATGCCGGACTACATGATTCTTCAGGAGCTGAAGAAACTCAAGGTATCATGACTGGATGTCCTCTTAATCACACGTGTGATTTAAAAAAAAAAAAAAAAAAAAAAAAAAGAAGGCAACGTTTGAATTGTATTTATTTTTTTGTCTTCAGACCACCAACTACGACAGCATCCTGCAGACTGCACAGAGCATTGCAAAGCAAGCTCATGATCTTGCCTATGACCCCAACTATATGTCCCCTTTTGCACAGTTTGCCTGTGACAACGGCCTGAATGTAAGAGGTAAGGACGACTTTCAGGTATCCTAAATGGATTTTTCTTTTTACTCGACTGCATGATAAATTGTCACACAGATGTGGAAATCAAAATCTCTAGATACTCACAGGAGGGCTACTTTGGTTATTCTTCATTTTGGGGGGGGGGGGAAATACCAGAAGCTCCAGTCACTGAGCCCAAAGTCGAAACGAAGGTTTCTGTGACGACAGCGTCTCTCTACACAAGTTATCGTCGTTAGTGGAGTCCTACAGCGTCACTGCTGCATGTTGTAAAAACACTTGATCTTATACACGACGTACCTTCATGTCAGGTGTAACCTGTTTATTGTAAACTGGAATGGTTCATCAAGTTGTTGTTTTTTGTTTTCTTTCTCCTCTGCAGGAGGGAAACCAGATGATATCACGGTGCTGCTGTCCATTGTGGCTGAATATACGGACTAAAAGTGTGTGTGTGTGTGTGTGTGTTTTGTATGTGAAAGCACTTCTCTCCGGGCTGATCCTTCTTCTCCCCGAGTCTTCCACCTGCTGCCCTCCCTAAATGCACTTGCGTCCCGTGGACTGATGGGAAAAGCCCACTAATGCAACACACACGCACACACACACACACACTCATCACGTCGCTGCCGACATCCACCTGCGTGGCATTTTTGGTTTTCTTCCGCTGTTTTATTTCGGTGCTGGAACGGTTTTGAGGGGGCGAATGGGCAGCCGGGGGTTACGGCCATGCCGATCGTGATGCAAGAGGAGTTGAGAGAGGCGAGGCCGGCGTCGTATGCCTCGCCGCGTGGCGTCAGCGCTTCTTCAGTAAAGAGACAGTCGAGGACAGTTCTTGAGTCAACCAAGGGCTTTGACATCTTAGCAGCCTTTGTGTTAAAAAAGAAGAAAAAGAAAGACCACAAAAAGCTCTTATAGGGAGTAAGCCATGTGTGTGGATACTTCGCAAAGTGGTGATGGAAGCGACTACTAAACCTGGCTTTCCTTCTCTGTCGATGAAACGGTTCCATGTTGTAAATGTGTGTGAAAATCCCTGGTGATGCAAAGTGTTTTCGGAAACGAGGGGAGAGTTGGGGTTTTGGAATGTGAACAAGGGAAGAGCTCATACGTTCTTTGCTCTGATCAAAGAAGTCTTTTTTTTTTTTTTTTTTAAGGAACCACAATGCCATTTGACACTTTCATGTGAAGGTTAATCAGGTTTCGTCACTTGAGCTGAGGGTGCCGCACTTTCTGATAAGTTGTAAATATTTTTGTGTTTTTCGGGCCACGCTCTCGCTTTTCTGGTTTTTGATTGGGACGTGACAGAAAAGCGCTATTTCGTTACTTTTGTGGAGGATCTGTCCTCGCAGTCACAAATATATATTTTGTTGTAAAGATGGTGATCTCGGGGGTGTGAGTTTCATCAGTTCCGCACTTCCGCCCGCTGACGTGAACAAAACCGACGTTTGCCGAGATCGTGTGGTCGGGAACGTTAAAAAAAAAAACGCGCGATTGTCTATGTGGCATATATGTGAGAAGTTGTTCTTGGGAGTGTGTGGTGTATTTAATGCTCTTTATGTCATGAAGCTGAAGCTAGCATCTGGAAATGCTTACTATTGCAATGATAGGTCAGGAGGAAGAGATCTAAAGGAAAAGATGTATTTTTTTAATGTTATTTTTATTTTAAAAGTTGACCGACTGAAGCATCGGCTGCCCTGAAATGAGTGTGACGGGTGATAAAGAGATCCAGCTATCTTAATATGAATTTGCATCTGCTTTGTCTGTGTGTTCAAATCTCATGTCTGTCTCGTTCTGTTACTTTCTTCTTCCAATATGTTTCCGCTTGCTTTTTTTTTGTGAATGAGACGTATGAAAGACTCGCGTGCTGTGATTTACATGGTCGCTATGGTTGTTTTGCGTGTATGACGATTTCTTCGCCGGATTTCACCAAATTACAGTAATCAGAGGCACTGATGATGCTGTTCTATTGAAAACAGACTGCCCCCCCCCCCCCCCCCCCCCCCGTTTCATAGTTTGTTGGGAGTTGGGAGTCTTTACAGTTTGTGTGTGTGTGTGTGTGTGTGTGTGTGTGTGTGTGTGTGTGTGTGTGTGTGTGTGTGTGTGTGTGTGTGTGTGTGTGTGTGTGTGTGTGTGTGTGTGTGTGTGTGTGTGTGTGTGTGTGTGTGCACCAAAGACATGCTTTTCTGTGCGTGCATCATTATGCAACACCGACACAGAACATCACACGGCAGTACTGTGGGTCAGAAGCGTTGGTGGAAATGTTCAGAGTGACATTCAAATGTATTCTTCATGCCTTTAAGAACAAAAGTTGTATCAAACTCCAGGTTTAAGTTATACATGACTGGCTATGCGCGAGTGTAAGAGGTTGTAAAAAAACAAAAACCAAAGAAGGAAAGCCATATATCGATGCATGAGTATGATTTACTCCGTTAGCCCTCCTGTAAAGACACCTGTGGGTTGGTCGAGACCAATATTGCCACGACGATGATCATTAAACAATTCTTACACACGGCAGTGCAACAGTTGTAAAAGCTTGTCCTCTGCAGTGGTCACATTTTACTTCAGTTCAAAGACTCTCTGTACTCTTCTTCTCGCTGGGTTTCAGTTTCAGCTACTACTTTCATTTTTTGCTACGTTTAATTTCTTGTTTGTTCTTGTCTTTATTTTTGTAAAAAAAAAAAGAGAGAGAGATTCTTAACGTATATGTTTGCAGAGATAGCTCTATATTTGACTAAAGAGATCTAGCTGGAGTTAGTACAGGAGTGTGACGTTTCAACTTATGAACAGTGAGCACTTATTCAGCCTTAAATAGCTAGACCTGTAATCCAGAGGCCTTTCCTGTCATTGCAAGCTTGTCTCGTCTCCGTCGTGTTGCCCGGTGTTTGATGTACATGAAGTGTGCCCCCTATTGTACGCCCCCCCCCTCCCTCCAGTGAAACCATTCTTAAAAGGTGCTTCTGCTGTCTATATGGTATGATTGTCCTCTTTCCAGCAAGCGAATGAAAGACACACCTTTGTCTACAGTGTAATAATGCAGGTCTAATTTATGTAAATATGTTTTAAAATATGTACAATATTTAAATAAAGAATCTAGTATTTATACTAAACTTGTTTTTGGGGTGTATTTGTGGTGCCATATGTTGCCGTTTGTTGTTTTGTGTTGAAACATTCTTAAAAGATGTGTTTTCTCATGACGTACGATTTTGTCTTCTGGTTTGGCACAGTTTTTAATAAATCGAGACAAAACAACGTGAAGGTGCGTGAGCTTCATTATAGTCCGAGTATGGTAGGAAGTATAAGCACACTGAGGTAAATACAATTGGAAATTGTTTTCAATCAAAAAACATTTATTAAGCGTTTATTCAGTCGTAATAGAAGCAGGGGTTCGGAGGTGGATTCAATGAAGAACAGCTTCCCTCAAGGTAAGTCCACACCCAGCCAGTATTTGCCCTTCTGTCATTCGTTGCTGATTCACAGTGCTTATATGTGGACTGTGTTCATTTCCTTATCTACCGTGTGCTTGCCAATAATGCCGCAACTATTTAGAACAGGTTTTCTGACTGGCGTTATTGTAACGGGCTCGCCAGTCAACACTCTAGGTTTCCTAATGTTGTAAAGTCAAACACATGAACTCTCACCAACATTCAAAAGCAAAGGACAGCTTCTGAGATCTGCTGTAGATTACATAAAGTGCTGGTTTTCTGCAAATGTGCAAATTTAAATATTGACAACAGCGGTGTCAAACACATTTTCCTTCATGAACAACATTGCAACCCAATTTAATTTTGAGTGGGTCAGACCGGTAAAATAGTGCCACAACCTTTAAATTTAAACAACAAAATGTTTACTTTGATGTGGCGCAGAGCATATGTGATGAAAACATTGATATTTTTGCAAAAGAAAACGAGTACAATCTAAAGAAATAAAATGTATCCTCAAGGGGCAATTAGATGGGTGCAGATCAGCACATTGAATGAGGGGAAAAAAACATGTAAAAAAAAAAAAGTGTGTGGGCAAAAGCAAATTGTGTACAGTTGCAGGTCTGCAACCAGTAACAGTATGAGTAGTTGCTGCAGAGCTTGTAAAGGCAGTATTGTCCATATGAAACAGCAAATATATTAAAAGCAGCCATTAAAAAAACTGCACAACTTGCAGAACGATATTGCACAGTGTAAAGGAAAAGTAATATTGCATCTAACAACAACATTGTAATACAATACACGAGACAATATTGCACAAACTTTAAAGTTATTGTAACCCTTGGAGTTCAGGAGGAGAACAAGACTGGAGGCAAAGGTCACTCTCCTTTGGATCTTACAGGCGGACAACAAAACCTGTGATCATACCTTCTCGTCCAAAATAAAGTGAAATGACCAAAAACAAAACCTTCTTCCATAGCTGTTGCATTATGCATGTTTACTTAGTGTATTATGCTTGCTTATGATTGACACCCCTTGCTTTAGTGAATAATGATAGCATACATATGCACATTCTCCAAAGGTTTCCATGTGTATGTTGCAATTAATTCCTGTTAGATGGCGGATTTGAGTAAAGCATATAAGACTTTATGATTTCCCCCACACAGACGATTCTCAGTGGACTCGCATTAGAGAGCAGCAACTTTACTGCACCATCAGCAGCGACTGCAGGTGAGCGTGTGATGCTCACCGGTAGGGGGCAGTGGAGACTCGCACGAATGCCATGGCTGTATTGTTTACTAATCTGATCCATGCAG
This sequence comes from Blennius ocellaris, assembly GCF_963422515.1. Lineage (NCBI taxonomy): Eukaryota > Metazoa > Chordata > Actinopteri > Blenniiformes > Blenniidae > Blennius > Blennius ocellaris. Next base: position 10,672,249 of record NC_137664.1, read on the forward strand.
CTTCTCTTCCTTGTAGCAGGCAGCTAAAACCTCCATTCCTGCTGACAGCAGAGATTCGGGCTGATAGGAGTGTGTGTGAGTGTGTGTCAGTCAGCTGACAGCTCTGTGATGCTAGCATGTTAACTTCGGAGTTAGCCGCCGTGCTGCTGTAACTTCTCTCAAAGTCTCGGTGTTTTGTTTTCTGCACTGCTTTATCCAGCTGGTGTAAGTTTCATCGTGTGACTCCCGACATAGGTTATGTGGCTCACTCGACGACATTTCAAATGAAACAAGGTGCACGAGTGTTGTTAGCATTAGCATGTTAGCAGTGTAAAAAAAAAAAAAATCTTCCTAGCAACCGCAGCTCGCGCCGTTTACGGTCGGTTAATCTCCCTGCAGCGTGTTTCTGGCTTAAGTTATGTGAATGCGTGGGGTCGTCGGGGCAGCTCGTGCGAACATAAATGTTGATTAAATGGCCAAAACCGAGCAGGGAAATGGACTGGGCGTGCGGGACAGCACAGGCAAGCTGACAGATAATCATGGGAAACGCGGCGGCTCCGACCCTGAGGTGAACGGCAGTGCCATTGACGAGGAGAACCCGGTGGACAAGTACGGGTTCTCGGGAGGAGCCCAGCAGGCCTCCGGAGCCGGGTAAGTGTCCTTCGTCGCCCATTTCTCTGATTTACTTCAGCTCAGGAGGGTGTGTGGAAGCATATCCTCACACTATGGAGACAAAATGTTCTTTATCTACAACCCAGACTGTCCCACCAGCCTGCTTCATGACTGTTTTCGAACCCCCCCCCCCCCCCCCCCCCAGATTTATTTTGACCCCCCTTGACCTTGTGTCGAGTCCACATTGGTGTAGTGGTTGGCACTTTCACCTCATCAGGTTCCCTGGTTCAATCCTGGGCAATGAGGGTTGGGTTTTTTTTGGTTTGGGTGGAGGTTACATGTTCTCCCCGTGCGTGGGTTTTCCCTCCAGGTTCTCTTGATTTCCTCTCACAGTCCAAACACATGTTTGAAATGAAGCGTTGACTCCAAATCGCCCTTCGGTATGTATGTGTGTGGGTGTGTTTGTCTCTTGGTGTTCGCCCTGTGATGGACCGGCGGCTTGTCCAGGGTGTGCCTGGCCTTACCCCTCAGCTGGGATCGGCTGCTGTACCCCACAACCTGGATGGATGGATGGATGGATGGATGGATGGATGGAGGCTCACAGGGTCACTGTCTGTTTACCAAGAGCAGTACACTCTTTGGTTCAGTGGAGCCAACAATTTAGACGAGAGGCCTGCGAGTTTGATACCTTGACCTGTGGCCTCTGATTTGATGAAGCCTCGCACGGCTAAACTGGTATATGTCGCGGGTTTCAAGCTTGTATCGCTTCAATAAATGAACCAACGAGATCACACCATACTGACAATTCTAGAGCCATTTATCCCCCACGCGTTTTTGGGTCTGTGGGAGGGAGTCAAAGTTATCGTATATCCACAGTGACAACGTGCAAACTCCACACAGACCTGAAGGCCTGGACTCGACGTGGGAATATTATTGCTGCCATTAGAGAGGGCTAACCACTACAACGCCATGCTCTTTGCTGACAAATAGCAGTGGGACCTGACCACAGCGAAACAGTGCCTAGTTAATTTGTAACGGGGACAACTGAGAGCCACATGACTGAAAATCATGTTTTAGTCAAGAGTTACATTTTCTTTTTCCACCAGAAATGTTAAGAAGAGAGAGAGATGTCTTGCCATGGCTTTTTCTTTTAACTTGTCTAAAATGTTTTCACTTTTCACTCTTCACTTTTCACACTCACTTTTACACACTTTTTTTTTTTATATCCAAGTGTCTAC
>NC_137664.1:11274277-11540618 GCF_963422515.1 Blennius ocellaris
TCAATGGTAAGAAGTTCCCTGAGTGAACAGTGAACATATTACAGTAAAAAGAGGAAAAAAAAAAAAAACTCTTGTGGTAAATGTGAACCACATGTTGGCTTCATATGAAAGCAATAAACAACTTCTGGCCCCATGTCCCCAATTCCAGCCGTCATACAGGGCGAGCGTAGATAATAGCAACAATGACTGTCCAAAACACTTTTATTGCATTAATTATTTACTGTGGTGCTTTCAAAGTTATACGAGGTGCAATCATTCACCGTTAATCACACAGTTTGAAACCCTAATCAAAGTCACGTGCAAAAGTTTAGTGTAATCTTCGTAATGAGCTGAGTTTTCTGTGATGTTGATTATGAAAATGCCATACTGGTGTATTTGGATTGTTCTTACTTGAATATTGATATTGAATGGCGCTTATAGTTTCTCATGTTTTTTTCTAGTGTAGAAAGAATAAATCTTTAATGGGATTTATGATCAAATTTTAAAAAAGGGAGGGGGGGGTCTGGTTTTCATGGTGGTCCAACATTGACTTATATGTAAGGGCAGCAGCTGTATTACCACTTCATAAAAACTCAGATTACCTCACAAAAACTACTCTTTAACCAAACAGTTAATAACCACCAATATCGAACAATGAAATGTGCCAACCATTGGCGAGGGCAGTGTATACCTGGAGAGATCACCAATCACAGGACCTTGTACATCGCATAAGGCCAATTTAGAGTCACCAGTGAACCGCTCGTGCATATGTTTTGGAGGAAAACGCCGCACACGGGGAGAACATGCCTTCCTCTACTTCTTATTGCCAATAGATGTGTGGTGTGGTTGACAGGGTATCAGAGTGAAAGGACATGGGGATACAAGGGTGGACCAACTGTAATATATTCGTAAATAATAATGCGTTGCGTGGAGGAATGCAGCATGACTGCATACAAAGACAAAGATTACTTTTATTAGCTCAGTCAATATGATTGTAATCGTTGGTAATAACTTGAATCATGAACGAACATGAGATAATATTGGCGTCTGCTGTAGTCCGACTCTGACTCTGAGCCTATAGCTGGGTTTGGATTGACTATAGCAGTATGGAATACAGATAATGTCTTGGTTTATTTGCAGGCTCACATGCATGCATTTGGATGCATGCAAATTTACAAGTAGCTAAATTTCTATTCTCTTCAAAGGTGCGAAGGTGGTCGTTGAAGTGGGGCCTGATCTTCAGCTCAAAGTTCAGATACGGGTTGGTTCTGTCTATGTATGAAAAGCGGACATTGTTCAGGGTTAAGGAATACACATATTCTGATCTGCGGTATATTGTTACATGCCAAGATTCACTTTCTGTTTATAAATAGATTCAATAAACCTGAAAAAACACATTTGTTGATTACTTGTAAAAGCTTTTATGTTTGCTTTTTTGAACCCTCTAATCATCAATAATAATTATAATCATTAGTTGGAACATCTAAAAACCCATTGATATCATTATTTGTGTACAAAACCTACAGTATTAACATGTTTTCTGTTTAGCTGCAATTTGTTAATGATAATTATTATAACACTGGCATATTTTGTATGTTGAGGCATGCCTCTAGCCTGAGTGCCTGCAGACAGCAGCGTCCTACACTGTGTCCTCAGAAGACACTGTGTGTCCCATGGCCTCTGTGTGTCCTCGCTGTCTGGCATCCCAGATCACACATAAACGCACAAATCTGTACTCCTACAGCTTTAACAAATAAAACAAAGGCAAACCATTTCATGCTACATTCTTGCCCATATTTTTCTAGACACTGTGGACAATAAGGCCAGACATTAACTTCATAAATACAGCTTAAAACAAAAGGAAAAGCCCTTCCTGAAAAGATGTGTGCTTTATTACACTGTCAAAAGTGATGGCTGGCTAATAGGAACCGCAGGTCACTGGAGAATTTGCGGCCCGGGTCTAATGCAGTCGGTCTCACAGTCTTATTTTTCCTGTGGAGAAAACAGTGGTTATAACAGAACAAGACGAGGATGGGCAACCACAATGTCATTTTCAGCTCCGTGCCCAGACTGTGTGTGTGTGTCCATGAGCAAGAGTGTAAAAAGTCTGTTCCTTGTAAGCGCCTGTACTGCATGTACATTTGTGGCTTTATGTATGCATTTTATTTATTCCTTCATTTTATTCATCCATCATCCCAAGCAGCAGTGGGATGACGGATCACTCTACCGTTTGATGACTAGAGCAGAAGGACCGTTCGAGGATAGCGGTGGTTTACACTGACATTTTCGTCCGTCCCCTCAGGTCACCCGTGCAGATCCAGATGTGAGATATCTGGGATCCCTGCAGTGACTCTGGTCATGTCTGGTGGGGACCTCCTGCAGCTCAAAGTGTTTTCAGTTTGCAGCTGCTGAATTTGGCGAGAGGCATTATTTTCCCGGAATTAGTTAACCTCTGTTGTGCTGGTGTGACCTAGTTGAATTTATTTCACGAACCAGAAGATGTGTGTGTGTGTGCATGTGTATGTGTGTGTGTGTGTGTGTGTCCCATAAAGGATTTCCGACTATTTCATAAGGGACTTCTAAATACTGCGCTGCTCTCAGCTGATTGTTTAGAGAGAAAACAAGCAGAATGAGACAGAGGAAAGAGACTCTTCAATTTCCTTATCTCTGATTCTCTTTTGGTAACTATCCAATATCCTTTGTGTCCGTGTGTGTGTGTGTGTGTGTGTGTGTGTGTGTGTGTGTGTGTGTGTGTGTGTGTGTGTGTGTGTGTGTGTGTGTGTGTGTGTGTGGTGTGTGTGTGTGTGTGCAATTGTAGACTCATGCAGAGGTCAGTCTGCGAAACCTGCAACCACGAGTATACACTGTTGCTTTGCTTAGTTGTAACAGCCTCCATATGGCATGCATTATCATATTGGACTTTTTCTTGCATGAAACAGATAGAGATGATAATGTAATAACTTCCCATCACATAAATGTACACACACACACACACACACACACACACACACACACACACACACACACACACACACACACACACACTTGTTGACAAAATCGTATCAATAAAAATGCTGCCAAATGTCCAATGAACTCAAGAGACACACAGACCCAATTAACATTCTTCAACGTACAAGCACACACACGCAACAAATGTACGTTCACACACAGACTTAAGACATGCCGGCATTCACAAGCCAAATGGTTGTCGGTGCCATTTCCATGCGTCTTTGATAAGGTGGTCTGACCGCTCACTGTGTCCCACTCCTGGTCCACACAACAATCTTTAGGCTGAACTTGCATTTTGGAAAGCAGGAGGCTCGACAAATAACTACACACACCCACAACTGCCTGTCACCTCCTGATTGATGGCGGTCACCAGCCTTCTCACACGCCCTCACCCACATGCTCCCTTGGTTATAGTTTTTTCCCCGACAAATGAAAATACAATTTTAGCATCGTAAGTTATCACATAGGGTGACATTTATTTTTCTTCTTTTCACCTTTCCTTTCTTCCAACCATGTAAAAATTGAAATATAGGACATAATAAATCTAGTCCTACTTTTATGTTTAGTTTTCTTTTAATAATACAGTGACTGACATATCTTGGAACCAATGACAATTGGATACACAGGGTGGCCAACATGAAAGCTCTGCCGTTGGCTAGTGGACGACTCTTTCACCAGACATGATACCACCGCCTCGGTTCATAGTTACAACATGAGGGCATAGCTTTTTGATCGGACTATTTGGAGCACTTAATACGCAACTATCCTCACTCATACAATGCATTTAGAAACGCTCAGATCCCATCTCCAGGTAGTCTGGTTTCTTTCATGTACTTTCAGTCGATTCCTTTTCTCTACACCGTTCTCATCACTTCCCCGTCTCACTCACTTTGCGCTGCCTGCAGCTGCCCTCGACCCGACGTCTTACTGGCTCTCTCGCTCCCCAGTTTTTCTGTCTCCTGTTGTTTTACTAGCAGAGCTCTCTCCCAGCCAGATGTACTCTATATTGAGAGTTTATCTTACCTTGGCTTTGAAACCCAGGTTCTCTACATGATTAAAAAGAGTCAGGGACTGAGAACAGACTTCAAAAGTGGGGGATGAGGCACCTCCAGGGGGAGCAGGCCGCTCAGAGGGAGGGGTGGGCTGAGTACTTAATGATGGCATGTTTATTTTCAAGTGTGCGTTTGATTAATTGACTGTTTGATTTTATGGAATATCTCACTGAAATTAAATGAAATTGTGTGACTTTTAAGCTTAAAATAAACCTACTTAGTAAGAAGTTTATTTAGTCTGTGTTCCCATTTTTTTATTTTTTTTTATGTTATCCCAATTTTGTCTTTATTGGTGCTTTTAAACAAGCAGCTATACAATCCAGGGATAATACCGTTAATGCTGGGCTTTCAAGCTAAGGGTAGCCCTTGAGGGATGACGTATCAGAAAACACACAACACTTTGCTTTTAGATTGAGAATAATCAAACAGTGAATACAAAAAAGCTGTTTATAAAGTAAAAACGTATATATCGTGCACATACAGTTTCATGCGGAGCGTGTTGGGAAATTCGTGACACTTTGATTTGTTGCCATTGGACCTGTTTTGTCACAAAATGCTTCTTCGACAGTGCATTTTATTGGTACCACTCACTATTGAAGATCCTATTAAACTCTTGAGGTTTATCGCTACCATCAAATTCAAAATGAGTGTTTTTCATGAAGAAGAAAAATGACTTTCTCTTTAATATATTTTCTATGGTCTCGATAAAATCTGGGTAAACATGGTAATTTTATAAGCAAGTAATTTTATTAAAAAAAAAAAAAAGGTTTAATAGACCAAGTTTATTAAACCTTTTGATGACAACCTCAATTTACTATTTTTGCAATTGAGGTTGTCGTCTAAAGTTGTGATTGTGCAAGAATTGCACTGCCAGTCATCCATATAAGGGTGCACAAGAAGATCATACCAACAGAGGTACCCCATGGGGGGACGGGTCCCCATTTCCATTGTTTGTGACCGCAAACCGTAAGGTGTCTTTGACCTATAATTCAACAAAGCTGGGTGAATGACAGCACCGCTGCCAGACTGAAACTCCCCACTTATCTGTGATGTGGTCTCAATCCTAATCCCTGTTTGAATACAAACTTAAAGTTGTTGAGGTTAAATGGAAGTAAAGCTGAAAATGGGAGCAACAGATGAATACCACAGTGATGGTTGTAACTCTGTTTATGGGCACGAGCACGATTGCTCCACACAACCCTGTGCAGACTGCCGCAATATGGATTCAGCGTAGAAATATGATTCATATATTGTGATTAAGGTTGATGTATGACTGACTCTTCTCCTGAAGATGTGACTAAACAATGCTGACAGTTTCTTTTTAAAAGGCAAATCCGTCTACTGTACATTGTGTGTTTTATTCAACACAGAACGACTGCTACTCGTGGTTGTGGATAAGCTACGTCAACAAGTTGTGGATAACGTCTTGTAGGGCTCCTATACTGTGTATATACAGATATCCATGTATAGCAAACAACTACTTGAAACTACAGATGCTGAACATGCAGCTGCATTTCAGTATGAAATTATTAAAAGGTAATTCAGTGAGTGTAGCCACATGTGAGTGATGAGGGCCAGGAGCCTGACGAAGGATCCTCCTTAAACTTTGAAACCCAAATCCTCTCTGGTGCACAAAGACACACACAGCTGACGGTAATAAATAAACGGTTGGCTGATGTGGGCAGTGCTAATATGCAAATGTAAAGAACCATCTGCTTGATGTCAGACGACAGTAATTGGTACAAGCCGTACTTTGTAATACTTCACCTCATCTATCTGTGTGTGTATCCAAGTACCTGCATGCGTTTAAAAGATATCTGATATCAAGTTTTGGCTCTATTTAAACAAGTAGGAGTTTAAGAAAATGTCTTAAAATAGGGGGAAGAGGTTTCGTAAGTTTGAAAATACATATAGTCTGTTTTTATACAAGTGGCTTTCTCAGTCAATAATTTAAATCTATAAAAAGTAATCAGGGGAGTTTCAACTACAAAGGCTCTTTACTGAATAGTTGTTAAAACAGTCAACAAAATAGTTAATAGGTCTTAAAACCTTTTACATAGTTTTGGACTCCCGATTTTGTATGCTGTGAATAAAAATGCATTTGGGGAAACTTTTGGTGGAAAACAAAAAGGATGTCTTGTCTGTGTGCTTGCTGCATTACTGCTGCACAAGGAGAGGAATGATCAAAGGGGATCTATTTGAGTAGGATTTTGACCGACAACACGCCCAAGAAGTCTTGGACAAGCAGTCAGCACCAGACGAGTCTCCTGAGCCTCTCACACTGCGTGTACACACACCACAGGCCACAGAGCATTCATACATTCATGTTTCCTCACGTCTGGCGCATTCATTTGAGAGACAGAAGCAACGCGTGGAAAACTACAAACACCCGCGTGTCATCCGAGTGTGAAGCATCTTGTAGAGCTCAGCCCGGAGCTTTGGACCGACCTGCTCATCAAAGACAGAGAGGGAATTACCCCGGCCTGGCAAACACGCACCTATATACAAACACACACATTCAGAGACAGACACAGGTCTAACTAGCCCCAGCTGTGAATGCCTGCATGATACGGCAAGACAACAATTAATGTGGAAAGGAGGCAGAACATCTTGATCCACCAAGAGACGGAGAAAAGAGTGCATGAGAGGGAAAGGCAAAGATTCAGGAAAGATAGCGATTGAGCAAATGTAATGTAATTAACGCCTATAAGATTACACCAAATACTGTCTGCTTATATACTGTCCAAAATATTTCACAATTTTTATTAAATATGACAAATTAGATGACAGCATCATCAAATCCCACAGCAACTGAGGCATACTGAAGCATGCCATGTTTACAAAAAAATTATATTTCCCCCTCTATGTTTACAAAAATAAATCTTCATTTACACCTGCTCGTTTACAAATATACTATAATATATACATTCTTCTACCTCTCTTTTGATGCAGACACAGTTTCATCACAGAATCATCACCGCTTTTTAAATACCTGGGTACGTGTAAACATGACCGAGGTCATCATGAGCTCGATCACTCCCGACGGCCTCAGTACTCAAAAAGTGAAGCTGCTCTAAACTAAATTGCCATGTTGCTGTGAATATCCTGCACAGTTCAGATAGCCACTGTGAGCAGAAACGGGTCTCTCATAAGCCTTGAAACCAGAGCAATTAAGTAAGAACCTAGGGTTGAATGTTAGCGTGTTTGAGCTGTACTTTGCATCGTTTATTTCACCGCCGTGTTGACATCTCTGAACCGGAGAATGTACCCATATCCTCGTAAAATTTCCCTCGGCACTGTCAGTGCCTGCGAAGCCAGTTTTTCATTATCTGTCAAAGGAGCAAATGTTGACTTTAACTTACAAAGTTTGTGAGTCTCAACTCAGCATTACACTCAGAAGGTTTGGGGGGGGATTTGATTTGAGTGTGTTTAACCTCCATGTGTACGGTCCCAGTGAAGAAAAGCTACAGTGCCCCGTCCACAAGTCGGAAAGTAAAAATAATGGAACCAATCTTTAACAAGTGGTTTCCCCCTTTAAACATTTTTGTGCCATGACTTATTGATATTCAATCTATATTTTGGGAGTTTACGAGGCAATGATGAAGTAATGAAGAGGTAAAACACTGGCCTCGTCTTAATCCTGTAGTCCAGCTGGGAAATATAGAATTGTGACACCGACCATGTGTTAAGACTGTACAGATCTTGGTTCACTCCATTTATCCGACACAGGTTCTGTATGAACGTCTTCTGAACTCACCTTTTAGCGTCACCAGTTAACTTCAAATGCAGACTTTGGGAGGGGAACTGGAGAGCTCAAAAGAAACACAGCGTACACTTTGAGACCGTTATACATTGAAAGAATTATCTCGATTTGAATGGATCATTGCCCCTCGCTTTCTGAAGCATGGATTTGTGCCATTGTTACATTTTGTTTCAATGACTATATTGTGTCAATGTTCAAAACCTCCTCACCTGAACCTCGCATCATGATGATATCACCGTATCTCTCACTGTATCCAAGATCAAATGCATCTAATGCACCCGCCAGAGCCTCATTGACCTCCTTCATCCATACAACATTCCCGCCGGTAACCTCCGTGGATCAGAGGAAAACCTCCATTCTATGCTTCTGAGGACCAAGTACTGACACAACTGGCCTCCCCTCAGTTACTGCCCCTCTAACCCTGGAACCTAAATCACAGTGACTGCAATCACCGCAGAACTTTCAAATCCCCTCTGAAAATCTTTTTTATCCTTTAAGATCAAGTGTTTCATGTATTCTTTGTATACACTGTTTTGTTTTTGTTAATCAGGTTGTACAGTTTTAATCTGAGAATGATGTCTGAGACTGTTTGAAAGTTCTCTATATATGAAATGTATTATTATTATTATTAATGATTATTATTATTATTATTATCAGTTGAAATTTTGAGCACAGACAGGAAAAACACGTGTGGATCTATAGAGAGAATTCAGGTGAGAACCAAGATAAATCAGGAAAGACACACCGGGAAGAAATGCATACATTACAAAGCCACAGGAGATAAAATGGTATATAATTCTACTTAAAAAAAAATAATAAAAAATGACGAAAAACATTTCTTCTTTGCAATTCTTTAGTATTTTTCAATAACGTAGCATCGTTGCTCTGTCATACATAATGACACTTAATGAACTCACTGAGTAAACTAATCAGTCAGAGTACAGTTTTATAGGGCAACATAAAGTGTCAGCCTGCAGATACAGCCAGAAAAGTGTGAGCCAAGATTCATGTGCGAGGCAGGTTTTAAACTTTTTCCAGAGCCAAGGAGCTGCAAGAAATGACTTGGTGACATCATTGTGCTGCAGTCAAAAAAGAGCTGACATGTCTGTTTTTCAGGGATTTTGACGTCAGCGTGAGCTTACTGCTGTAATAAAGTGACACACTTTCCATCAAGACTGCAACTGGTCGATTCAGGGCCTGGTTGCGTTATATCAACAATAAATGCAAGTAAGGCATATTTTGAAGTTTCTTTGGAGACAGCAAGATTGTCCGACTTATTAGACTCTCACAACTGTCCCGGGATTGAGGCAAGCACATACGTGACTTAATATTTTTTTTACTATTTAGCGTAAGTCAAACACATAAAGCTTTAAAAATAACAGTAAATATCATAATGCACCTGTCAGCGGGTAAAAGCATTGCTGGCAGGGAGAAACATTTTCCCTGTTGTGCACTGCAGAGTGTGTAACGTAAACAAGCAAAATAGAAAAGGGGGGAAAAAAACAAACAATAATCACCTCCACACAAACTTTAAAGTGGTGAATTATTCAATCACACAACAGCTGCTGGTCAGACCGACACACACACACGCACACACACAATTAATATTTGGCCACCCAACGGTCTTCTAGCTAATAAAGATTTTGGGCTGCAGCCTGGAGACGGCTTGTACAGAGTAAACAGACCTTTAAAAACAATCACAATTCACTTGTGAAAGATTCAGAGTTTGCAGCGGCTCCATGGACTAATAAAGTTTGTATTAGCGGGTGACTTTATTGAGACCTTGAGGCAAATGTGTGGAGGTGTTTGTTTTTGAAATACAAAGAAATCAGAAGGCTTGGTGACATTGAATCTCACATGCGTTCACAGACGATCAATCACAGATGCATTTTTTTAACCACCTGGATTGGATATAACTTACAAACGCACTTACACACTTGTTACAATTCTTGGGAGGGGAACACACAAGGCCAAAGCTGATTGAAAACACCATCCACTGGCAACTATCAAGGCAACACAAACAAATAAATTTTTTTTAAATAGCCAGTCCTTCCTTTGCTGTAAGCAAAGAGAAGCTGTAAATCTCCAACAAATTATAATCCACCCAAACTCAGTTTCAATTTGTGTGACTGAACAAAAGCGAAACTCGCAGCCTACAGGTAGAGGCAGCTCGGTGAGAGAATTAGAGAGGTCAACCACCGTGGGTCCCGTGACCCCCGTCAACTCTCCAGAGCCATGCAGTAAAACAGCCCTCTTCCCAGTGTGAGGTGGTGTTTAAAGGCGTCGTAGAATGCTAAATTCACTTTATGGTGTTTTTCTAACAGTGATTTGAGTCCCCTGGCCTGCGTATGAGGCTACAGAAATAAAGAAAGTCTATCATTGCCCTCATTTGCTTGCTCCACTTTTTCGAGAATGTGTGCTCATACAGGTGAATCAGAGATTTTCCCTTCGAGATGATCAACTGAGGAAGTAACCACTCCTTCTTGCAGTGGATACTCCCTTTGTCCCTCCCACATGTGGATGAGCTCTGCCCTCTTAAACTTACGAGTGAGTGTAATTTTTTTTCTCCTTGCAAATGCTACCGGAAAATGGATTTCTGAAATTGGTGTAAAACTGTATAACCTATAAGCTTGTACTTTGAAGGAATTTCCCCAAAGGTATTAATAAAGTATGATTTCTTTCTAATGTTAACAGTACAAGTACTGTGGATACAGGCTAATGTTATTAGTTACTGTTATTGTAGTGGCAAATGTAGGAGTGTTAAAGAGGTGTGTTACTAAAAACATTCCCAACATTGGTCATCATTATGAATGTTGAAAACCCATGATCATCAACTAATGGTCATAATGATCAAAATCAACAAATAAGACAATTGCTGTTTGCTAAGCCAACAATTCTGATGAAAACACCTCACATTTAGCTATAGTGACTGCTACAGTTATCTTTCTCACATTTTTGTAATTATAATCAATGCTATATATAGGAAATGTAACAGCATTTGAGGGGTATTACCTCACAAATACCTATCTGGACACCATTTATCCATCTTTATATTGTGTCTAATTTGTCCAATTTGCTTGTGGATTAGTGCAGCCACAGTAGGTCAAATTAAATCCCATTTTTTCACTCTAAATTGAATGTAACAATCAAAACTCTGCATTTGATTTACCATAAGTGGGAATAATTTTTGTTGTATAACTTATAAATAAGACCCCTAGAGAGGTATTTTTCTATGGAACACAACATGTTGTGCCACATCTTTCAACAGTACATGAGTAGATGAGGCATTTTTCATTTTTCAAGGAAAAGTTGGTTGAGCCATTTCAATTAGCTGAAATCTACAATGCAACAAGCTCCTTTTACTGAGCAAGCTTGTTTGTTTGTTTTCAGAAATTAAACTGAAATTTGTTCAAGACAGGTTTGAAACATCCATATGAGACAATATTGTGAAATAAAAAACAACAACAACAACAAAAAACACTAATCCACTAGTTTGACAATGTTGAAAAGTCAGTTGCAAGGGTTTGGGACTAAAATGAGGAGGTTTTATATAGATGCAAGGGTATAGTAATATTTCTCCCTTTGGTTCTGTCCATTCAAAACTGGGATAATGATGAAATTGTCAGATTTGTGAAATCTCCATTGAAAGCCTACACTTCAGAATGAGCCGAGAACTTCACCATTTCTTTGGGTTCTGTAAAAGCTGAGAGTTGATTAATGGCTCTTTCAATATTGCTACTGGTGTAAATGTTACTTCTACAGTACAAAGTGCCATGGGAAGACCCTCACATGACCTCCATTAGTGTATAACCGGCCTCAGTTCAACATCCTGGAGGCGACAGCTCTGCTGAGAGATGGTTTCAAGCTCACTCTGAATATGAAAGATGATGTACACCCCGGCAGAGGCTTAGCAAGGTGTGAGTGAGTACTTTTTGGTCTTATTCCTTGCCGAGTCTGGCTCTCGTTCAGCTCCCGTTTCACTGTTCTGTCAGCCTTCATACTGGGGGTCTGGAATAAAACAAAGCAAACATACTGCAGATTCCATCGTGTGTGTGTGTGTGTGTGTGTGTGTGTGTGTGTGTGTGTGTGTGTGTGTGTGTGCGCAGATACTCAATATCCAGATGAAATAACATTGCCTCCGTGTTCTAAGAGGTGTATTAATATTGGCAGAGCTCACTTGGATCAGGAAAAAGACAGCAGATATTTCGAGTCAGACATTCTAATTTTACTACTCTCCATTAAAATGCACTGGAGCTCATATTTTTTTTATATCCTCCGAAGATCAACAGTTATTGTTTTTTGTGTGATTTTCATTGCCAGGATTCTGTGGCTACATCTTGGAGTCTCCAGCGTGCCTGGTCTTTTGTGCTTTTTTTTTTTTTTTTGGTGTGTGAGGAATACTTTTCCACCTCACTAGCTGCACCGCGCGCCTGTTTTCCCAGCCCATTCTTTGGATGGGGAGAGTGTTTTTTCGTTGTCAGTGTGAACATTATTTCATCTCTCCTTGGTTCTGTGGAGACTGCGGTGAGGTGACCTGAACTTCAGTCCAACAGAGCACGACTGTGCGTGACTGTTTGTTTGGGTGTGTCCATTAGAGCTGTGACCTTTTTGTTCATTGTTCTAGCGTCCGCTTGAATGTGGTTGATATGAAATATTCAATCTGGAAAATCCAGAGATTGTGTTGAAAGGATTCTGGAAAGTCTCTCTTGTTTGCCTTGTGTAAATATGCTGTTGTGTTGTTGAATGGAAAATACAGGAAAATAACCAGAGGGAAGTAACAATTATGACACAGGACTACCACATTGTACTGCCATCGTGTGTGGATACAAGCAGCCAATCTGAAGTTTTGCAAATCACTGCTATCAGTTCTTATTTGTCTCCTATACTTTTCCAGGCCTGTCCCAGTACTTTACCCATGCTCTTTAAACAGTAACTATGAAGCAACTATCTCTGTGCCCGAGTGTGCTGGTCTTCCAGTGAAATGTGATCTGGCGTATTGACAGTCTGTAGAAAACCTCCGGCTGCTCTGTAAGATTCTCCCGAGGAGAAGAGGAAGGACCTGCAGCAAGTGATGAGGGCGGTGGAGCATATCGCAGGCAGACAACACGCTCCTCATTTACGCCAGCTTGAAAAACCCCACCCACTGTGGAGATCATCACAACAGTTCTCTCTATACCTCCTCTCCATACGTTTAGAACTGCTGAGCAAATCCACACTCAGATGCCAAGATTCCAAAACAAGAATTTACCCATCAACCATTTTTTGTATGTTTGGGTGGAGAGAAAGCTGGAGCTAATCCCGTCTGATATTGGTCAAAAGGCAGGCTACACTCTGGACAGGTGAAACGTCCATACAGGAGCAACAACTATCCTCTGATGCATTTCCTTGGACTTTGGTAGAAAGCCAGCAGAAACATGCAAACTGCACAATAAAGCCCAGGCCTCGAATCAAACAATGGTATTGATACTTTGAAGTGAAAATACTAGACCACAACGCCACCAGTTGTTCAACTGAAGACTTTAATTCACCAATAAAATCGAAACAACCTCTCTGAAACATACCGTGTGGTCCAATAAATACAAAATTAGACTTGTACATGACCAAATATGGTCACACAACCGAAAGTGTGCTTGTGTTAAGTCATATCTGCTCCTTTTAGCTCACATAGGCTAAAAGTTGAGGTTTTACAAAGTTCAAATTAAAAGTATTTGGTTGAGTTATAGGTCTTAGGCCTGCAGAATGGATCTCTTTTTTTTTTTAGCACAATAATGCAATAATGCAAATGATCTCCAACAGTTCCCAGTATTTTGTCAAGGACAGACGTGTGTAAAGAGCTATACAAACAATGCTGAATTTCAGTTTTTTCATTCTGGATGACGTGAAACCATGGTTCACTGATTCTGAGAGAGAAATCATCCGCGCCTCACCTCATCTAAACAGACAGGCAGGTAATTTTAGACCCAGGGAGAACAAATTGACCTCCTTCACCCACTGGAGTCAATCAAGAAAGTAAGGAGGAATGGAGAAAGAGACAGACATTCGGACAGCGAGAGGAGGGGCAAAGAAACACTGAACAACACGCAGGGGATGGGAAACCAGAGGCAAGGAGAGCAGCACGAATTGCCGATGAAATGACAAAGAGAACAAAAATCAAGAAAACGAGGAGAGAACTACAGAAGAGACACAGAAAATGTGAAATGCAGCGTATCCCTCCATTCTCCCACTGGTGGTCCATGTTCCCACTGTTGCCTCTCTTGATTTAATTGCCTGGGTAGGAGTGAGATCAGAGCAACAGTTCAGCAGTAGGCTTCTATCAGACTTGAGAAACAATAACAAATATCAAATTAAAGAGAAGAGAGAGGAAGAAAAACGTGACACGGGGGAAAAGGGCACATAAAAGCATAGATTTGTAAAAAAAAAAAAAGGGAGGATGACTGAGTGCCATGACAGAGAGAAACAGAGGGAAGGAGGAAAAGCAGAAACAAGTGGAGCTGGTGGTCCATTTCCTTGTTTTCCGCTAAATTTAATTACCTAAGTGGGAGTGAGTTCAGTAGATCAGTAGTAGGAGTAGCGGACCTTCATCAAAGCAGCAGTCACTGCTTATTAGAATATTATTACAGAACAGCAGCAGAAAGCCAGTGGGTTGATTACTGACTGGGTCCAAAGGGAGGCCTCATTTGACTGGAATGTATGGAGGCTGAAATGGAGAACAGGGATAAACACAGAAATACCTTTTATAGACTCTCTGTATTTTATTGTGCTTTTATGAAGACATCTACATCAGAGGCTGAAATACTGGCTGTTCGTCATTACAAAGTGATTTTCATTAATGTTTGTTGAAAGACTTTTCTCTAATTTTCATCTTTCTATTCAATTCATAGCAGCAACAATATGCAACATATCTCAGATTTAATGGAAAATAGAAAAACCAATGGAGATCTTTGAAAGAAGTTTGCTTTTGCTTAATTTCATGTCAGTTTGCATAACTTCATTTAAAGAATGCTATAATTCAAAATGTAAAAAATGCTGTATGTTACTCAAATTACAGAGGTTGAATGCGAGGATGAGGTCAATTAAACATTTGGTGTATATTATACATATGTCTCATTTCTTCACATTTACACAATTTCTGACACACAGAGGGTTACCAAAACAAAGACTGGCTTTAATCATAGGATGAGAAAACAATTTCAAACTGGATGTTTAAACACGTCTGTGTTAGGGGCTGATATTACCACCCTGCTTGTTGTGTTGAAAATAAACCCCAAAGTCATATATTCTGTTTACACCTTCAAGTTAAGAGACAGACTGAAGGGGATATAATACATACTCAATCGAGGATAACTATGATGAAGCACAAGGTGAACAGCATGCTGGGAAAGTTGCATTACACGCAGGAGTACAGATCACATCTCCTCCACCAACCAGGTGGAAAACTGAACTCAAGCTGATTGACTGGGTGAAATTAGGCAAGGCGATGGCTGATCTTTATCCTTGGATTTGATATGACTGGTTGATAAGGTTCACACACACACGATCGCATGCATGCATACAATTCTCCAGTATTCCTCACATGAACAGACCTACATTTCCCAAAACTCACGCACACACAGAAACATACACACACACACACCTAGTGTGGTCCAACCCCGACCACCGTGACTGAATGAGACACAAACACAAACCACAGGCATTCAAGTCATTCCCCACTGACAAAAATATTCATGTAAAAGTTGGATTTGGTAGAATGCATAACATGTGTGCGCACAAATTTAATATACGAGAGCAGGGCAATGTGAATTTAACCCCACATATTGGGAGAAATTGCAGCGATACACGCATTCTTTGTAAAGAGATACACCGACACATGGAATAAAAGAACTAGTAAAAGAACATGTTCTGATTTAACCGCTGAAGATCGAGGAAAAAAAAGTACAGGGTCTGGAATGTACTCAAACTATTTCTGTTATGATGTTATGAGAACTGTGGTCGTTCACTGAATCGTCTGTGTCACTTCGTAGATCTTTCTCCGATTCACGAGCAATGGCTCCAACTTCTGGCCACCACTAGTGTGTGGCTTATACCCAAAGATCCTCTGTAAGGCTGCAAATGAGTTTATGCCATTTGATCCACTGTGACCCCAATGTCATAATCCAGTGCTGCATATTCATGAGTTTTACTCACCTGATGACTGTAAAGTAAACAAGATAAATCATGTTACCTTGCTAAGATTACCAGAGGTGCAGCGTTGCAACCCGTAGTTACACAAATCACTTTACATCCATCCAAAACTGAATAGGATAGAAAACTGTACAAATAGAACAGAAAACTACAAAATACATAAAAAATCAAGTGCACAACAAAACCATTACATTTTATTTCTATGATGTCAACTACCACACAGTCGTCTCAAGGCACTTTTACAGAGGAAAACCCAACATTTTCATATGAGCAAGCGTAGGCAACAGGAACAGGAAGAATCCTTTTACAAACACATTCAACAAATCTCTCTCGCACACATTTTTCTCATGTTAAAAAACAACACAAAAAAAAACTTTATGTCAAAAGCCAATCTGAATAAATAATGAATATAGATTTGAGAAGAGCGAGGTCAGAAGTGGTGCAGATTTCTGGGGTTATTTTGTTCTCGTTTGGAATGCACCATCACCCCAGACTTTTCATCTCGACTGCCAGGCAGCCGCAGGACTGCAGTGCCCAGTTATATTCACATCACATAGAGTTGACATCTTGGATAAGAAAGGTAGACCAAGGCCACAGACGGCTTTGAAGACTGGAGGAGCCTAAAGCCTATTTTAACAATACGTGGATAACACTGGAGAGACTAAAGCATGGCGGTTCACTGCAAAGCAAGCATCAGCGTCTCGGGACGGGTTGGAGGTCTGAACGAGGAGAAGCCGGGACCTACATGCTCAACATGACATCGGTCCAACTCCGAGCTAACCAGTGTCGACATCTGGCACATACTGCAGCTTTCTGCAACCTTTAGACGCAGCCATGTTTGGATTGTGTTAAACCAAAAGTACAATGACGGGAGATTTATCCAGAGATGGTGCATGTGGTGCAAAACACAGGCCAACACCAGGGCACAATGCAGCCAGGACCACACTACTCCTTCCACCTCACAGATTGGGCCCAGAAAAAAAGCCCATTATGGAGGCACTGTGGGTACTTAATTACTAGTAGCATGCTTTACTTGTCTAAATGTTGCCGATGCCACCTGGCTAAGATAAACAGAGGAGCAGTGTTGTAACGCCTATGCTAACATCACGTCCAGTGAGGGCATATTCTCTCTCATCAAGTCTCTCTTGTTTGTTTTGTTATTCTTTTTGTTTCTCCAGAAAACTGGGTGAAAGAAACACTGAAATGAAATAAATGTATTATGTTACGTTATGTAGGTCAATCTTTCAGTGATGCCGATTCTTTCTTTTTTTTTTTGATGTTCAAGACAATTTACGCTAGTATCTTTAGTAAAACAACTGTCTGCCGAGTTGGATATCCACTATTTGGCCCATCTGCACTAATATGACTTGGATCACAGCTTTAAGTAATGTTCCTGCCAAAACCCACAACGGAGTCATGGAGTGGTGTGGAGGATTTCTGAAGAACAATGTCTGGGATTTCAGTGTTGGCTGTGTCTCTTACGAAGGCCTGGAACCAACCAGATAACAAAGAAGCATTACAAAAAATTTAAGTGAGAATAAAGTGTCTTTAGCTACCTGCTTTTCTTTGCCCTTTATTTTGTTTTTGTCTTCTGCTCAGACACACGCAGAAAATACAAGGTGGCAGCGTGTGTGAGTGCGTGAAGGCGTGGAGCGAGTCAAGGTTGGTCTAATTGGAGGTTGTTTGTATGTCTGGGAGAGCGCATAAATGATGGAGGTAAAGAGGAAAATGAAAGAAAAAGAGGGAGCAGGTGGCCTCCTTCATCTGGACCACAGCTGTATGCGGCATGACTCACACACTCCCACCTTGACCAAAAGCTACACACTCACACAAAGGCATGCATGGATACACAAAAGCGTATGTGGATGTTCAAAGAGATAATGGTGACTGTACAGCACAAAAAAAAAGAAAAAAGAAAAATTAAATTAAAACTTTGGGACATCCTGAATCTGACCACAGTGACTTCCATGTCATCCACTGACACAGACTTTCGAACTGTGGACTACATGTTGATACATTAATTTCTTTCAGACTTGTTTGAATCCAGGCATCAATTTGAAAAAAAAAACAAAAAAAACCTATTTCTTTTGTACCAAAATAACTTTTGATTTAATTTACTCGACATGACATGACTGTTTCATCCAAGACCATTTATGTAAAAAAAAAATGCTTGGGTTTATATCACTTTATTTTACTTCTACATTTTGTTTGTAATCTTGAATTTTCACCACTTCAAAGGTGGAAATGGATGATTTAAAAAAAAAAAAAAAAAACCTTCACAGGCTCTGTTCTTTTCTCTGTCTGAAGTTCACTTCTAGGCCAAAGCTTATTTAGCGCTGTGTGTGTGTGTGTGTGTGTGTGTGTGTGTGTGTGTGTGTGTGTGTGTGTGTGTGTGTGTGTGTGTGTGTGTGTGTGTGTGTGTGTGTGTGTGTGTGTGTGTGTGTGTGTGTGTGTGTGTGTGTGTGTGTGTGTGTACATGTGGAGGGGACATGGGGGTGCTTGTCCTTCAGGGCGTAGTTAAGGTCCTTTGGATCTCAAGCTTTTTTTCCCTCTCATTTCACTTTGATTCCTGGAACACTTAACATTGCGCACATGCATGGACAAACATGCGGACACACACACGCACACGCATGCACACACACGCACGCACACACTTTAGTGACAACAACTCGAGCAACAGCTCAAATGCTGCATTCAATTAAACCAGTAAGCGACCGTACCCTCCGTCCCCTCTGAGTCACACACTATGTGACTTTAATCAGATCTCGACATGAGCAAGTCAAGGAGTCATAAAAATAAAATAAAAATTGATGGTGAAATAAGTGGTTGCAGTGAAGATGTTTGGGATAAGATTGATGCATACAGGAGCTTCAAGATTAATTTGATGTCAACACTTAATTTATGATATGGAAAACTAAGGTGCGAAAAAAGAAAACAAAGTTTGTGAAAATTAACATTACAGTACAGCATTAGAGTACAGTCATTTTGAAAATTCGGCAGAGTGATGGTAATATTTCTTAGAATGGTACATCATTCCTATAGCCATCAGGAAGACTGGGGACGCTTTTCGTCTTGGAATCAACAGCTGTGGATAATGCTAATGCTAAACAGAGTTGGCTCAGTGAGCTCTTTATTTTGTTCCCCATATGACAAGACTAACAAGGAACCAACCAAGTTCCAGAAGTATTGTATGGCATTTCTGATAGTCATTAAAAAACTTGTTACTGGCAGATGTAGAGGCCTTGCGGTATTGCTTTACTTCTTATGAGAGAAGTCAATATACAATAAGAGCATTGCAAAACAACACATAAGGAAAAGATCAGACTGCAGGAGAGTGTCTGTCACTACAGGGTGGGAATCATCATGATTCTGTAGTCATGTTACCGTTATTCCAATATGCATGTCATTGAAATGTATTGCCATTTTTCTTCCATGCAATCTTTTTGATTGAATCTGCTACCGACAAGTCATATGGATTTAATACAGCTCAATAAATATTTACCCTCTGTATTGATGTACAATATTGAGATCTTGAGTAGTTTTCTTCCAAACTTCTGTAAGACATACAGAAGAAGTCACATTGCCCAGTTAAGCCCTTGAAACTCAAGATCTAACTTCTCTTCATCCACCACTCCATCTGCACAACAATTTGTCAGTCACCTTGAACGATTGGTTAAAGTCAGTGGAACCACAGTGCGTTACTGGCTGAACTGAGTCTGAGTGAAAGAAGAATTCACACTCCATTTCGGATCCGTTTGAGGCAGATCCTGGTACGTTTCCTTTGGGTTCTGAGTGGAAATTTACTCTGTGGTATGAGCACTAATGCAGTGTTTCGTGATGAAGGAATATTGTTGAGGATCTTAAAATGTATCAATGCAAACAGTGTTACATAAGTCACATGATTCACATGTCAACAGGGATGCATAAAGGCAAGTGGCTAAAAAAAATGATGCCAGTGAGTATAAATCAATCAATGCATTAAGCGTAAGGAATATTTTCCCCCTTTACCTGGTTTAAAAAAAAACAAAAAAAACAAAATACAAATGTAAAAATAATCTTAGTATGTGACTAACTCCTCAAAAAATGTATGCTTATGTTTGACTTTTAGTATTGTCGTTAAGGCCAGGAGGAGTGCAGCCCAAAGGAGTCCATATGGGGGCTTCTTGGTGTTTATAAGTGACATTGTATTCCGAGTGAATGCAATGCAAACTTTTGTAGCCGTCTTGCCAAACATTGGATATTTTGTGTGCAACGTTGAACAGACTGCCTTCCTGGCCGTTTTTTTGTCCTACCTCGTTGTTTTTTTTCACTTTTCTAAATTTTTCATGACTTGTTGAGATTCTTGGATTGTGGTGTCCTGTTGCCATGAAGAGTTGACTGTACCTTGGCATGGCTCATCCTCTGAATTCTTAACGTGCCCTTTCCACGAATGGAACTTTTGAAAATGATTGCAATTTCCATTGTCATTAGAGAGCCAATAAACACTTATCTTGAACACAGTCTGGGTCTTCATTTAATCACATATGCTAACTGTATACCCTTTTTTGAGTATAGGGAGTACGAGTACATCTATATTACCTTTAATAAGTAGCGTAGTATGCAATATCTGAAGCGTAATTCTATTAGTTAAAAGCAAGGACTCCAGATTTACCTTTTCAGAAGACAATCTTGCTTCGTGCATCTAACCAACTATCTGAGAGGATGACGTGTATCAAGCCTGATCGGAAGGAAAATGACAAAATAAACAAATTAAAGAGAAAACACATGTAAAAAAGGGAGGGCTTAAGTACAATGTGCATGACAAGAATGTTCAAGTGTAAAGATATGACTTTAAAAAAAGGCATTTGTATAACCGTATGAAATAGACTTGGCAGCCAAACTCTTTATGCAGGCCTGGATTTTGTTAAGTCCAATACAGTGACACTGACGAGCACAAACGGGCCAGAACAGAAACAGCTCCGTAAAGAATGCATAAATGCAGAACACAGAGCCACCGTCCTTCAAATGTCACGCATATTAGCTTTAGATGAAAACGCCTACCACTTTGCATTTACCGCTTGTTTTCTTCCATTTAAGGTAAAAAGTTTGGTTCTTCTTTGCCCGCTGCATGTGACTACTTGATGGATCTTCTTTGCTGTTTTGTCTTGAGCAAACCGTCTTGAATGTCAACAACAAGGTTTTTGTTTTGAGATATCAATCTGGACCTCTGTTTCGTATTCGCGTAGAGTAAACTTGGAACGATGGTTTTATTGATGGTGTTACTACAGTATTTTGAACCAGCCAAAAAAGTCATTAGACCTACTTAAAATAGGCATATTTTAGATATAATCTCGGTTTCACAATCGATTGGTGATTTATCACTTTTGCCGTGGTGACATATGTTACTGAAGTGGAGCAAAGTACCGGCTTTATGTTGACTCTTGAAAAAAACAGAATAATTGTAGAACGTGTAATGCCACAGAAATTGTCAAAGATGAAATAAACTTTGATTCCCACAATATTAAATGACAGATTTGTTAGATTGACCAGCTTATTGCATCATTACAAAAAAGAATACCACCAAAGCATTTTTGTTTGTGTTCACAGTGTCATCCGGAATAGACAATTAGCCTATGTGTTTGAGAGCAGCATAGTCATCTGGACTGACCAGTCACCTCCATTTGTCATGTGGTGAAATGTTATGTGAGACTCCATAACAGACAGGTCAGGATCATTTTCACTCCAACAACGGGAGGCCCAATCGGAACATGTCCAAAGATTTTGTTCAGACAAAGGATCAGCATAAACCACATGTCTCATTCAGAAAGAACTTTCATTCTGACCATGTTTGTGCACACCAATTAGGGCAAGAATGAGCATTAACACGCTACCAAGAATCTGTGCAAGAATATGAAGGCTTTCCCCCCCCCCCCCCCCTAACTCTAGCTGTGAAACAGCACAAAGGTTCCATTTGACCTCCCAGCCAGAGTTTGCTGCTGCAGTGAACTTCCTGAACATGTCCAAACTGAAAACAAAATATTTAATTGATGCTGAAACACATCAACAGAGTATGTCCACAGCTATGACAAGACACAAGACAAATAGAGTCCAAAACCACCCGCGCACACAAGTTCAACCTGAATATGTAAACGTTTCTCATCAACTGGTTTTAGATAATACTTACACCAGCAATGTGAAATGAAGATTTAACAGATTACCTGGAAAATATGACAGAGATCCTTTGTGTTTGACTTAATCGAGGTTAATCCCACTCCAACCACGTCTTCTTCACAGACATCATTGCATGTTGGAAATTGTACAGACGTCTAAATATCTAACACTTTCATTTAGACAAATAGTATTTTACAAGACGGGCCACATTTACTTTATTTAGGCTTGATATGAAGATGTATATTAGATGAGATCAGCCACCTCACTTTTGTTGTTATTCACGTGTCAGGATTCACGTGTCAATTCAATCTGATTGAAGTCGGCGTCATCGGACGTTTTATCAATATTGATATAATCTCTAACTAAACAGTGTTGTAATGGAAAGTTTCCCTGTGAAAGAGAAACACTCAATTCACCAAAAACCCAGTTCATTTATGTATATGTATTTGTAAAGTTTGTATGTTTGAAGAACTCTTAGAATGTATTTATAATTTTCAGTTTTTAATGTACGGTGAGTGTGAAATGTCACCCTTCAGTTTATGTTTTGTTTCAAGCACCTGCATTTTGCCTCATCAAATCCCTTCACCCCACTTTCTTTCCGGTTACATCACTCCTCCTCTCCTCCCACCACATTTCCCACTCCCCTTTTTATTTATCTTCTTTGTCCTCATTTACCACATTTCCATCTTTCCCTTCTGCCCCTCCATATCCCATCTAGTATCTCTCCCACCCATCCTTTTTCTCCGTCACCACCACTCCCACAGACCCATCAGTGCTTTTCTGAGTCTCTGCTTGTATATCCATTAGTCAGTGTTATCTTTATGTCAACAGTTCCTCTCAAATATTTACAATAGTCCCTGGTGGGAAGACATCCAGTCAGAGGTTGGATGATTCACCCTTTGTTAACACAATCATCCCAAAACTAACTCTGTACCCCTCGGAAACCGATGCAGCGGCGGGCCAAAAACATCCCAAAACACGTATGGTGTATTGAAGCACTTAGTTTGAAGCAACAGTTTTTTTTTTCAAGCTCTTGTAAAACGTGTGTAAAAGTACGTAATGAACACCTGTGTGGAAATGTCAACGGCTAAAGTTAAACTTGTAAATAATAACCACGAGCTACTTTCTCATCCTTAAAGTTAAGAGCTGACCTCTTCAGCCACCACACCATTTATACACATATACACATATACTACACACAGACACAGCAACCACTTTCTGAAATCCTGATACTGTTGATTAGCGTAATAAACCAAATCCCAAATATGGCAAGAAGAACATGCCTAATGAAGACTCTGCGAAAGACTGAATGAACTGATCCACCAGGAAATATCCTTTTGTTTTTCTTACTATAACTGACTTCAGATCGCTGCAATCCACCCTAATTGGCAACAACTTAGCAGGAAGCCCAAAATCAGCTCGAATGAAGAAGAAAAATCAAGAAAATGTGGATTGCGACAGAGAGAATAGGATCTGGCTAATAAGAACACTTAATGGCTTGTGGCTTCATCACAAGTTACAATACTGAAGGATATCATTGAGCAATACAGATAGAAATCTTTGTTCTTGTCTCAGGAAGTAACAGATCACCGATGATCAAAGTCTGATGAGAAATATTAAAAACAACAATGTCCTGCACTCACCACAATATGTGCTGAGCTGTGTTAAAGTCAGCCTCAGGGTAAGTGGTGGTATGCAAAAACAATCCAAGAAGTCGTAACGCTGTCGCAAGACACTTAAGATGACGAACAAATCATTTTGGAAAACAATCCAATCTTTCTAAACCTGTTTATCCAGAGTTAGACGAGCTAGACTGAAGAATAAACATAGAAATCCATCACTCTTTTATTGAAAACTATACAGAAAGGGTGCAAGAGAGGACGTGACCAGCGTTAGAAATACCACATTATATACTGACACCACAATATATTTTTGCATAATCATACCGGATTGTTGTTATGAAATTAAAAATTCTGTTACAATAATTGAGGCCTGGAAGTTTGAAGGTTCTGCACAGTATCTTAGCTGCTCTCTTCTGGAGTGAGTCTTCAGATGTTGTTCCTGGGATCTGCTGCAGCCACCCTCCTAGTTTGGGGGTCACCACCCTGAGTGCTCCTACCACCACATGAACCACGTCAGCTTTAACCCTCCACATCTGTTCCAGCTGTTCCTTCAACCCTTGGCACTTCTCAACCTTTTCATGTTCTTTATTTCTGAGGTTGCTGTCAGCTCGTACTGACATAACTATCACTGCTGCCCTCTTCTGCTGTTTGTCAACCACCACAATGTCTGGAAGGTGAACCAACAGCTGGTTGTCAGTGTGGAAGCTAAAATCCCACAGGATCTTAGTCCTGTTGTTCTCAATCCACCTTCTCGGAGATGTCCCACTGGGATTTTGGTACTTCGAGTCCATACTGGGTACGGCTGTTTCTGTACAATACCCCAGCCACTTGTTTGTGTCTGTCCATATACACTTATCCTACTCGCCTCTTACACTCTGCTACTACGTGCTCGACCATCTCTGCAGCATTTTTGTACAGCCTGCACCTTGGGTCGGATCCGTCATGGTAGACCCTCAACTCTATGGCCCTTGTGCCAGGATTGGGGCCTCAAAACTTTCCGTCATTCGTTCGGTCATCTGGATATCAGCCACTTCCTCTATCTGGGGGTGTCATTGTACATGTCACTTGTCCTATTCATTCTCATCTGGTTTATGCCGTCTGAGGCTTTCACTTAGTTGCTCATCCTTTGCGGCTGTCTTTCTGATGGATTCTCGGATTTTGGATGTTTCAGATAGTGGTTCTAACGCTCACTGAAACCCTCCTTGCATAGTGAGTAGCTTTCTTCTATTCATGCCTGTGGGTTCTCGCTCATCTTTTGGCCGTCTTGTGATCCCAGCTCAGTATCTGATGACTGGCAGTGCATACATTGTTGATGGCCCAGACCTTGCTCTTCATTCAACTGACTTCTGAGGACTTGCCTCACTCTTTAGAAGGATTTGGTTGCAGTTGACGTCCCTGTGGCCTCCCCATGGTTTAAATTGGCCTTTGAGATTCCAAATTAATGGATATACCCGATGTTCCCCTTCAGTTCTATTCATCCAGTACTCTTTGATACCATCAGACCACATTGGTTTGTCTGTCCTGTTTTCCTCTCACTTGGGTTTGCTCATTTGGAATTGTTGAGTTTTTCACCATAAAATCACCTTTAAATGACTGTGTTGTACTTGGTACTATACAAATTAAATTAAATTGAAATTGCCAAACCCGAATAACATCAATATGTCAGTACTGTAGATCCGCAGTAAGTCGAAATTTAAACATAATCAATATTTAACCAAGCACACATAAAGAATAAAGCAGCATTCACTAACCCTAAGCCTAATGTCTTCACCTCAAACCAGGAGAGGTTAGTACACTGGCCAACACTGAAACATTGACACATTTCTTTTCCAGACACGAACAGTAGCTGCGGCAAGAAAACAAAACCAAACATACCAGCAGGGGCAGATAGGCCACCCCGAGTTAACCGCAGACATGTTGCACGTGTCCACGGCAGAACACTTGCATTCTGGGACACCCACTAACAACATACACAAAGGTCCCAAGAATAACCAAATGCTGTGAATCTACATACAACGGCACGTGGCACAAGCAAATGTGAGCCTGAGCATATGCGCATATACAAACCGATGCAAACACACACACACTCTTGTATGGCCAATAAGGAAAAGATTGTGTGTGAGTCACCAGATAGATAAACAAGATGTTGGAGGCAGGGAGTTTATTTGACATGTCTGCCCTTCTCTTTCACTTTGTGGTGTCTTTCTTGGCCCATCTTTAACCATAACCCCCTGCTGTATTTGTTTTATAGGTAGGACTGTGTGAAACTGTTCAAAGACACACACACACAGATGGAGGAACTGTATGCATTCACACACACAGAGTATATATATACACAAACAAAAGCGTGCACATTTGTTCCTATCGTAAGATCTGAGGTCAGCTGGTTCTTAAAATG
Organism: Blennius ocellaris; assembly: GCF_963422515.1. NCBI lineage: Eukaryota > Metazoa > Chordata > Actinopteri > Blenniiformes > Blenniidae > Blennius > Blennius ocellaris. Next base: position 11,300,432 of record NC_137664.1, read on the forward strand.
AAGGCCTGAAACTGAATCTGAAATTAGCTTTGAGAAACAATTATCCTTTGTCAAGTTATCTTCATCATTGTGGAAATCAAATTATTGGTTTATACAATATACTGTTTGCATTCTGTAAAACAGGTTAAGTCAGACATAACTAAAGAGGTCATTGAAATAACAAAACACAGGCTTTTTAAAAAGTCAGGCTGAGGATGAAAACCTAAAAACAAAAACAAGAAATACCGTTTTCCAGTTCATTCAATCATAATTCATTATTCATGTACCTAAGATGCCCGCCCCCACAGCCACATCATCTTATATCACATCAGAAACCATGATTTGGTCAGTTCTAAGACGTGTCTTTTTCAAAGATTATTTTCCAAATTGTCCCTACAATTGAAAATACAATGAAAAATGGACGTAACTCGTCTGTTAAATGCTTTAACTATCATTTAACTATCGTGAAATTCTGAATTATGTATGACTGAAATTACATACCTGAAAATAAAGGTTCCACAAAAATACAGTTTTATGTCCAGCTGCTAATAGTTAACAATAAAGGTGCCTGCAGTTTGGGTGGAAAGGATTAAATCCCGATGATGAGCTGGTGGAAAGACAGATCAACTACTCTACAAACAAGGAGTACTTTCACCTAAATAGTAAGAGAAACAGATGAAGAAAAATGTAAGTCAAATGATGACGGTGATGATGCAAGTCCTTGGGTCGTCTTTCATCGTATGTTGCGCTGCTTGTAAACCCTATACCTCTGTAGACCAAAGCGTAATCAAGGAACACCCACACGCACATCTAAAAGGATACACTCAATTCTAGGGGTGTAGGAGTTGAAAATCCAAAATTAATGTGAATAGATGATAGAGAAATAATCTGGCTACAAGCGGTAAATCAGTCTTTCTTATTAGCTATTAGTATTTATTGATAGTCCTCACAGTTACAAAGAGCTGACCACGTTTTGTAAACCAGAACAGAGATTTGGAAATATCAACAGAAAGGAGTGAGCCAACATGAGGACAAACAACACAAACCTGAGCTTATATTTCACTTCAAGTTGCATTTTAGTGACTGTTTTCAAAGGTTTGGATTTGTTCAACCTTTGGCTCTGTCATTCTTCATATTGTACATCAGTTCTGTGATCACATACTGCGTAATATCATATTCCTGCTCGTTACACAAGTTCTGAGTTTGCTCAGCTGTTGTCAATGAAATACACTCGATACTGTCATGTCTATCTTGTTTGTGCTTCCTTTAGCAGAAAAGCACAGTTGAAACATGTTTGTATTATGTTTCACGTTTCACTGCCTATGTCTGCCCTCGTTGTCAAGTTTTGGGACTTATGTGATTGGATACTGGATACATTTAAACTGCTGTAGATTGATTTTTGGTTCTAAATTGACCAAGAAGTTATACACAGGCACTTCCCATGCTTATGTAGAACTTGATGTATGCACTCTGATTAGTTGGCCTTTAATTGAAGGTCACATTTTGTGAATCTAAAAAGTCACATTTGAGTATTCCTATAGACCGTAGCTTTGGTCTCAAGAATTACCTTAGGCTTGACGAGAATGGATTGTGGTCACTGGGTTCAGTCTATCAGGAAAAATGTTGGGGAAAATTCCTTGATTTGGTGCATATTTTATCAGGCACCAAGACAAACCGCATAAGGAATCAAAGTCAAATGCACACCCATTGTGCTAGAACATATTTCTCCCCTTGGAAATGACTCCAGCCTGGAAAATATCAAAAAAGGCTTTTCAGCCGCCTGTGTGTTGCAAGGTGCAGATTTAGGTTCGCTCGGCACAGTAAAATCTCAATTTAGTTCACTTTTTTGTCTTTTAAACTTGGACCATCTGAGCCACTCGAAGGTCCGAGCAGAACTCAATCAGGTGAGTGATGACCACAATCAGAGGTCTCCTCCTTTCATGACACATGATTCATTACTACACCAGCAGCTCATCCTGAACAGAAAGGATTTGATAAAGTAGAGCTAAATATTTTTTTTTATATATATATATATTTAAAGGTTTGTCCAACAAAATCATTCAGGTGAAGTGAGACAGGAAACAATCCCCCTGCATGGTGAGGACTGGACACTTACGTCATTATATCCACATTTAAAAGAAGTTTATTGGTCAGGCACAGGCCATGAATGAATCCATACAGGATGAACCCAGAAGAAGAGCTTAACATTAACATTCAGTTCTCTGCACCTTGACATTCCTAGAGTCTAATATCTATTTACTTGACAATATTTTGTGATCATTAATTGTGTTTTGATGTGTATTTATTTGGAATTGGTCACAAACTATTCCTGCCGCTGTTTTGACTTCTTGTACACGAACCCTTAGCTGAAAAATATACAGAGACAATAATATCACATGCACTGCTTAACTTTGATTTCTTCCAGCACACAGCATTATTGTGGATGTTACAGATATGCCAATGACAATAAACATTAGCGGTCACACTTTATTTGAACCTGCTGGATTCAATAAAATTTGCAATGAAGCATAAAGGCGAGAAACAGAAAGTGAAAAGCAGGGAGCATAAGCAGGAGATAAATACAGGATTAGTGTGAGCACGATAATATTTAAACTCTTTTCTTTATTCGTTTGGACATCCAAACGAATAAAGTCAAAAACTCATCTGTGCTTTCTCCATGTGCGCTGCAACAGCTGAGGAACATCTCATGCTCAAGCCGCCACACACACACACACACACACACACTTTCAAACATAGTCACACAGGCAGTTCGTGGCCTCTTACTAATATTTCCTATTCTGGAGTGTTCTTTTGGCAGACGCAGCAGTGCTGCTGCAGTGTGTGGCCTGGCTGCACAAACACATCAGCAGTTCACAAAAAGCACTCTAAATTAAGTTTTATTGTCTTTCCAAGAAGTGACTCATTGAACTGACGCACTAATGAGGGGTTCCCCTTCTGCTATGTCACATGACACAGTCTATATTGATTTCTGTACACCGTTTTATCCTACCTTCCGTCAGGATTTACACCACATTTTCCTCGACGACCGAGCTGATTGCCTCTTCAAAATTAAGTCAGTCCTGAAAATAAAACAATCTTTGAAAGTCGCAGACGTTTTAATTCAGGAAAAAAACAACTGAAACAACAAAAAACAATGACTATGATTATGGATCGAAATGTTTTGGGACCAATTCAAATACAGTGAAACAGACACCAGAAACAACTTTGATAACATCTGCAAGGTGCAGAATCTCTCCGATCAGGGTAATTGATTAATTTCTTTCTCTATACAAACACCAGTGGTATTTTGCCCCGCTTGTAAAGAGTTTGTTGTATGACACAGATCTTTCAGATCTGGATGGTTGGCAGGGCATTGATTGTTGTTTCAGTCTGTCTGCGGTCAGAGAAAACTTGTGTGGCGTGATAAATTGCACATTAAAGGAGATCGACAAAAACCTTGTTGAAGAGCTATATTGAGGAAGGAAAGGAGAAGAATTTCAAATATAACCTCAGTTTGCATTCTGTCCATTTTGCTTGGTGGTAAATAATACGGTCCAAGGAGAAGTGGTGAAGAATAGCAGCTAGGTCACCAAAATAAAATATATATAGTAATATATAGTGATATAGCAATATTCTCATCTGGCTTAATATATTAAGTGGATCACATACACATAAAACATACATTTATGTGTGTATATTAAGTGTATTTGATCAACATTAATGGTGTGTAAAATGCTCTCATCAGTCCCACAGCTACCCAGGCTAACAGGGTGAGTCAGTTTAGTAGCAAGAGTCAAAACATGCACAAGGACAAACATGCAAACAAACAAAAAAGGCCCCGATACGCACTGTGAGATAAAAACCGCTGCATTACGGCGTCGCCCTCCCCACTTAAAGTGGAAGTGAAAGATGGCTGTTGTGTTCAGAGATTGAAGAAAGATAACAGGATGACCTTTCATCTTTCCTCTAATGTTACATGAAATATCTGATGTCCATCTCTCACACGTGGAAAGGAAATAGTCACAACCACAGGTTCTTTTCTGAGCCGTAAAAACACCTGACTGATATGGCTACAGTGACGATGGGGGTATCTTAAAACTTTCAAAAGCTCCACTTCAACCACCATCAACATCAATAACAGTCACCCACACTTTAAAACCACAGGCATCACTCACATTCCTATTCATCCTCTTCCAGCTGTTGATCCCTCGCTGATACTCTGCTCAGGTTGGAACATTGGCTCCAGAAAGCACCAAAATAATGCCGGAAAATCACAGGGGAGCTGGTAGATTTCAGACATAACAAATTTGCATTTTGCCATAGTAATTTCTGATCATTTATAACCGAAAGCTTGGAGAATTTCTCTCTTTATGTCTAAATGCAACGCTGCATTTTAGTGCATTATTCACAATCCTTTAGTTGTAATAAGTGCTCTCACAGCTTCTGCATGGAATACCCCCTGTCCACAAGCTTCCCAGTAGAAGTTATAGTCAATCCTGACTTCACAACTTCAAGAAGCACCATAGATATTGGAATAGTAGCAGAAGGAGCAGCAACTACAGAGGCCTCTCCAGGGGCGTGTTGTTAATTTTGATGAGAAGAGACTTCAATGAATGAATGAATGAATGAATGAATGGAAACTGAGGAGTACAGTGGAAGTGAGAAACAACTAGGTATTATCCATCCTTTTGTCTGAAACGCCATGTTCTCTCACCAATAGTATCTTTCAGGATTTCTCGGGTTGGTCATCAGGACTGTGGGAGAACTTGAAAAAGACTTGAGAGACTTGAAAAACCGCAAAACTTCACATTTTCACAAATGAGAGTAATCTGAAAATGTGGGTATCATTTCTATTCAATTGCTTTCTTCTACATCTGTACAGTAAAAACATAAGATCAGGAGAATACCCGAGTGTGAAACTACGCAGGTGCAAAGTTTCAAAGAGCAATAGCATGAAATTTGCCTTTTTTTTTTTGTTTGTTTTTTGTGTATAAAGTGTGTCGTCAGAAAAACATGCTTTCTGGGGGGGGGTTCCTGCTGTTCATTTCATCAGATCCTGCTTCAGACGGTGTGATCAAACACTTGAGGTGAGACACCGATCACTGAATGGGCCACCATACAGCTGGGGAGCGTTCAAAGACGCTCAGGTAGGTAGACAAGTCAGGTATGCTGGCTTCTGCTGTTTTTCATTTGTCCAGCTACCCACACACACGCGCACACACACACACACACACACACACACACACACACACAAAGTGGCGCATTCCTTTTGTGACACAGTAGTGGCCGTATAGGGGGCTCAGGTGTTTCTGCCTTTGTAGTCTTACAAACACCCAGAAGAAGACAGAAAGTGAGCGAGACAGAGAGAGAAAGGGAGGAGAAAGATATGTTTTCCCTTTTTCTGGCTCGGCTGTGAAACCCTATCCCTCTTTCATTCTTTCTCTCTTTGTGCCGATCTCTCTTTTGTGCACGCCGCTGATGAGGCCATCTCGACACTGAGGAGGTTACCCAGCTGATACTTGACTCCCATTGAAGAGCCTTTACTCTAAAGCGAACACACACACAAACTCACACGCACACATCCACCATGCTCTTTTCTTTAGTTTTCTGACACACAAGCCTCTGTCCTTCAACTTCTTCCTCTTTTTTTTTTTTTTTGTTCAGAGCCTTTTAGTCACCTCTCTGCCACGCCAACACAGGCACAACACAAAGAGACACAGTAGAAGTGTTAGAAAACACTTACATCACCGTCAAGAAGGCTGAGAGAGTAATGGCGTGGTGTGAAGTATCTTTTGCGATGAAGCATCCAGAGCCCTGAGGTCGTCAGGTAGAGGCTGACTCAATGACCCCAGTCTGAAGCAAACAAGATGAAGCAGCTTTTAGTTACTCCTCACCTGTGAGACAAACGTCCTGCTGACACACAATTCCTTTTAAATCAGGCGTTGAAACAGTATACACTCAAGCTTTCCTCTATATTTTCATTTACTTTTTGCTCTTTTTATGATATTGTGTTGTTTTATTGGATTCTTTGCAAAGCACTGTGAATTTCTTTGTGTCTGAACGGTGCTATGGAAATAAATTTGCCTCGCATACCTGTCCTCTCCTACCCAACATCACTTGTGTGTTCTTTTCTCTTGTTATTGTCTCTCATTTTCACCACTTTGTTTTAACACCTTGAAAAGGGATTTCATGGGAACCAAGTTTGCCGAGAGAAAAAGAACTAAATAGTTTTGTGAAAGTTGAAACAGAAATTTGCAACATTTCACTAACAAGGTGATAATATTCATAAAGTGAAGCAAACAAAAGGGATAGATGGGAGGAACCTTTGTGTGAGGCTTGAATTATTTGAATAATAAATTCGTGCATAAATACACTCCTGGTCCAAAGTTTTAGCAGTCTAATTTTCCAGTATTTTGTTGAAAATAAATCAGTTTTACATCTAAAATGAAAGTATAGAAGAAATAACCAATTTCAATTAAAAAAAAAAAAAATCAGGATACTTTTTTTTTTTATTGCTAAATGCCACAAAGGACAATTTATCTGAGGAACCAAACATGTTGCACACTGGTATTCACAGTAAATGTGTCAAGGATCTAAAATAACTCAGTTGGAGTACTTGACGTTTTGAGAGTTGAGTTGTAATAAACCACCGTCTTATTATTAGATTCTACTGCTGGTTTCCAGAGGAGACAAAAAGGCCCATTATCAGTATAAGATATCTTTGAGAGCACTTTTATTTTAAGCTATTTAAGCTTGTCCTGGAATGCCCTGCAGCAAAAGCATGCTATTTCCAAGTCCATATAATAAACCTGAAAGATTAGATTCTATCCACAGCCAGAGAAGAAGCCATAAAAGGTTTGAAAGTAAACAGAAAGTTAACCTTTCTCGTGTCAAAAGAGACAACCGCATCTTTACAGCAAGGAGGAAAAGCTCCATGTATAATATAGACTGTTGTTGGAAGAACAGAGGCACATCGCCACTGTACAACTGTGCAAGCAGCTATAAATCTAACGACACTATGGTATATACTACACCGTTATTCTTTGCCTCGCTGTTGGATCGTCCAGGACCAACAAACATTAAAACAGTGCAATATGGTGGACCATTAAACAAGAACCAGAATAGACTGGATTAACCACAGTAGCTTGTAACAAAATTCTCTCTCTTCCCCCCCCCCCCCCCCCCCGACATACACAAAAACACACATTTCTCTGCCGAGACATCAATCCATTCATCTTCTATTGTACTTCATCCAGCTTCACTGGACAGGGCTGAGGTCGAACCCAGCTGACGGCGGGCAAAAGCAGTTTATGTCACAGGACAGAGACAGAGCTGTTCAAAGTACCACCATACAAATTATTTATATTAGCACCAGACTTAAAGTAGCGGTGCTTGGATAATAACTTCCACCAACTGAAATTGAGTTGTGTGTTGGCTCAATGCTGGTTTCAGTCATAAAACCTTTATACTGTTTGACAAGTTTTAGTTATACCACTTTGAAAAGCCATAAACGGACTGTAAAAGTGTTTATTTCTTGTAAGAATTACCCACTTTTAGAGGCAGGAAATCTACATCTATTTGAAATGTCTAAGAAGAAATCTAGAAAGAAATTTAAGGAGTGTTGAAGAGTTGCAGCACTTTGTGAGAGTTCAACCTCCATCTTTTATACAAGTGAGGGTCACAGTGGCTGAAGTCCTCGAGCTTGGTGTTGGTTGCAGTCTGGACAGATCAGCAGTCCATCAGCTGGCTGACTCAGAGAGATAAACACCAACAAATTCACATTTATGGCCACCACTTTAGAGTGATGCTTTTGGGCCGTGGGAAGAAATCTGATGACCAATAAGATATGCTCGGGGACACATTTCGAATTCCACACAGAAAGGGCCAAGCAAAGAAGAGAATCCGGGTCTTTTTTTTTCTGTGAGGCAGGCCACCAACATGCATCTGTACTTCTAAAGCAGGGGAGAATTCCAGACAGGATATAGCAAAATGAAAGGTAAAGTAGAAAACACAATGCCCCCCGTGTCCGCACATAATGTCCTACTGTAAATACACAATCCGAATCTAATGTAAGGCCACTATTATGCATCAATACTTAATCCACACCAACATGACAACTGATCAACAGCCACAACACGTCACGGCGCCACTGTGCAGCTTCGCCATCAGCTCATTTTCCAGTGTTTCCAAGGTTTGCACGGAGGGAAGGGGCGGTGCCAGTCTCGCGCACTGTCGTGCATGTGCGCCTATCTGTCTGTGTGCACGATTGTATGGGAAACACCACTATACAATAAAAAAATAAATAAAATTAAACCCAGCACCAAATGCCAACAGCAGCGAAAATCTAATCCAGAGAAAGTAAAAAAAAAAAAAATGTATAATAATAATAATAATAAACGAGCAATCACCCGTCACTTGGAGATTAAATCCATCCTGCTGTAAAATGCCACACAAAGCCTTTGTTGGTCTGAGTTAGTTCATTCATTTCTGGTGTCGATCTTCTTCTACTCACAATTGAAAAAGGTCCCCGAAGCAGGTCCGCTATCGTGCCATCCGGTCTTGCTGATAAATTACCCGCCATCATCACTCCAGAGTAGCAGATTATAACAGTGCGTCATCACGCGCCTGCCCATGGGCCAATCAATCAAGCTCATTTCAATGACGACGCCAACACATCAAAATCTGATTGGCTGATGATACTGTCACTCAACATTTTAACCCGCGTCCTGTTTTGATCAGAGGGGAGCAATGAAGTTGTTTTTTGTTTTTGTTTTTTATTGAACAAAAACATTTACAAAACTCTAACGGTGGCTAAGCATGCAAACGTCAATCACAAAGAGAACAAACAAACAAACAAAACATAAATACAAGGGGGGGGCAGTCAAATGTGCGTAAACAAACTAATACAAGTTAACAATCAAACAAATTAATCTGGGCGTTTACATTGAAACTAAATCAAAAGAGAAAGAGACATATCTAGCAATGAAGTTACTGCTGGCCCCCGGCAGAGGAAAGGAGTTGTGATGCGTTTAGAGGAAATAGGAGATTTGAACTCAACAAAATGTAACCAGTCGTCTTCTGGATAAACTTACTAGAGTCACTAATTGATTCCGGGCACAGAATTCAGAATCACTTTTTAATTATTTAAAAAAAAAGGAATAAAAGAAAAATAATTTTTGATAGGGCTGGCAGTGCCCACCCTGCTGCCCCTTACTGCACACCACTGAAACTGGGTGGTATTTCATTGGTGACCAAGAATGGGGCAGTCTGATTTATAGAGCATGGTCGTAGAGGAAAAGATATAATGTATTCCCCATTGACTACCAGCAAGACCAGGACAGACCAAGCACAGGTCAAACACAGAGGTAGATGGTCACACACTTATATTCATACCTATGAGCAATTTAGAGTCACCAGTTAAACTCACATGCTTTTTTTTTTTTTTTTCCACTGTGGGAGAAGACTGGAGTACATCGAAAACCAAGGCACTCAGGGAGAACATGTCAACTCTACACAGAAAATATTACTGTCAAACAACGATCATTTTAATTCTTTGCAAATGATGGCCAAAACCATTAACAGAGAAGCTGGCATGAAAAGCTGTCAATTATTTCAGATGATCCAAGTAAACAAGATGAAATGCGTATTTTCTCAAGATCTCTTCTACTAACCCAACAGCAGAAAAAAATAATCCATGTCATATTCTTCACAGGTTTTCATGCCGGTGTTTGTGTCGGACAGACACAGCAAGGCTGCAGCGACTTCAAAGCTTTTCGTGATCTCCCTGTCTTCATTTTCAGAAGTCAGGGTTTTCTAAACAGTGTAAATACAATTTGTTTCTTTTTGAATTTCTCTTTTGCCCCCTACAACTCTCGACTCACCACAAGACAATAACAAACCTAGGCTAAGCGGTCTGGGAAGATGTTTCAATAAACATTTTATTACTCTGAAGTTTGTGATCTGATGCTCTGCTGTGACGGCACACAACATATAGGCGCGCGCGCACGCGCACACACACACACACACACACACACACACACACACACACACACACACACACACACACACACACACACACACACACACACACACACACACACACACACACACACACACACACAACCACTCTAAATGATTCCACCTTACTCTAGAGAGGACACCGACTCCTCGCCTCTTTCCACTGCATTAACCGCCCTCACCTCTTTTCTCCCCACCACCTTACCCTACTTTCCCCTCATCCTTCCATCACATGCTCTCAACAATTTACATCCAGAGGTTGAGAAGCAGCTGGACAATAAAAGCAGCTTAAAAGGACACACTCCTAGAGTGTTTATGTTCGCTGGCCCTGAGCAGCAATCAAAGAGTAAAGAGGCCAGTTGTTTTGGTCGCTGGCCAGGTTTGTGTGTCCACATCTATCTCTGGCTGTCGCAGTCAAAACGACTTCAGGACAGTCTGGGGCAGACACTGTATATACTTGCGTGTGTATCCACGGGCGGGTGTATCCAGGGGGCTTTTAAAATGCTGCTATATAGCACAGTTTTTCCAAACAAGCTGTTGTTATGATCAGATTAGACATTAGGAGAGGGGAACATACTCGAGATCAAGGATTAAAGAGTTTTGAGTTCATGGTGCGAGTGACGGACGAGACACTATCACACTACCTGCAGATACAACAACACCAGTACCGCAGTTTAGTGAGGCTGTTCCAATGAAACTCCTCGGTCATGAGGTATTACTTTCAGAGGAGCTCATATTAGCAAATGCTCCGGGTCGCATTTTGTTCTTTGTGTTTATTTCTAGAGAGTACAGACTGCTCCTTTGTGGGGGAAGATCAAGATGGTCAAGAGCGTGAGGTTATTCATCACATCATTCAGTGCTTTGTGTATATTTGCTTCACAATTTGCAGACGGTAAATATGACAGCGCTATTGTCAAGTGGGTTTGCTCACCTCAATTCATTCTGATGCACTTATTTCCTGTCTTTTTTGTATTTTTATTCCATCAGTTTTATTTTACTGTTGTTGAATCTTCTTGCATCAGACTCGGCGCCCATGAGCCAAATGGAAACCTAACCTTCTGGAAGCTCTGTAGCTTATTATGGACATGTGTTGCCGTTTACAGCTCCATCTTGAAGCTTATTGGCTTTCATTGTGACTATCCTTTGACTTAAATAAAAAAAAATAAAAAAATGAAGGAAGCTCCTAATCATCATCCGTCATTAATTGATGGTTCCAAATGAATTGAGTACATTGACTGTTTATCACCATGCCACACCACAACAAACAGAAACCAGAGCACTTCCTGTACAATATTTTGTCCTGTTGACTACAAAGTCTGCATTCATATGAGGAATGGAAACAGAGGAATCCTGTCTCTCACAAGTTGGCGGTTTCATCCCACCTACTAGTGGACACTGCACAAACAACAAAGTGTGTTATGAGGGATGATGGTGTACTATTAAAAGAGTTGGAAGGATTTCCAGGTTTTTACCTGATTATGATTCACTAAACCCATGTGGACTGAGGCCTTTTTTTTTTTTTTTTGCAATAAATATGATTTGATGCAAAATTGTAACTGCAGTTATTAGGATTATCAATTTGGTGTTCTTTTGTTATGAGAGCGGGGCTAATAAGACACAGCCCCCTCACAGGTTCAGGAGTTCACAATGCAGAAAAACAATAATTCAAGGATTTGAAGGAAGGGTATTTTGTAAGGAGACTCGTCGGAGTAGTTTTGTCACAGTACGGCAACATCTTCTGGTTGGCTTTTGACACACATATCAGCTTCATCTGTGGTGGAGGACCCAGCTACAAATCTCTTCAATCACATAGTTTCATCTGCATGCCTTTCAACACCCATTACTTCATGTACACAAGGGAATCTCTCTCTCTCTCTCACACACACACACACACACACACACACACACACACACACACACACACACACACACACACACACACACACACACAGTCTGGAGTTGCTGCTCATCACACAATCAAATACACCACCAAGCCTGAGGCCTGTTTCAATAAGATTGATTTAAAGTCCAACTCCTCAAGCTCACAACAATGACATGGATCATTTCCATACCACTAAAACGTTGTTTGCCAATGGTTTCACAAGATTTACGGGAGATAATTCATGTGGAACGAGGCTTAAACAGTAACAACACAGACGATCAACAACAATGCAATAATATTAATGGCAAGCAAAGAAACCCAAACATTTTTTTTTAAATGGCTTCTGCGATGACAATACAACAGATGGCAGCAGATACAAATGTGCAAAAAGTCAATGAGATAAAATGAGTTGCATTCTTACTGAGCTGAGTGTCTAGTGATAGACACTCAGCGAAAGGCCCAAATCAAGCCCAGTGAGCCCACAAGACAAAAGATAATCAAATTATCACAAAATATATGTGAAACATTTTACCTTCTAAGTAGTGTTTGCAGCAAACATAAGTACTTGGCTTGGTGAGGTGGAGCAGAGTCCTCAACATCTTGATTAACAATTAACAACAGGTGAAAGAGGAGTGAACTTTCTTCATGCTAGAAGTGCACCTCATCATTTGACTTTCCTTAAAATGTTCAGGAAATATCGATAGAAAAAAGAACTGACCAGAATATACAATTTCCCGGAGATGACAATGTTTTAAAGAAAGAAATTATTCAATAATCGCATCAACCTGTATTCAATTAGTAACAGAATAAAGTCAATAAATAAGGTGTTGAATGTAAGACATCCTCACATGTATTCACTTTTGCATGAATAAAACATTTGAGCTGTTAAAAGTGCAGAGAGGAACCTAAAAACACGAGCAAAACTGATTCATTCCTGTAAGCTCTACAAAAAAAATAAAAAAAATAGGGGAACTTTGACCAAGTGGTGGAGGAAGCCTGGAAAGCTAAGGCCGCAGTGGCCTGAGCACAATGATAGCCAGAAGACGAAGGATGACAGCGGGGGAGGACAGGTCCGAGAAACAGACCACATCAGTCACGATGGTGGAAGTCGTCCAGGCGCAGGAGGACCTTCATAATGAAAGAAAGCAGTGGCAACAGGAAAAATCATGCCTCCTCCAATCTATAAACACCATGAGTGAGGCCCACAAGGAGAGGGTGGGGGGGGGGGGGGGGAGATGAAAAAAATCTGGAGCTGGGCAGGGTGGATGGACTTGAAAATAACAGATTCTGGTGGAAAAGATGGATAGATGGATAGATAGATAGATAGATAGATAGATAGATAGATAGATAGATAGATAGATAGATAGACACATAGACTCCACACACTCATCATTGAGGTTCAAAGATTTTCACTCATCAAAACACAGTCTTGTCATAAATAATTAAATAGCCTCCACATCAAATTGCATGCGAGGCCAGAGAAAACAAACTGTGTTGCTCTTTCTTTTTTGGGGGAAGACAGACTATCCCTGCAGGGAACAAGGATGAAGGCTTATTGTGTCTGGAACATGCTGGCTCTTCTTCAGCGCGCTGAGTAAATACTGGCAGTGTGACAATGGATGAGCTGGAGTTGAGGAGGCTGTCACCTCAGCACTTATCAGCTCTTGTATCATCATGCTTCTTCTCTCACTCACTCGCACACATATGCACGTGACATTAATCAAGACCCAAAGTCATTAAGATAAGGATTTCAGAAAGATGTTGCTTCAAAAACAAGGATGACAAAGCAGTACAAACAAAGTCCGGGGCAATAATTTCACAACCTGTTTTTTCTCTTTCTTTTTTTTTTAGACACTATCGCAGCATCTCACCTCCCCTGTGGGAGTGACAGTTTTCCTCAGATCTCTTCGAGCCTAAAAGGCAGATAACAGCCTGTCTGCATGCTACTTGTTACGAGATGAAGCCACCCTCATCACGCACACATGCAATCCCCAGGTTCATAAATCTAGCGGAGGTCTAATCTGCTCCATCTCTGTGGGCACCACTCCCCTTCTAAGTACCTCCAGCTTACTCTCTGCTGATGAATAGCAATCAAGTGCCGCTTGTAGGTGAAAATGTCACACAAACTCATATTTACATTTCAGTCATTGTCGTGACCCTCATCACAGACTCATGCGATCCCATTTCTGTAACGGGGCGGACACTTTGAGGTGGTTTTCCTACTCAGACGGGGATTACTAAGTGAGCACATCAAGGCCAAAGCTTCAAGGAGCCCCGGAGAGACACAAAATAACTACTTGGTTGAACAATTAAATGTCTGCCTCCCCATGAGTGAGTGGAAGATATATTCCTCTGTTTTAAGCAATTAGTGTTATATTCCAGCTGAACCAGGCTGCTTGTCAGAAAACAGTTCCCCTCCCAGCAGTACTGGATTCAATGGCAGTTTGAAACAGCTTGGTAGGAAGTTGAATAGATGTCGCCCCGCAGCAACAGTTTGGTTGCACTGTCATCTCCAGAATGAAAACAAGGCAGCATGTAGGCCGTGTTGGATAGAAAATGGGGTATAATCACTGGAGCAAGGCACCACCACATTAAAGCTTTTTTTTGCTGCTCCTGCTAATAGGCTAATTGGAAAGCATTAACCCGGAGACACTCTGATCCCACCCGGTCTGCAAATATGATGCAAATCATCACAAATGTAACACAAGAATATGAAGTATGTTGAGCTAGAATAAGCTGAATATATTACTTTGACTGTTGTCAAGAAAAATAAACCAAAACTGGGAAAACCTTCAGACGGGATATTGGTCGACAACTATTCAAGATGATTACAGACCCAAACAGAAACACAGCGAATTTATTAGGATTCACAAATTTGGATTCTTCAAATTCTGTTTTATGTCATACCTTTAAATATCAAATGCTTAGCCCCCCCCCCCCCCGGGTGCATTTACTGACTGGATTTGCAGCATGAGTTTGGTTGAATGTTGTTTCTCTCAAGTAGAAAAGCAGTTGATACAAATATAACCCTGTAGATTATGGTGTTTCCAGTGGTAGAAACTGGGGAGAAAAGAAAAGACACCTTCAGGCAACATCTAGTGTAAATACAGGTTTATTAGGGATGAAAATGTTCCATGATAAACAAACGAGGGGAAAAAAACAGATTCACAGTACATTTCATCTCCCTCACATGGCGCATCGAAACATAGTACAACTTCAAAACCCCGCTGCTGCTCTGCACAAACACGGTGCCGGTTTACAAAAATACTCTCCTTCAGAAGACGATACAAAGCTTAGGGCAAATAATTGAAATCATCACGACTTTTTTTTTTCCATCAACACCTCAAAAATGGTGACAAGGTACAAATATTAGGCAGAATTTGATAGTCCCGACTCACTACGACTGCTTTTGTTTGTGCAAATTGACATATTAGCGGAAAGACCATCCTGGGGAGCACATCTGCAGCTCTACACTTGGAAAGCACAAGGTTTATACTAGGAAGCAATGTGAGGTCTGGTGGTGAAAAATGCAACGTGAACACAAAAACAGAAGGCCATAGGTCCTGATTTTAGGAAAAACGGGAGCTAAAAAAAAGATTTGTTTAGGTGTGTTTTGATGTGATCGTCAGCACAGCACAAGGAGATTGGTTGGGGAAAGTTATTAGTCATGGTATGGAGAGGTAGGATAGTTGTCATGGTCAACTCATCAGGTCATTGGATAACCAAGTTAACGATGAATGTCTAAAAGCAACTGCCGACATGTCACCTCATGAAATACTGTTCCTCAAACTATGCGCCAGTATACATTCGTACTACATCACCTACTGTATTGTCATTGTAAAAGAAAAAGATTAAAATGCTCTGGATAAGGGAGATGCACTTTCCCAACAATCTTCTTTGGACTTTTCATGTGGTTATCGGGGAACCAAACCTTTTCTATTTGTGCTGATCGTGTGTGTGTTTGTTGGGGGGGGGGGGGGGGGGGGGGGGTTGGCAAAAGGTAGTGCAGATGGCAATTATTAAAGTCAACCAAAACCAAAAGAAAAGAACAAAAAAAAAGACAATTTAAGTTCACAAACTTGATAATGACGTCGGTTCTGAAATGTGGCAACAACTTAAATCAAACAACAGCATCACTGATCCAGCTTTACACACCAGCGAGGTTAACATCTGGCCCTACTTTACATGATCCTTCATTCCCCGTAGAGCAATAATGAGGACGCACGTCGGAGTGGATGAGCCACATTCCTTCAAAAACCCGAACCCTTCTTCACCATTAAGGCCAACAGCATCACATGTACTGCAACATCAGAACCACACAGGGCGAAGGAGCACACCTGGTTCCAAAAACACCCATAAAATCTGTTCAGCCATCAGAGCTGCGACAGTTTACCGGTGGGCCAGCTGCAGACTCACACACTAAGGTCGGCTCTGTTATTGCACTGCGAGCTTGACAGAAGAAACTTATTTAAAAGGTGTTTTGGAACCAAAGTGTGATTTCTGCACTTGAGGCATCGGCGGGTGTGACGAGACAGATGCAAGTAAAAAGAAAAAAAAAAAAAAGCAAACTCTGTGACTAATCACACATCTCATTAGTATTTGACCGAATACAAAAATCTCTCAATACAGTAGAAAACTGGAACTGAAAGAACTTAACAAAAAAAAACTTTGCACTAGTTTGCTTTTTTTTTCTTTTTATTTACCAGCGAGAAGAAAAAAAAAAAAGTTCCAACAACTAAACTCAAATCTCTGGAGGAAAAAGAGGCGGGAAAGTCTTTACAGCGTGGAAAATATTAGTGCTGAACGTGTTCAGAGGTTCGTTTCACCAACATCACTTTCTACTCCAATTCATCTATGAATACACTTCCGTTGTTCTTTTAGTACAAAGACAGTAAAGACTGATTGTGATGATTTCTTCGAGCTATTTCCTATTTGCTAAAACATCTTAACAGTGAAATCTCTAACACGTCAATTTATCAACACCGCTGATTGTTATTTTACATCATTGTGTCTAAAATGAAGGCGACACTCGGTCCATTGCTCCCCAGATTACATCATTGTATATTTGGCGTACCCTTTCTTTTGTATTTCGAAACAAACCTGTGTGGAGAAAAAAAAAATGAAAGAAAAAAACATCCTGTGCTTACATCAGTGGGCAAAAAAAAAGTAATCTGCACTGTTCTGCTCTTTTTGTTACAAACCTTTATTTATAGATGGACAAAAAAAGGGTTCACCAAAAACAACTTTTAGCTTCATCATTGCTCAGTTGGCCCTCGTACAACTGGACAAAGATGACCTGACAGATGGGGTACTTTCGGAAATTCAGTCTTGCCGCCTGCTCCTTCTCTCGTGCGCTCTCGGTGGAGGCGCTCGTCTGAGGCCGGGGCCACGTTACAGGTTCTGGGCCTCGCGGACTTTGCCCTGCAGGGCGTCGCAGGTCTTCTTGGCGTCGCCCAGCAACATGGCCGTGTTCGGCTTGTAGAAGATGGGGTTGTCGACAGCAGCGTATCCCACGCCCAGTGAACGCTTCATCACAACCACCTGGAAGAGAAGAGATCCGGTGAGAGATGGAAAACACCACGGAACCGAGTCGTAGCGAAGAAATTCTTTTTCCTCGACCTTCCCCGACAAGCACAGTTTAACTGATTTAGGAATAAAACCAATGGTTTGAATCTGCTTTGTGTCCCCTGTGGCGGTAATAAAGTCCTGACCTTTGATTGGGTTCGAATCCCGGTTGGCAGAGGAATGATATCCAAGGTAATAACAAGCGGGACTAAGTTTATAGAATACGTTTTTTTTTAAAGAAAAGCTAAACATCAAATAATAACCTGAAAACCTGATAAGATATAAACTTAGCTAAACTGCTGGATTTTGAATTTTCAATACAACCTAAAAAGGATCAACATCCATTCTAAATATTATGGTACAGTAGTAACCAGTACTATTCAATTATGTTTACGTGCATGTTTTATAAATGCTTTGTCCATTACTCTTCCATTGAGAAAAACCAGATTCCTATACATTGTATAAGATTGACGTTTCTACTTATTAATGACTATCTGGTTTAGATCAGTGGTTTTCAAGGTATGGGGTGGGCTTCCCTGGGAGGACATCAGGGAGGTCTTTCTTCTATTGAATTCATGATGAAAAGAAAAAAAAAAGGAGGGTAAAATCATTAATTAGAATAAATTATTTAAAGCTCAAATGTAATACCGTAGCATCAAACTGCCTTAGAAAATCACCTTTAATGTCAAAGTCCAACAGTTACAACTTTTGTACGCTATTTATCTTAAGCCCTACCAATGTCTAATTAAAAGCATCTAAAGAGCAAGAGATGAGTTCTGGGTTCTATCGCCTAAGGACCCAAACTGCTGGTAACAATAATATGTACAAAACTTTAGAAAGTCTGGCACTCAACCAAAAATTGTTACTTGGCACGAGACAAAGCGTGTGTGGTGAGAGTTGGGTGGGCCTGCAGAATGTGAGTCAGGCTCTGAAGAGGAGTAACGTATTCTCAACAAGGTCTGTTCCTGCCCTCATACGCCATTAGAACATATTATACATTATCTGAGACGCATAGCATACATATCCTAAACAATTGGTCTCATACATACATTGGATACATGTTTAAAAATAACTCAAATGAATAGCAAATGCACGTGTGCTCGGGGCCCCTTTGTGGGTCCCCGAGTAATGAGCGTGTGTGGTTTGGGAGAGCGTCCTCTTTGATTTCCCCTGGGGAAAGTGTGTGCAGAAACTAGTGGAAGCACCGTATGAAACGCTGGGCAGTGCCAGTGGGACGCGCTCAGTGTTGTCATTCCACACGGACACAGTCACCACTAATGCGTTCAGGATGGGACCGCACCTGGAACTGCAACAACTCCTTGCCTGAGTGAGTGAAGAGTACGCGTGTGAGCGTGTCTGTCGATTTGAGTGCATCTCTTAATGGAGGCCCCTCCGCAGGTGCGGACGGTCCACTTGTTGTAAAACCGCGCATTCCTTCCCGTTCTTTTGAGCTTCGGGACAAATCTTATTATCACACATGCACACGCCAGATGTCTCACCTGCTTTGACTTCCAGACCTCCAGCACGGGCATGCCGGCGATGATGGAGTTGGGGTCTTCTTGGGCGGCTGAGTTCACGGTGTCGTTGGCGCCAATCACCAGGACAAGATCGGTCTCTGATCGGACACAAAATGGATTCCAACATAAGATGCGTCTCAGATCACTGTATAGAATACGGAGTCGCTGTTAGTGCACATTTCTGCTGATGCTAACAGACTGTAACTGCTGTTTTATGACAAGTAAAGTGTCCATCTAACCTCAAGTGGATTTTTTTCCAGCATTACTTGTCCCCTACTTCCTACTTGAGGTCCCTTTTCCAATAATGATGTCTCTTTAGGAACTTACTCTTGAAACATGATCAGATTTGAATTAATGCAAGTTTGTAGTTAAAATTTAAATACGTTTCGAATGGTTCACCGCAGATATTTAAAGGTGAACTCGGAGGAATGTGTCCTCGCTGGAAGCCACAAACATTTCTGCTCCTGATAATGTTTTGACAAAACCTTCGAGTTTAACAAGCACAGTTGATGCACATCGTGAGCCACTCGTCCAAGTAGGTGCACGGCATGCGTCCTTGAAATGACAAGAACACACAGCGCTGTTGACTTAATACTTTGCTAGAATTAGTCAAG
The DNA here is from genome assembly GCF_963422515.1 of Blennius ocellaris. NCBI lineage: Eukaryota > Metazoa > Chordata > Actinopteri > Blenniiformes > Blenniidae > Blennius > Blennius ocellaris. The sequence continues at coordinate 11,320,006 of NC_137664.1, forward strand.
AGAGCAAACACGTTATGCTCCCTCCCAGATCTGCCAGTGTAGCTGATCACCAACATGTCCGTGGGCTCACAGGTGGGTGCAGGAAGATTTGCTATTTAAACAGCGTGGGAGCTGAAGCGGAAAAGCACAACTCCGTTGGTCTAAAACCCGCTGCCATTGCACTGGAATTGAAATGCTTTGTGCAAAACAAACTGCAAAACTGCACTACCTTTCTGGTTGGTTCAGGCCGGAGGCGGGAACTCTTACCTGGGAAGTCCTCATTAATCTCCTCCATCTCCAGCACAATATCATACGGGACACCAGCTTCAGCCAACAGCACGTTGAGCTGACCGGGCATGCGGCCCGCCACCGGGTGAATACCAAACCTGTGTCAAAAAAAAAAAAAAAGTTTCTAATGAATACTTTAAAATAACTTTAGCCTTTTCTAAATTGGAGAAAGACATCAATGAGGGAGAGCAGAAAAGTGGCATTGATACATAAATGGAGCCAGGCGGAGGACCAGACACACAAATTGAAGTTGAGAGACTTTTGATTATAGTTACACGGGCCCACTGCACTCCTTCGACATGGATTATTTGTTGAGAGTGTGTGCATGTGTGTGTATAAATAGCTCTCAAACTCAATTAACCATGTCATGTCATCAGATAGAAAATTAACACCAGCCACTGAATTCAGTGGGCTGCTTTTTTTTTCCCCCTTCTTCTTTCTTCTCTGTGCTTCAAACCACTTTGCTATGATGCCAGCTATATTTAGGGATTTTGTTTTGTCGTTTGTTTGGAGAGGTTAGGCAGATGAAAGGTTGGTTCTTGCATATATTAGCAAAGTCAGTTTCTGCCCTCATGCTGCTCCACACAGTCAAGACTACAGAGGCTTCAGTCCTCCAGAGGTTAAAAGAATAGAATGCTACAAACTCCAATAGTATAGAAGTGGTAATTATTGCCATTGCTCAGCACTTTTAATAGCTTGTCTAAAGTTTGATGGACTCCCAGGACGGTCCAGTTTGTTCAATAAGAAACAAGCTATTTAACACAGACTGGTCAGAGCAGCAACAAATGACAAGTCGAGTGACCGGATTAAAATACAGAATTCGGAGAAGGAGAAAGATCAGGACTAAGGAGGTTCTCCCCCCCCCTTCTTCTCCTCTGACCACCCACTTTCCTCTAATCAAGTACAAATGCGCTAAGCAGCAGCAGCTGCAACGGCCAGGATCAAACGACAGAGGCAGGACAATTACGCAGGCTTCCGCTCTACCTTGTCCTTCCCCTCCCTGCTTTCGCATTTCCTTTCTCTCATTCTTCCTTCTCACACGATGCACAGGTTTGTTAACATGCTACTTGTGGGTTTTTGCAGCTCTTCGCCAAACTGGTTCATCTCTTGGGTAAAAGGGAGAAAAAAAAAAAAAAAAAGCCCACAAACTTAATTTATGTTAGTTTCACCTGACTTTCTTGCCGGCTTCAGCCAGAGTCTTCACCAGCTCAGCAATGGGGTACTGGGCCTTTGCAGCACAGAGGCCATAACCTAAAGTTAAGGAAGAAGAAGAAAATTATATCCAAACCCAATTCAGAGAAAACAGACTGTGTAAATCAACTTGCTGTTGGGAGCTGAGAGCACAGAGGCGCATCCTGAACCATGAGAACTGAAAAATACCCTCATCTTTTAGCTTCAATGAAGTCTAAACCAAAAGCGTGGTTAAGGTTTAAGCACTTAATGAGTGGAAGAAGTGAGGCAGTGAATAAATACACATATTGAGTAAATGTTTGGCGGTCAAATGTCGCCGTCGTTCATCATACTTAATGGTGTCTGTGTCTGGAATAACCCTTTCGTTTGTCTCTTGAGATCAGCTGCACCATCTGCACAGACCGTTTAAGAAAAACTAGAAAAATACGCATCATTCCAGCAGACAGATATTTTGAAAAGTTTTGCAACCTTTCAAAAAAAGTGAAATCAATCAATACGAGGAGAAAAAAACTAATCTAAACTCTCGTCTCCACAACCTGGAGAACAAATGCACCAAAAGGTTTCACTGCTCGAATATCTGACAACTTAATGCTTTATCACATAAATGACCATATTACTACGCACGTCCTCATTTCTACAAACTATGTCTGTAGTCAGTTTGAAACTTTCAAACAACAAATCTTGAACGTCCTTCCAAAGTCACCAGAGGTTTTATATTTTAATAAATGGCACACGCTGGACAATACAGTATTTTGTGTGTGTGTGTGTGTGTGTGTGTGTGTGTGTGTGGGTGTGTGCGCCTTGAACTTTGCTCCTGCTTAATAACGGTGGTTTGCAGCACTTGATTTTTATCAGATCATCTCTCTCACACACACAAACACATGTCAAACGGTCCAGTGGTGTTTACTAGCCTTGTCACAACAACCAGTCAAAAACTGTCAAGTTACAAAACACCAATCAGGACGACGAGATTTCAAAATTGGCACGAGAGAAGCCTACCATGAAAACTGCGACATAACAATTTAATGGTTTTTGCTTTTTTTGTTTACCTCCTCCCCTCGGTAACAATTTTTTTTATTCCTCATGCGTCTCTCTGGAGTTGCTCCTATAGGGAAAACAAACGGACCCAGACCACGCAGAGATGGGCCAGATCAAGTCTGGAAAACAGTTCTGTTTACCAGGCGGGGGCTTTGCCGTTTCCACAGATGTCAATCAGGCAAAGTGAGTGTGACGGCTCCAATTAGGTTGAATAGTCAAAATGGAAACAAGGGAAATGACAGAGCCAGTGCAGAGCAACAGCAGCAGTTTACTATAGAGTATGAAAGCAGTGGAAAGAGTTCAGAATTTAGCTGTTGTGTGTTATAGACCAATGTAACAAATATGAGCCATCAGATTGCATTTTGATGAATGATTTAGTGGAACTACTGTACACCGAGATCAAAATAAATCTTCTGTTCCATTGCAAAGAGCTCAAAAACGGGATTTACAGGGTTTTGTAATATTTCAAAGAAATGCCTGATATTTTATGAGCTGCTTGCTTCGTTTGGTCACAAACCTTTTTTGGAGAAAAGAGTTCAAAAACAAAAACGGTGAATTTTTCTTTTCCATAGCTTCATTTTGCCAACTTCTTTCAAATCCATTTTTTTGGTGCCTGTTTTTGGTTTGAGCTGTCAAGACATGTTCTCTTTGTCCGCTATTATTTTCAGAGATTGGATGCCTCTTTGTGCATCGCCTCTTTTTCACTTGACCATGTGACCACTTTAATTTTGCAATTCTTGTAAATTGCGGTGGTTTCCTCTGAAGAGTCAGTTTTTGTGTACAGGCAGTCAGCATTGCTACTATAATCGCCAATTTGCAGGCTGGATGCCTTTTAGTCTGTGTTTACATGTACCCACCTGAGTAAAACAAGTCTTTGGAAGCATGACGGGTTTACAACAATCTGAAGAGAGGGCTAAAATGTCACTGGGCCACACAATAATGATTTCAGAGCATCCGAGCCAAGAACAGCAGTCGCGAGTCCAAAAGAGAGGTTCAGACATTTATCTAGTCAAATATTGAAAACACGTGAAGTGAGGAAGAATCACAGAGGTGGAACGAAGGTTGGACACCACGCTTTAACCCCGAAACACCAAATCTGGAGGGTCTTATGTTGGGTTGTCAACACAAACCCAGAAGCACACGCACACGGCACTGTGGAGTGTGCGTCCATTTACGAGGGCCTGACGACCACACAGAGACCCGAGAGTTTGTGTGCGTGTGTGTGCGTGTGTGTGTGTGTGTGTGTGTTCAGCCATGGCTTGTCAATTAGCCTGGCAATATGGTGATGTAACAGGGGTCAGGAAAGGGTTAAATAAACAAAGCTTGCACTTTGGCAATGATGGAAAGAAAGAAAAAAAAAAAAGTCACTGGCAAAGTCAAAGTGCCATGTTTTTTTCCACTCATGTACAAGGTTTCAGTGTGTGTGTGTGCGTGTGTGTTAACCTGGAGTGATGATTATGTTTTGGGCCTCTTTAATCATGTCGACAGTCTGATCCACGTTGACCTCTGTGTGTGTCCCGGTGATCTCCATGGGCTTTCCTGTGCCCGTGGAAGACGTGCCGTAGCCTCCCAGGATGACGTTAACCAGCGAGCGGTTCATCGCCTGCGAACAAGGCAAACATGCGTCGTTGTTACTTTTTTATTCGGACATCAACAGGAGAGGGTCTGGAGGAATCTTGTTTCTAAATAAAAGCCTAAATAAAGATCTTTGGCAGACCAACCATAACAGAGTAACATAAGTGGTTGGTTAAATTCAACATGACTGATGAAGTAAATGTTAACAAGCTGAACGCTACAACTTCCTGTTTCCTTTCAATTAAATATTTTCCTTTCAAAATTGCAGATCGGCAAACTGCAGTGACAATTAATTGCACATTTTGATGCTTAGACATGAGTTCATGACTGTTGAGTGTTTGAGAGACTGTTTGTATAACAAGAGGGGCTGGTTGAATTCGACAAACCGGATTAAGTCAATGTTGATCACTGCAACTTCCTGGAGGATACAGTACAGCTCTTTTCTGCTACGTAGCCAAGCAAAAGTTATATAATTACTGTACAGTGCTGCAGCAGCTACTACTCGACTACTGGCCATCACAGAACAGATGGACACGCCAGCTGGGTTTTCAGACATACAGTCCGGATTATGGGGAACTATATTTTTATGATGAAGAACCCAAACATTTGACTGGGGCTTACTATGCACGTGAAATACATTGTGTCACCCCATTAAGATAGTTTCGAGAAACTTGTCTTGCTGAACTCAACAATTTTTTTTTTTCCTATTAGCAATGACATTTCTGAATACATTAAAATAATAATAAGAATCACTGACTGAAGAGAATCTGAAATTTCATTGTTTCTCTAGAAACATTACATAAAAAAAGTGTTTTGCTTATATGTAGTTTAAACACAGTTCTGTTCTTCAATCTGGCATGCAGCGTGTTATGGCTTATCCCCTTTTATGTTTTCCTTAGTATTTTGTATCTCAATGTACTCAGAAAGGCACCATATGAGGCCTCCTACTAATTGTGTTTCAGAATTTGCAGGCTTAAATTCCCCAAGTACCCCAGTGTCTTCACCCTCTCATTTTGTTCCTCCTACAAATAAAAATTCAAATATGAACCACTGATCATATTTTATTGACTGTAAATGGAAAATAATTGAAAATAGGAATGATTTGGCAATTCCAAGCACTTGTGATTTCAGACACTATAACCCTGTAACAATAATAAAGTTAGAGTCCCTCCTGGTGGAGACGAGAGGAACAGCGAACCTAAAGAGTGTGCACTGACCTACAAAACCAATTAAAGGCCGTAAACGTCACTTTGAAATTTCGCAATGCGTCAGAGACACAAAGGGGCGACGTATCGGTGTTTGTCCACTCACCACACACATGATGTATGACAGAATAGCTCCAGACGAGCCGATGAGAGCTCCAACGATGGTCAGCAGGTTGTTGTTGAGCAGGAAGCCCTCGGCACACAGCGCCCAGCCTGAGTAACTGTTGAGCACCGTGATGACCACCGGCATGTCGGCGCCGCCAATAGCTGCAGTCAAGGTCACACCCTGAGGACGAGCAGGAGGAAACGAGAGGAATTGTTCATTTTCTGGTGAAATTATATACATTTATTGATTGCACAAACTAACAAGAGAGCTTTTAGTTAAAAAAAAAAAAAAATGCAATGAAAATCAATACAAATGAGTCCAGCCATTGATTAGTTTGATGGAACCTTGATTGACATTTGTTTTACTGAAGAGATTTTCTGGCGATCGCAACCACGATTAGATACTGTCGAAACAATATACATCTGAAGTTTGATATAAAATCATAGATGAAGTGATTGATAATAGTTGCTATATACTCCTAGAGAAATAGAAGTGCAAACATTGAGAATACCACAAACAAATGTGTGCTAAAAAAGAAAAGCTTTATGTGACTCAACAGTAGCGACTGAAACAGGTTTAATACGCGAAGGGAGCAGTGCCGTATTTGCTCTGCTTTGAATTTCTGGGCAGCAACTGTTTCCTCTGCAAAAACCTCACGAATTGACATTTATTGGAAAATCCTTTGCGCTGTGTCTTTTCACACTTACTCCATTTCTGTCAGTGCTGAGCTTCTTTCCCCTCTTAACTTTTTCAACCTACTTCTTCTCTCTGGCAACGACTTAAGTTATTAGAAGCATTTTTATATGTTCAGTCTTCCAGCATGGGACAATACATCACTGCAGATATTTTATTCCAATCTCAAGGTGTGTGGTTTATGTCACTATGCCGTTGTCTCGAAGTGTCCCTGGGCGAGACACTGAAGAAGCGCACACAGACACAAACAATGTACCATGACAGCGGAGAGGGCAGACACTGATCCGAGGCAGGTGATGCCAGTGATGTAACTTGGATCCATCATGTAGGGAATCATCCCGCCGACACAAGCTGCCATGAGACCGGCGTTGAGGGCATGGCGAGCAGGAATCATCAGGGGAGCGCTGCTCAAAACGCCTGCAAGTGGAGGAAAGTAAAGGAATTATTTCTAAAAAAAAAAAAAAATACTGCTATCACACACTGCTGACATTTGATGTCTGAAAAATTTACAGTGAAGTTCATGTTTATTCTTATCTTTTAGCAGCTCCATTCAAGACGTGTTAATAATGTTCATGCATAAGTTGTTGTTATGCAACATTTGGGAGTCAAAGAATTATAGCGCAGCCACCGGGACTGGCGTGAGCAAAATGAACCTGAAGAGATTTATTTTCCCCTTTTGCATTAGCCAGTAAGTTATATGACGCCATGTAGGCAAACACAGTATGACTGAGCAATTAAAAACACAATACAGTAAATCTTCCTTGCCAATATTACAGCTCATGTTTCACACTCGATGTCAACACAATTGTAATTGAAGAAGATTTAGTGCAATTTCAGCTGATATTTTCAGCCTAGGAATCAGAATATTGTATCCAAGGTTGAAGGGTAAGGTAAAAGGTTGGTAAAAGGTTTAAAAAGTATATATATGTATATATATATTCAAAAAGACGAGCAGCCAACAATCATCGGTCAAAATACAGCTCAGATTTACTGGTGCGATATGAAACATTTTACCCTCTCATACCCTCAGGAAGTAGTTTATTCAGCATTCCAGAGCTTTTAGTTGCTTCTAACATGTAGAACAAACTTCCTGAACACCTGAAGATTCCTGATATGTATCATTATCATGGGTTTTCTAAAAATAATAGATCTAACTTCACCTCATTTTACTAGTTTTTTAAGCATTTCTTATCTGCTTTGTTGAAGTGATTGTTTTAAAGAAATCTATATATTTCATAGCATTTTTTGTATGCTTTGTGCACCGTTCATTGCCTTCTGTCTCAATACATTTTTCTTGCCTTATCAAATGGACATAACATGCATGCAAAATAAAATCACAAGGCCAAGCTCGCCATTTCCCATCTCATCATTCTCAAAGGCCATGCTAATGAAATCTCAGCTTTAGATCAATACAGCTCCAGAAAGTAACAAGTCAATAAAAGTAAACATTTTGGGTAAAAAAATGAATAACTTCTTAACAGTGCAGGACTTTGTAGGCTCTAAGAATGGAAACACCAGTAGGCATTAATCAAATCCTCCTTGACGATCACGAGACAACACACAGCGGCAGCTGGGTGCAACATGTCTTCTTTGCTGGGAGAAAGGTTGCTTGTGAAGTGTACATTCCATAGTAATAACTATAATGAGTTTAACATGATTATGCAATGTGATAATCAGAGGTTTGAATGTGTCTTTTGTTGCCATTTCTGTTAAAATCTCCCTAATATATGCATCCTGTATTTATAGCAATTTTTTTTCCAAAACAGATCACTGCCAATCTTACTGATCCACTGATTCTTCTGCATGCATTGTCCGCACGCTGCTCATATTTGACCTTGTTCTTTGGTAACAAGGATCATCAACTGTACAATGAACACATTTCATATCAACAAAATGGGATTAGTGGAAACCCGTGATTCATTTCTCACCCTGGAGTTTGCCGTAGGCCACCAGAGAGCCGCTGAATGTGATTCCGCCAATGTAGGTGCCAAGGTAGGCGATGATCTTCGTGAGGTTCGCCGCGGGGTCGGTGGCAAAGTGGGGGTACTCGATCATGTACTCTGCCACGCAGGTGAGCACCGCAGCCAAGCCGACCAAGCTGTGGAAAGCAGCCACAAGCTGGGGCAAGTCAGTGATCTGGATCTTCTTAGCAATGGCCAAGCCTGGAGGGAGAGACAGACAGAGAGAGAGAGATAACAAATAAATAAAGTGGAACGACCCTGAAAGACCCACACACGCAAGTAGATGCACACACACACACACACTGCTGGGAAATGGGTCCATCTGAGAAGCCAGGTGTTGCTGCTGAGGCTCACTGAGGGAAATTGTTTGTTTGCGAGTTGGTCTACAGTGTGCGTGTGTGTGTGGGGTATCTGGAAGAGAGTCGTAGCTGTCTGTGGGGATAGTTTAGTCTGGTTTCAGCTTTCTTACTGGAATAATTAGCATTTAAATGGTCAAACTACCCTGAAAGACAGGGAGAAAGGTGAGTAATACTTTATGCTGACCATTCCAATCGGCCTCCTGTGCCTGACAGGAAATTAGTCATGTTGTGTTTGAAGTAAACTTCATAGGCCGCCGTTCACACACCTGCCACATAATCTGATCGCGCCTGGAATAAATGTGTACACACAAACAAAGCCAAACTCCATACTCCATACCTACCAGGTCCATCACAATGCCAGAAACTTAAACGTGGATATAATACTACTAAGAGCAGCTATGGCTCTGTTAAACACAAGGTTGGTGGGTCAATTCCCCACTCGTCCCTTACGCATAAGCTCCTGTCAGTAGATTTTGCAATCTGGGGGAAATGCCTGACACCACATGATGTCATGTAGCCAAGAGCACCACATTTATAGTGTGTTAGTTGGTGCATATGTCAAACACAATCCTCAGTGCCTCAGTGCAATCGAGCGTCAGATCAGCTTCAACACCTGTGTGCGCAATATCAAGGTCATCGCCTTTTTTTTGGTGCGAGAAAAATCCCGAGTGGATCAGGTTCGTGGTGTCAAAACTGATCATGTCTCATACGTCTGGCAAACCTCATCACTTATTTAAGAGCTATGCGACAACGCACCTCTGTAAGTGCTGGTTTGTTCTGCAGGTCTACCTCACTCACTCACTCACTCACTCACCAGCAGAGCCGCCGACAGCCATGGCCGCACTCATCTGTGCCAGGAGCTCCGGGCTTGGTTTGAGGGCACCTAAAGTGGCAACGACGCCTCCTGCCACTCCCATCATACCCAGAGCGTTACCCAGGCGAGCCGTGGACTGGTTGGAAAGGCCGGCAAGGGCACCGACGCAGCACAGACCTGAGCCCAAGTACATCATCTGGCGAGAGAGACAGCGAGAGAAAACCAAACGATTTTACTTGGATGGCTCTGCACAACTGCAAGGAAAATAATAATAAATCTGGAAGTTTGGAAAGCAGTCACTTGCTGGTTTGTACTTATTTTATTGGTACAAGAAAAACTAGTTCAGTAGGGGAAAAAAAACTAAAACACAGTGGATGTGGTACAAACGACCCCTCGCACCTGTTCAATGTTGTATCCAGACTGCAGTGCAGCGGCGTAGCCTCCCACAAAGACGCCGCCGGGAAGCAGGTAGAGGTAGTTATGCTCTGGAGGATCAGTGGAACGCTTGAACATATCCAACATCTTCTTCGTCACCAGGAAACCACCTGAAGGAGAATATAGCATAAACAAAACACTTGTACTTACAGTGGCATAAAAACTGTTTCAAATACTGATTCAAGCCAAAGACAAAAACATGATTTATAAAGTAATAGGAAAAAAAAAAAATAGAAATAAACTAGCAAGAACCTTTTGCACCTGAAAAATATCTATTCTTAGACAACAGGTGTTTTATAGCCAATAGTTCCAACTGCTGCCAAGCCCAATAACCAGTGTCAGAAATTTAATGAGTCTACTTTATGTCAGTGTAAATATTTCAAGTAGAAATCCTCAAATGTCTCGAACTGAGACCAGACAGTGTCTTACCCTTTTACAGGAGATCAAGTTACAGTGAGTGAATGTGTGTCTCTCTTTATTCCCCCCAGGCATGATTGTAGCCACATGTACACACACATGCACCCGTATGTCCGAGGTGAATCGGAGGTTAACTTTTCTGTCCAGTCCATGGAACTTCATACAACCGCTTGTTAAAACATGTCACTATAATCCCACTTCTATTATTGCAAACCGGTCTGAATAAACAAATTGGGAGGAATGTTCATGAATCTTAATATTAAAAACAAATATTCTGGTTATTTCTTTTTGTTTGGGGGTGGAGGGGGGGGGGGGGGGGGGGTTTGGAACCCTGAAAGAATTTTTTTTTTTAATAGTCATACCTGCAGTCACAGTGGAGCTTTACAGAAACATGCCAACAGTGCTGACCCATTTTTTTATTTTTTTGTTATTCACCACAATGTTTAAACTGTTGACAATTTTGATTTCCTTTGATTTAGAGTGATGGGAATTCCATTAGTTATTTGGGCATAAAGCAGACTTCTATAAATATTTTTTTATATGTTTTAATGGTGCTGGAAAAAGTCAGAAAAGTTGGATCAATTCATTCACTTCCAACCACAACACTTTACTCTGGCTTCTACCTACAACCCAAAGACATGTGTCCGAGGTTAATTGGTGACTCTAAATTGCCTCCGGATTCATGTGTGTCCTCTGATGGACTGACTAGGGTATAACCCTGCCTGGTCCTCCCGGCATTATAGGAAAGAAAGGACACTTTATTGATCCTGTTGAGGAAACTACTTCCCTGCATTTTAATCTATTCTATTCATATATATTTTTGATATGTTGTAGGCGAAGTGGGGCTGTCATGGTGCCCCACTTACAGCTTAGAAAATCAGCTCTGAGATTCTATTTCCGTGTGAATCAATGTGGCAAAAAGAATGACAGGTTCACATTGCAATAGCCGAGCAAATAACTTAACAATTCATATTGTTAATTAAGCTTTACGTTTACAATGTTTATACATATTATGTAATCATCTGGCATACGACTTGCCGTATATTTTTCTTGGAAACAGTGGGGTCATTCTGGGTTGAACATTCATCTCCCAGTGTTTTACATAAAAGCGGAGTTAGTGGTCACTCGGGCTGGGTGAGGGGTCAGCAACTGGTGCTCCGCATTGGTTTTTAATAAGCAACTCAAAATCTACAAAATGCTGCATCTCAAATGCTTTGGAGAGCAGTGCTGTGGGAGGAGCCCGAGAACAATATAGCCAAAGAAAAACTAGCAAGGCTAGATGTCTGTGCGAGGAAAAGGCTGAGGACACTGGACGCAGTAAAAGGCTTGCTTTATTATTAGCCTTTATCATCATCATTACTTCATTTGAATAATTCCTGAATTACCTCTGAAGCATCTCCAGGTAACTAAGATTCACTGGATGGACTTAAAAGTTTATTTACCAGGCAAAGAGATGCAACGACATGAAGAGTAGACTTTTTCCCCACATGCAGTGTTCATCCAGATGAAGGAAGGGTTTATTTGAATTTCGGTTTGTTTTAATGGTTTATCTGTTTGTGACTGGAAAAGTGTCTTTGTCTTCTATTAAATGCCGGGTGGTAAAAATCGACAGGTCATGAGAACTTGCAAGTTTGTCTACTTCTGCACTTTCCTGTTCTAACAGGAGATCATCTTATTCCTTAGCATCCTTTTCTACAAAGCTATCTACTCTCCCACATAAATAACCAAACCATGACAACGTTGTTTCTCTGTTTCCGCTTTGGACGGTTGACCCCAAGTACTTAACTCTTGTCTCTTATATACCTCCACTCTCTGCATCCTCCATGTTTCACTGTCCTGTTTCCCAGTCACACATGAAAAGTATACTGCTGTAAATATCCCAAACTCCCAGGTGATTTCTATGGAGTTTGATATCTTATGACTGGAACTGTGGGGGAAAAAATGGGGGGAATCTGTGTCTGCTTTATTGCAGCTAAATTTCCTTCATTGTGCTTCAGCCCTTTTCGGGGAACGTTTTTCTCTGTTCCCATGGGTTGTTGGGTAATGTGGTCAAATACTTAGAAACGTGCATGTCTGTCAGAACCCAAACAGAACTTAAAAAAAAAGGGTAGGTATGTCTGCAGACTGTGGGAATTGGGGATGCTTTCGTCGAGGGAAATCTAAAACATTGAAAAGTGGTTTGAAGACCGATTCCATCCAACCTAAAGAGTTCGTTATTTGTGGCAGTATTCACAGCCTTGCCTTGAACCTAAAACCTCATGGTGCGTCCCTCAAACGCAAAAACTCAAAGAGGCTTCAGCACAATTTACCGGACACACTGAACAGATCCGTTACACCAGCCAATGATTTATTAGCTCGCATCAAAGTCTCAGCCGCTGTCTCGCTGTGAGCTAATACGAGAAATTAAAACTAATTCATGGCCCAGCTCTGGAGGAACACTCCGTTTCCCCCGGACTATTAGGGAGTGATGAGTATTTTAATGACTCCGGGAACACTTGGTCATTATAATGGGAATTATTAGGAGTCGTGGCAGGAATTGATGTGTGTGGTCCGACAACCAGAGCCACCGCCTCTGGTCTGACAAGGTAGTCGGAGACGGCAGCTGTGAAACTTGGTTTGAGATGATGTTATTGTACAATCAATATAAAACACTTCAATCTTCAGCCTCGGTTGATATTTTATTGGCTTGTGGTTGCTGTGACTGGCAGGGATCTCTGTGAGGTGTCTGTGTTGGGATGACTCACCGGCAATGTTGACCGAAGAGATGAAGGCAGCGAGTACAGCCAGTGTCTGGGCAGTAGTCGTCGGAGTGTAGGCGCCTCCCATCAGGGACAGACCACCCACGGCTGTGAGACCTGCGGAAAACGAATATTTACAAATTCACGACTGATCTGCATATGAATAAATAGGAAACGATCGTGGGGGAAAACGTTACAAAAACAAACCAGTAGACATAAATTCACTCATTGAACAAATCGCATTTGTTTCATCCACACATCCACCGACATTTCACTTTGTGATTCTCGCAACAACCCCCCCCCCCAAAAGAAACGAGGAAAACACGGCAATGAATCAAAGAATGAAACCAAGAGAGGAAGAGAGGGAGTGCTTTATTTGAAACCAAAAGGGGCTCAGGAAACCTTGATAACATCAGTACTGTAATGATTTACAGGCGGCGCGATGCAATACACAGCGCTGTGGGAGCCGGCCCGCACAAAGACTTGCAACTGTATGCAATTTCGGTGGACTAACAGGTAGAGAGTGTGCACGCACGCATGTTTGTGCTTCAAGTCAACAGTGCTAGATTAGACTTTCAAATGAGGAAAACGCTAGGTTGATGTCCTCCCTTTTTCCCCTAACCAAAATGATGTGTTGGATCTGCTTTGATACAAAGTTCCACTGCTACCAAACATCATTTCACAACTCCTGTTACAAAAATATAGGTCAAATTCAAGTGTGCACTCTTATAAACATCTGTAGCTTGGTTACATTGGGAAACCCTACAACTGTGACTCATTTTTATATGCAGTTGACATCCTGCTGGAACAAAGAACACACGCATACCTAACTTCTTAATGTGCTTGCCTCAATGACATTCAGATCTGGCTTTAAATAACTAACTTTCAACAATTCAGTACAGTTTAATCAGAAGTCACTTCAATTAGTCCACATTCAACATGGCAACAGTTCCCACAAACAACCATCTCCATCAATTACTTCACCACAAGTGTAGGTATTATTCTTGACAATCATCCTAATTTAAGCCAATATATCAAACATGAACCCTGTTTTCTTTATCTGCATAGAATTTCCAGGGTCTGTGCAAGTCTTCAACTGAAAAACCTCAAGATTGTCATTAATGACCACGTGATTAACATGCTGTAACCTGCAACAATCTGGTTTATCCTAATGAAACGCAAGCAAAAATCCAGTTCATTCAACATTAATAGTACTCAAACAGCACATTTGACTAAATTCAGCTTTACTGAACTGTCGACTGCTACTGATTTTACAGATATATCGTTATTGTTATTACTTTTAAGTAAAGAATGGGACAGTCCCGGGTTCAAGGACATACAGTGTGAAACACTCAGTGATGTACCCGAGTGATTCACTCCGTATGACCTCTAACGTAGCCTGAGGTCCTCTGGCTCTGGAAATGATCCCCAGAAGATTAAAATCAAGAACTACTCATCCTTTTCTGTCAGAACCCCGTTGCTCCCGGATGACATGCCAGAGAATATCTGGCGAACCCAGTCTTGTTTTAAATCCGCTTTGAAAAGACTTCTTTTTAAAATGTGACTTTTAGGATTAAAAATATTCAGAATTTAATTCTATTGATTTACATTGTATCTGTTGCATCTGTTGCGCTTTGACATGAAGCCCTTTGCAATTTAGTTTTAAAATGACAAAATCTTATCTTTTTAATGAATTTTAATATGAGCAACTTACATTCTTGAAAATGTTACCCATCATCATTATTCGTTTGACAAATGATGTCAATCTCATTAAAAATAATTTGTTTCTTCAGTTATTTTTTACAGAACAGGCCTATTTTCAATAAACTTGAGTGAATTTAAAAATCTTAAATGTTTTTTATTTATTTAGAGATGCTGTATATTTGATTTTTGGGCCTCAAAACCTCTCAGCCAAACAAAAACAACATATATGTTCATGGTTAGACATCGTTACCAGATGCCCTCCCAAATTCTAATTAAAAATTTAAAAAAAATTTGTCAAGGTGTTAACAATGGCAATGACTTCTAATTTTATGTCTTTTCGTTGTGTTTTTGTATTTGGCCTTTATTTGCTGTCAATCTACCCGTGATCAACCTTTACTGGTGATTTAATGCAAATTTTTTCATTGAAATTATTCTTCTTCTAATCTGAGGTTTCTCCAAAGCAAAATAATTTTGTTCACAGTTTGAATTTGAAGTATTTTAACTGAATGAAAAATACACATATCAGGAATGAATATCAGGAATCAAGTTCAGCTTCCAATGAGCAAGTTCATTTGAGAAAATATACCTGAATTAAAAAAAAACAACAACAAAGTAATTGGTTTTACTAGAAATACTTGAACAAAGTCTGTCTTGTTCACAACCTAAATCTCACACTGGTCATTGACAAGGGAGCATAATAAAGCCAGACATTAGACAAAAGAGTACAGAAAAGAAAACAGGCATCATTACACCATAAATGTCGAGATCAAAGGCAAGTGTGCCCAGCATCGCGAACAAGTTAGCCAGAAAGAAAGCTAATAGGGCAAACTTGAACCCCAAATGTGACGCATCCACAGATGTAGTATATTGTGGGTGGGCGACCGTCCCGGGGGGGGGGTGTCTCTGTCCCAAACATTAGGTACCAGGCTTACAGGGGGGCTCTCAAGTAGATAAAAGCCTTCTTCCCAGACACCAGATATGAGCTACTGGATGTGAAACCTGTGTCTGAGGTACTTAGGATGACTCCTCCATTCATAGAGCCGCTGTTGGATGTAACTCTATAATCGCCCCGTGAAGAATATAAGCATCCCTCATCGAAATTCTGAATTCCAACATCATTCCCTAATGTCTGTGTGTGCATGTGTCTTTATGATGCCTGGCACAACAACAACTGAATTCTGCTGGTCTCGCCCGTTTCCAGAACCGCAGTCAGTCAGTGACAGGAATGAAAAAAGAAAGAAAAAAAAAAAAAAAGGGAATGAGGCCATGCCAAATGTGAAGGGGAAAATACCTGGACTGGGAGGGAAGAGGGAGCGAAGAGGAGATGAAGACATTCAGATGGCAGACAGAGAAGAGTCAACAACAGAAAATAAAGAAGGAAACGTACTATTTTTTTAATCATGAGAATTCTATCTTTTAAAGTGAAAAGGGTGATTTTAAAGATGGAAGCGGGACGTTTGTGCCTCTATTAAAAGTCTTAAAACAAAGTGTAAACTGTCTCTTAGTTGTTTCACTGCTGGACTCTGCAGCTGAGCCCTGATGCCTGGCTGTGTGCTCGGCGAAATGAGCAAAGCAATCCCCCCCGACCCTCAAAGATCACTGACGGTGTGTTACTTCCTACCCCAGTGTGGGGGCTCCTGACTGATCAAAGCCGCGAGAACACACACATGCATTTACACCTCTAACCTCTTAACCCCTCTGCGTTAAGCAAGCAGCCAACAATAAGGACACTATCTTTAAAACTTTTATTTGGACTCGATGGCAACAAAGCAGCAGTGAGACTGCAGCCGCCCGCTGGACTGACACGTGACACACTCAGGTCCTTGTGGTTTTCTTTGAATAGATCCGCTGCAGGACTACATCTGTATTTGATGCTTTGTTTTTGTGGTGTAAGGTTCAAGCCTGCTGTGTTTTCTATTCTGGGGGAAAATTAAATTAAAGGTGGTCGAAGTTTGTACAAATGATAATGTCTGACAGCTTCAGACCACCTTACATGAATGTTTGACCTCGTATCAACTAATAATGTAATAATAGACAATGATGTAATCATTTTGGGAGTTGTAACTCATATCATAATAGTTTTGATTAATGTAAGATGTAATAAAATGAGAGAAAAATCATGACAAAGTGTAATAACAGCATCCAATAATGTAAAAATACATAAAAAATAAATGGTTTTTAATGCACGTTTTCTGCAGATTGTTTAAGGAAAATATGCATAGTAGATGGGACAGTCAATTTATCAATTTACTGAATAAAGGTTAAAAAATTATATTTTACCATTTTATTATTATTATTACATTATCAGCTTTATTACATTAAGAATTAAATTACTTTATCAGCCATTAGAGATCCAGACAACAAAAAATACATTGATGAAGTGATGGTCAAATAAAAAATTGTGGATTTAAATGCGTGTTTTGTGAAATATTGGCTCTATTCTTTACAGAATAGAGCCAGCAAGAACAATCCATGTTTGAGTCCAGGCTGAGGGGCTTTCTAGGTGGAGCTTGCATGTTCTCCCTGTGAGTGCATTGGGTTTTCTGCAGGTATTTTGCAGGAAGAAAAAAATCCCGCTTTTAATGTTAATAAGAAAATCACACACAGACGCTCACATTCACCAGAACAATTAAGAGTGACTGTCTCTTCATACAAGTGTAACGTAAACTGTCAAAACAAAGAAACGCGTTCGAATAAAAGAGGGTGAGAAACACTAACCTGAGATGGCGTTGGTGACAGACATGAGAGGAGAGTGCAGGGCGGGGGTGACTCCCCACACGGTGTGGTATCCCACGATGCCGGCCAGACCGAAGGTGGTGACAATCTGAGTGAAGGCCGCATTTGGAGCACACAGGCCCAGGCCCAGCAGAGTGGCCGCTCCTGATATACACACACACACAGACACATTTGAAATATTTTGTAAGCGCTTCCACGACTGCAAGAAAGGCTTTTGCAAGGAAACTCAAGTTTTTACTGACATGGTGGCTTTTATATGCGATAAATGTTCTCACCTACTAAAACACATTCTAAAAAAACACCTAAAATATTTCCATTTTTAATAAATCCTTAGCGCTTAGTTCACTTTTAACACCGGAGAGCATCGTTAGAGCACATTTGGGAGTCGATGACGTGAGGCAGCGGCTCTCCAGCTGAACATTACGTGGCGGAGATCTACACAGTTACACAGACATCATTGCTTAAGTGTGTGTCTGAGAGAGTGAGCAATTGGCTGCTATACTGTTCAGACTCGCCAGGGATCAACGCAGACTAAAGGGATGCAGAAATGTCAGTATATGTACAGTTTCAGCTACAACTAGTGGAAAAATAAATGCTGCAGTTCCTCTATGAATGTCCAAGTCCTGTATTTCGAAGTAGCATCAGCTTCGAGGCAAGAGAGGAAGACGACCCCCTTCTCGAAAAGCTCCGGACCGAGGCCAGGAGACACAGGGGACACTTTATCCTCCCTGCCAGGTCTGAAGCCTATGCTCGCTTCAGAGCTAAATCCAATTCTGCTTCGAAGCACTTGGAAAGCAACATACAGGGATGGATTTCATGACTTCAGTCACTGCAGCATTTCATTTCCAGCATCTTTCGCTTGGGACTGTCATTTTCTGTCCTTTGCAGGATACTGCACTAATTCCAGCACTACGACTAACCTGCACACAGCACAGGAGCCAAGTTACTAAAACCTCACACTTTCTTTTTGCTTTTCATACCTGCAAGAACAGCTGTGAACCATTAAATCAGACTTTGTATCCTTCTGGTAAAAATCACTGCCAATAAAAGCACAGTGTAACATTTTAGCCTCAAAATATTTTTTTCCACCAATAAGAAATAGAGCTGCAAATGATATTTTCTCCTTAAGTTTGACTGATCAACTGCTATCCAAGCAGCATTTTCTCAGTATTCAGGGTAATGGTCAAGGATATAATAATCTAAAAAGAATATTTGAAGTGACTACAATATTGTATTTTAGTTGAAAACAAGTTAAGAGTTTTCTTACTTCCCCGTCATACAGACATGCTTCTCATAACCATAACTCCTCAATAATTAGAAAAGTTCAACTGGGCTGACGCACTCACTCAATACAGATTATTTTTAACAATTTGTAGTGTCAAAATTATAATGAAATCAGCCGCACGAGTCATATGTCACATGCTGCTAAAACCACTTTTCAGAGGCAACTCAGCAGAAAAAAGAAAAGACCTCCACTGAAGATGTTCCGAAACCCTCGAGGTACGAAACATCTTTAGTAAGAAAACAGACACATAAAGATGATAGAGTGTACCACATAAGTATAAAAAGCTATCAAAAGGTCAAATGAGAGACTTCCTGAACTCTTATATTTTGCCAGAGGCAGTTTGAGTACTACAAACGACTTCCGAATTCTGCATGTTTCTCCAACTTGAAGCAAATTTCACTGGTATGGTGGGCATTTGACCACCCAAGTTGTCCTAATTTCCTGTTTCTTCAACAAACGGGTCTACTTATTAGCTGAAGAGCTAATTGTCTCGTTACATTTGGGAGAAACACACCAAGATTTTGAAGTGACTGGTTGTGAAATCAACTGTCCATGCATAACAGCTAATCTGAAATTATTAAAAAATAAAATAAAAAATAAAAAATAGGGTTACTTTGTTGGGCTAATAAGGTAATAACCAGCCCTCAGTGTGTTCTCACTTTTTGAAGCTTTAGTGTGGTGGCGTTAAGTAGGAAACTACCAAAGCACCCGAACAATGTGTGAACCGCATTAACTACATGTGGTGCACTTACACAGGGCACCATGAGAACCCCTCACTCTGGTGCGACTTCAAACAAACACTCAGCAGGACGCCGTTTTTACAATGCACACTTCCTGACACTAACAGGGTGCCTGTGTATGTGTGTGCTTGTAATATGCCCTCTGTCACTTCTTGCCTCTTGTGCACATTCCTGTCACGACCTGGAGAGCCATCCTTCACCCGATGGCAGACTTCAGCCACCTTTAACACCGAACGACGACAGCTACCGTTTTGACAACCGATTTAGCGTCTCCGGGATAAATCATATTCATAATGCCTCTTTTCTTTTACTGAATGCCCGACGACTGACCTCCAGTGTACGCGCCAGCAGTGGTGAGCGTGGCCCTGAAAGGGGAGACTTGTGCAGCCTTCTCTGCCTCCACGTCCTTGACAGACTTGGGTTTGGGTGGAGCGGCTACGGGCACGTTGTTGGGCTGAGGAGCGGGAAACAGGTTCTTTCCATCCTGAAAGTGACGAGTGGCAAGAAAGAAAGAAAAAAAAAAATGAAGACAAATTTAGATGAGTGTCTTTTCATATGTATGACAAGTTGGAGTCACTTAAGTAAGAAAGCAACTTGCATTTGTGTGCTGCATTTTTTATTTTTTTTCCCCTCTTGACTGCCTCCAGGAAAGAGAGCTGAAGAAACCACCCCGGGGATACAAAATATAAGGTGCAGGTGTGTGTGATTAGTATTCCGAAATCTTGGCAAGCAATACACGAGAGCCCGACTTGAGCAGACGGTGTCTTTAGGGTGACATCTGGTGACTGGAGCAGGGATCTACAACTTTGAGAAGGAGCTCTCCTGCTGTGGATACTATATGAGCCATGGAAGCCGTGCGAAAACTCGCCTCTGCGCCAGCTGTGCAAGCATGTTTGATCAACCCCTGGCGACAAAGTCCTCGTACCTGCATGACAACTGATCCTCTGACGACGTGATCCATGGTCCCATAGTCGAACACATCCTTGACGTCCAGGTAGAAGTTCTCCTTGTCTGGGCTGATTGCCCGCATCAGCTTAGTGATGTTGTTGGAGTACAGAGTGCTGGACTGTGTTGGTAAACGACTGGGCAGGTCTGTGTAGCCAATATGGGTCACTCCCTACAAAAGTAAAGAAAATCCGTCAAAATCAACCAGCGGCAGTTTGAGGCAGAGAGTATGTTTTGAATAGCGTGTACACCGACCGTGTGTACCGACAGCTCTCCGGGAACTGTGGTTTCAATATTTCCTCCAGCCTCAGCAGCCAAGTCCACCACCACTGACCCATCCTTCATGCTTTCCACCATGGGCTTCGTGATTAGGATCGGTGCCCGTCTACCTGCAGGGTTCAAATGGAAAGACGCACATAGAGGCCTTATTAAGACACTAGAAAAAACAAAGCTAAATCTCTTTTATGTGCAATTAAGTCTGGCTACAAAACAAATTAAATAGAATGAAATATTGCAGAAATGTTTGCGGTGAGAGTCTTCATGAGTTATAGGAGGCTCATGTTCACAAAACTATCCACACATTCCTGGAGTCCAACTTTAATATAATTGATGTGAGGCTGCTGCAAATAATGTAAAAATATACTTTGATCAAGTTTTTTTTTTTTTTATAACCACTTGTCTGACCTTCTTCCCAGAGGACAAGTCTCACACTACACTACATACTTTCTGCAAAACTTTGACTTTTGTTGGCACTATTCTCTATTGTCACGTTCTCATTGTCCAGTCTGTATCTGCAGTGCATGCGACAGTGTCACCGTGCATACCGGGGATGAGTGCAGTGGTGACGATGATGTCCACATCCAGACACTGTTTGGCAAACAGCTTCATCTCTGCCTCGATGAACTCCTTCGACATTTCCTTGGCGTAGCCTCCCTGGCCCTCACCAGATTCTTTAATGTTCACCTCCAGCGGCTCCGCACCCAGAGACTTGAACTGCTCCAGAGCTGCAGCTCTTGGGGAAGAGATAAATAAATAAAAAGGTCAGAGCAGACTTTCAGGTTCCGGGTTCAAGATATCGCAGAATTAACATCAACTCCTCCACTAAAGTCAAGCTGTTTGTCTAAGCAAGGAAAGATTCACTTCTTCAACATTTCTCTCCATTTTATTTTTAAATGTCGAATATATTAAAAGCAAGTGAACTTTTAATCGAGCATTTCCAAAACAGCAGCTTTTTTTTTTTTTTTTTAAATGGGGATTTCCCAGTCTGTAGTGAACCTATGGGGTAATGCGTTTCTGGAGGCCAAAACCTATTAATGCATGTGGCCCCATGTCACATCTTTCACAAGTCAAATGACCTCCCGCTACTCTATCTCCAGGGGGTCTCGTGGACAGACAAGGGTGGACCGACCCAATATTAGGTTACAATGTTATTGCCGACTCTTTAAAATGACACTGGAGACGAACCTGGTGTCAAATCCTCTGACGATGGCTCCCATGGAACGAGCACTGCCGGCTGCTGCCAACCCAGCTACTCCTCCTCCAATGATCAACACCTATTCACAGAATAGTTCAGAGATGGGTAACAATACAAATTGAAATGAACAACGATATATACAAAAATTTACCCTCTCTAGGACTAACTAAAATTAAAAAAAGCCAACACCATGAACACCCACAAATACACACCTTTGCAGGTGGCACTTTTCCAGCTGCTGTGATTTGTCCAGTGAAAAACCGTCCGAAACTGTTAGCGGCCAGCACGACTGCCTTATACCTGCAACGATAATAATAAATATAAATACAACTGTGTGAAGGAACTCCATTGATGGTTGATGCCGACTTCCATTTTGAAGTCTCAGATATTGTGGCCTCACCATTTTCTGTTAGAGAAAAAAAAAAGAAATCTTGTCTTGAAAGGACAGACGACATGTTTAAATGTGCTATATAAATAAAGTGGATTGGATTGGATTGAAAATGCTGAAAACCAGCATGAAGGGAGAGGTTTAAAGAAAGTGTTAATCAACTTCAACTATTTAAGGGAAAGTTAAAAACAGATAGAGGTGTTTCACGTGTGACGGAAAGAAACTATATTTATTTGAATGGTGCCTTTCAACACCTGAAAAGCACATATGCACACACACATACACACACACACACACAGCAGTGGCTATGGGGCCACCAAGCAAGGTGCCCAAAAACATGAACCTGACCTGCAATTCTAAATGCAAGTTATGATGAAGGCTTCAGCGCATCGTGGACGTACCCCGCAATGTTTGCCATGGAGCTGAGTGCATCATAGCCCTGAGCGATAGTGACTCGAGGCACCTGGTCCATAGCCACGACGGTGGCTTTCTTCTGGGACAGCATGTCCATGAGCTCGGGGTTCTGAGCTGGATAGATGAAGCTGATTAAAGTTGCTGCGTCCTTCATCATGTCTGCCTCGTGGACGCCCAACGCGGGGTTGAAAGTGGGCGCACGGACCTGGAAGAAGAGACCATCCATTTCAGTGATGTAAAGGTTCAGCTCGACTCGGAAATTGGGTTTTAAAATGTTGTTCAAACATCTGGAAAACTCTTTTCTTTTCCGAAAGTCATGTTCAAATGTGATCAAAAGATATGAACATCACTTTCTTAACAGTTCTAAATAATGTCTGTTCATCTCTTACCTATCCAGGAATAAAAAAATTTGAATATTTGTTTGAAGACCAAACTCTAAATGTTTCAATAAGTATTTCCTGATCAGACTAAAGAAACTATAAACTTTGGACGTGACAACATGTCGTCGCCTGAAGCTTTGGTAATCATTCCACTTCTTTCTATATTTTATAACTATGTAATGTCAAACGGTCAGCGCGCTTATTTCTTTTAAGTCAATAAGTCTGACGTTAAAGTGTATCAAAGCTTCAGAAACATTTGCTAATGCCTAATGCTTTTAGTGGTTGTTTAAAATCCTGTGGTTGTTTTTAATCTCACTTTTCTTACCGGTATCCCTGACATCTAAAATGACAAGCAAACCTTTCACTATGAATGCTTTTCAGTTACGACATCCCACAATGAAGTTTCTGATCAATCAACACCTGTTCAAAAATGTATATACAAAAGAAAATAAGAGTACATGACAATAATTTTGCTTTTGGAACAGTTTTCCCATGCTCAGGATTTCTTCCTATACCAATTAAAAGCAGACATAGCTTTGAAAGCACTAATTCTTTCCTTCAATTATCCCTCATTATTTCTTCTTAACCAGTCCCTCCAATAATGACACATTTCTGACATTTTAACAGCTGCAAGGTTTTCATCCAAACGTCTGAAGTCCCTCCTCCTCCCTCGAACTTACCTTTACCAACACGTCAGATGCCAAGACGTCTTTTACGTCTTTAATCGTGGCCCCGGCCTGAGTGTACTGCTCATCGGGAAACTTGGAAGACTCTCCGGCCCCCGACTCCACGACCACATTGAAGCCCTGTTTGATGAGAGCCTGGACGCCGGCGGGAGACAGCGCCACACGACGTTCATTCTGGAAGATTTCTTTGGCAATGCCGACTGTGAGTTGCTTGTATGGAATACCTGGAGGAGAAACGAGGGACAGGATTTATCGAGGTCGCTGGTTCAAAGATTTTGTTGCTTATTATGTGCTCGTTAGATGCTGTGCAAGTCTGCATTTATAGCCTGTAACTGTTAATGCAACACTTATTATGTAAAAAAAAAGCTCAGTTTATCATTTCTATTTGTTGTATTCTTATTTGTAGTTTTTTTAATGTGTTTGTAGTTTTTAATCTGTTTTTATTTTTATTTTATGGTTTTTTAGTGTTGGACTGTTTAGTTTTTTTTTTTTTTTATGTGCAGTCACATGTGCAGCACTTTGGGAATACGTTGTTAAAATGTGCTATATAAATAAAAGTGGATTGGATTTCTGTTTGCCTCCATTAATACAATTTTTATAGTTTTAGCCTCCACCTTTTCTTTATAATTCCCATTATTTAAAAAAAATATATATAAAAGGGGGAAAAATGCAGCATGAATTGAATAATACACTTTCCTAGTTTGTATGTAGGCGAGATATTGTTTTGTATTCCCCGCAAAACAAATGTCAAAGAAAACATTTTTAATTTGACATCAAATTCCCTCCTTTCATCGTTGTTATGTTGTTTCAATATCCAATGGCTCATCCAGCACTCTAAAGGCTTTTCACAGGTTCTGGATTGAGTAGAAATCCACATCCAGCTTTTTGCGTCTCTCCTGCACAAACAGCTTGAACTGACATGGGAGAGTAGCACAGATTATGGTGAACGACATGAGGTGTGACTGTGAGGGTTTGTTCAAATTTCTGGATTATGCTGCAAAAGATAGACAAGCCCGACACAGAACACAGCGAGTAAAAAAACCTCCCACAGTTTCATTTACTCCAATACTCACTGTAACTAGAGCATGATGGCTGGAAAGCTTAAAATTGTGTTCACCATAAATATTGCCCTGTGTGACCTTTGTGGGCAGAATGACAAGCTCTGTGTCCTCTAACAATGAAGTAATGTATCAACAGGCTAACCTTTGCAAATCTGTAATAGAATCACTCCTTGGATGAATATGATGGCAAAACAGAAAGGCCAGGTAACATATTTAGGAAGGAAACAGATAGTGTCGTTTTATTTTAATTATTAAACTGTGACATAAAAAAGTTCAGGAAAAAAATTAAATAGATTAAAGAAAGTAGCATAATAGTGGCCAAAGACATAGTGTCTTTTTTAGGTTGTGCTGAAGCACCGGTGATGGGGGCAGGTCACACGCTGAGTCGGCTCCTATGGAAAATTCCACTGCCGCTCTTCCCCGCTGCCTCCTCTCATCTATACATAAACACAAGAGCCTGCCGTCCGTCCTTCCTCTGTCCTGCTCCTGCTGCGCAGCCTTCCTCAAACTTTTTGCTGCAACTTGCTTCTCACACTAAATATTATTGAAACGTTTTCGTTGATAATATCCATCGTGTCATAGTGATAAATGCTACTTCACCCACAGAACGGATTGCACACAGGAAAAACTAACTCATTTTAAATCTGGAAAAAAAAAATCAGTGTTGCCAATTGAAGCCAATAAACATAAAACTTCCATAAACATCATTAAACGCCCACTTAAACACCCTGGCGTTTGCAAAATAGTAGTTTCTGGTTGAGTGCAGAGGACATCAAGAGATACTGACAGGCAAAAAAAATAAAAAATCCTTCAGTTTGGTTTATAACAGGATCTTTACATAGTTTGTACTTTTTTTTCCTTTTACTGATGACATGGTTTTTCTAAGATCCTGACATGGACTGGTCATTTCCGTTTTAATCGTGGCTTTATGTGATTATTTAGTAATCGCTATATTTTCTCTAGTCCTTGCCGAGAATTGTCCTCCCAGCCTTTTAGCCTTGAGCACTGTTTTCACGTCATCTAGTTTGTTCTTGTCCTGAGTTTTGTGACTCAAGGTGAATCTAATTCACTTACAGGTACAAATGAAGCCATCTAGCTCTACCATTGTCCCAGTGTAGAGCGAAATATGTTACACTTATTACATTTAGTAATACAAATGTGTCTTGTTAGTACAAATGTTACTCTCTCTACTCATTTGTCAATAATGACACAAACCTCACTAATCCTATCGAAATGTAATCATTAACTCAAACATTGCACAATACGGTATCATGTGTAAGCTACTTGAAATCTATTGCTGTAACACTCTCATAACACCAGGAACAAAAAGCTTCAAAAGCCCATAATATCCGATTTATCGTCACATAGTCTCATTCTGTACGTCTAAGGGCTCCCTAAAGGTCACAGCGCAAAGTGTGTGTGCCTCGAAGGACAGATTGTAAACTGACACTTGTGTGTCCAGAATAGATGCAGCCAGCTGTTACTGGAACGGGCTGAACTGCAGGAGCATTCCCCTCAGTCATGTCAACGTGAACCAGACAGACCCAGAGAGAGAGAGAGAGAGAGTGAAGAGAGAGTGAAGCCAGCACACTCGTGCATGAAGCTCCTGCAGCCAGCTGGTACCGGATTCACAGTGCACACATACACATACCTGTGAACATACCCAACACTAGATGTTGGGAGCGAACAAAAAAAAACAACACTTAAAACAATGCCTGAGGGTTGAGCTACCCTTGCTGTGACCTTCACACTGAAAGCAACACTGACTGTAAAGCTATAAAAATAAACCTGCGCTCGACGACGAGCTACTGTACGAGGGTAAAGTGTCACCTGATTGGTTTACGTTTCACGTGAACAACACCAAACACTTGACTAACTTCTCATGATGTACTTATATTAACGACATGACCTTCTAAATAAGCACGTGACCTGAAGGAATGGACGGGGAGCGTGACATAGTCAGGTCTCAATGACAGTTCGGTTTAACCTGCTGCCAGCACCAACGAGGGACAAGCTCAGAAACAAAGATTGTTTCTTAGCTCCCGGCACTGTGTGGCCGACACCTGCCATGCACCTGATGCACAAGATCATGAGAATGCAAGAAGGAGCTACAGGTGGCGCTCATGTGATTATCAGCAGTGAACCATTTGGCCATAACCCCTCAACACACATGTTCCTGGTACAGTTTCCAACTGAAGTGCACCAACCTGATATTATGGAGCCCAAGCGTCTGTATGCTCTGCTTTAATAATAGGTTGTATTTCCCGCATAACTGTACAGTTCAGAGTTGTATTCCCATAGCATAATCATATTGTTACTTGGCAGTGAACGGACTGGCTGTGGTCGCCGAAACAGGAGAGCTGGTCATGCAACTGCACATATGGTGCAAACTCACAATATTCATACACTATATGAATGGAGATCGCAATGCAAGTGGTTGAAATTGTTATTGAATTCTTAAGTTAAAAAAAGGCCGGCATTTGCTTAATAGATAATTAACTTATGATTAAAACATTCTGACTGACCAGCAAATCATTTGGTTATTTAGCAGAGGCCAAGTACAGAGGAAGTATGAATGACCTGAACACGTTGCACAACTTGAACTGCCTTCAGGAAAGACATTTTAAAAATAGCCGAACATTCACGAAAGAAGTCGCAGCAACCAATGACCTCAATATGTGGTGAATATCAAAATGACTGGGAAAGACTAAGCAGTGTGTCCACATCACAGCCTGTATGGTTTTGATGTTTGTTGTCTATGCAAAGCCCATGTTGTGAGGGTATTCCACCGCATGACTTGTCTTCATTGCAGCAGTGCTGAAATGATGATATGGACTGAAAATAGAATTGTTCCACAACTGAGTGCATTGTAAATTAATCACCAATATGTATATGTGTTGTCTCTTACCTGGACTAGCACATCGGCCAAGAGCTTGATGGGTCCTAAAAAAACGCACGTATGAGGTTTTGACGGCGCTGCTGCTCTGCAGCTTCACGCAGGACACCCCGCTGAAGATGGGGGCCGAGCAGCTGGCCGCCACAACGCGTAGGAGGCTCGCCATGGTGCACACACACACACACACACCTGACAATCGCACTGCAGGAGGAGCTCAACGAGTCGGACAGCAGCCCTCCTGGGGAGGAGACGTGACGGCAGGAGCCACAGACAGAGAGGGGAGGGAGAGAGGGGAGAGTTAGAGGGCGAGAAGAACAAAAAGATGAACGCATGCTAAACTACTTTCCGAAGAATACAAAGTAATCACACAAAAGCAGTCTCAAATGCCCAACTACGCTCTCGTGTTGAACAAGCGTCCAGAAGTGTGTGACCTTTCACACGATTGGACATGTTTTGCGCTGAAATCCAATACAGATCCATCTGCGAGAGCCACATATCACAACTGTCCTTCAACTGTGCTAACAGACGGTCACATGGAAAAAGGTTTACATCTTAATGTTGACTTTACATACCTGTGCAATATCAAAATGCCAAAACAGCCGCGTCTTTAAAACCACAGTCCCACTGAGTGACATTGAGGCAGTTAACAGCATGTGTGGCAGTGTATTTACTTTAAAAGGAGATAATCAAACCGGGATAAACTGGGCCTGCGGGGCTGGTGTAGTAGGGTTTGAACTAGAAATGACTGGCGACAGCTTCCCCTATGACACAGGATAGTGTCCTCAATGAAATAGCTCCAGGTCAAAAACATGAGCCAAAGTTCATTAACCAAAATTATTATCAAACATTAATCAATAAATGAACACCATCACTCTTTAGTGCTGAAACTGCATCTGAAATGAGTCAATTAAAGACAGTTTAAAAAATATGGTTGAAAAGTGCAGTATGTATGATTTGTTAAAAACCATGTTTCTATTCTTTTAACTTTCAAGTTAAGATTGGGTTATTCTCATATATAACAATTCAAACTGTCATACACTGAATTAGCTTTGTTACAGCATTTGTGGATGTATTGGGGGGACCTATCGCTATATTAAGCAACATTTACAATTTCACTCAGAAGGCAAAGAGTTTTGCCTGATTACCCAGCAGTCCGCTGTTAAAATCATCAGAACTCAGAATTTCTGTCCGTTTATGTAATTATACAATCTATTTCACTGGCTTTTCCGCACAAATGCATTAAAGTCATACATGTATCCAATAATAAAAGGACACTTTCTTATTTTTATACCATAATCCTTTCTCATGTTCGCACTATCTCACAATGGGGTTGTTTACACCTGCATTAACATGCATGTCGATTGATATAATGACATGTGGCGAGCCCTGATTCAAACTATTTACACTCATCACGTTTCATACTAACCATTTCAGTTTGGATTGTATCGCCACCTCAATGACACTTCAACTTCAAGGTCAGTGGGCCCAGCGGGCAGTGATTCTGTCCCAAGAACAAGGCTAAGTTTGGTCTTATCTATACTTTAACCAAGAACAACAGAGATGATTTTTTTTAGAGCTGCTTCAGATGTTTTCAATGAAAACACGGCGCACACTGATGACGTTTACATATGACCTATTTTCCTTCTATGCCATTGTCCCTGGAGCACATTTGTGACACATGGCGTTCACACTACAAACCCTATGAGGTCAGATGTGTCCCAGACCACCTCGGGAAGTAATTTGAATGAAAGTACTAGAATGCCTGTTTAAGGCCTACACCTAGGACCCAGGGAAAAGGCTGTTACATGTAAATGGTTGCAAGCTGTTTTATTTCTGTCAGCCCACCATTTAAATATGAATATACCATTAACCATGAAAGTATGACCCATTACATTGGACATTACAATGACTGGCACTTGCAGTTGATTCTGATCGTGTTATTGTATTGTGAAAATAAAATACATTTAAAAAAAAAAGGATTACAAAACTATGTATATATAAAGTGGGCATAGATTGAACAATCTGCTACAAATGAGTGTGACTAATAAAAGGAAACAAATGCGAATTACTGGATGATACATAAAACAATGGAGGGCAGTTTGATATGAAGAAACTACCACGTCACCACAAAGTGCTGCCCTTCATTGATATGAATTAATTTGAAAGTTTCAGTACAATGACAATAACACAGCCTTAATCCTGCAAAGGTTTAATGGTTATTGCTGAATGTGCCACTTCCCACCGGGTCAGGGCTCTCATAAAGCTCCATTAACCTTTACAACACCATAAAACATCATCTTCTGAATCTACGCGAACGACGCGCCATGTCGCCCAGATCATTTTCTGAAAATAACATGCATTTCCCGCAGGGCTTTTATTTCTGCACAATGTTTCCCTGTGATTCAGAAACAGTGTGATTTCCATCCATTGTGCTTCTCTTTTTGTTTGCACACAGCGGTGATGAGCTGGGGGGGAGAAGCTAACACCAGCTAGCAGCTAGCAGCCGACCAAAAAAAACAACAAAACAAAACAAAAAAAAAGTGCCGCTGGTTTGAATGGACGCGGCCGCCGTGAGAGTGGAAAAGCCGAACTGCACACGGCAGGGCGAGGCGTAGACGAGACAAGTGCACGGTGGAAAGTGAGAGCAGAGAGGGGTTTTAGGACGGATAACGCCACTGACCTTTGCAGACAGTCCGGGCTCAGTCTGTGTGCAGCGGGAGCCGACGCGAACTTTCCGTCGTCGACCCGGAAGATGTCCGGCGGAGGGATATATTTATCATGGGATCATATCAGAGGACATCCGACACACGTGAAGAGGAATTAAACATCGGCAACACAGCGAACTGTGCGCAGTTATCCCCTTAAAAAAAAAAAAAAAAAACAGAAACACGTTTATATTTGCTGGCAAGAAGATATCTGCAATTTATATATGATCAGATTATTAATAGGTGCTCAGCTTATGTGCACGATTGTGTCTGTTTGCAAGCATGCATATACGTAAAGATGCAAAAAGAAAAAAGCCCCCCAAAACTATGGGATTAAATAATGGCGTATTATTTAATAGGACGTATCTTTTCATAGGCTTCACTCAAATGGAAATGGCGTCCAAATTCATAAATAGAGTGAGAGAGATGCAACTCTTTATATCTCCACTAAGAGGTGCAACAGTACAATTTAAATCTCAAACAGTCCTGGATGCATTCAACATACTGAATGCACATCCATTCATCTTCTACACTTCTGATATCCTGTTCAGGGTAACTGGAGTCAATCCCAGCTGGGTGAGGGAAAGATACCGCCTGGAGAGGTCACCAGGTCATCATCACAGGGCAAACACACAGAGACAGACAACCATACAGCCAGATACACCCATATTTACACACTGATGGAGTTAATTGAATGTAACCAAATAACTTCAGAAGCACGTTTTTGGACCATGGGGGTGAAATCTGGGTATACCTGGAGGACATCCACGCGCACAAGGGGAGAACATTCAAACTCCCCACAGATAGGCTCCAGCTGCCCTAAAATGTTACTCAGAAAGACCCCCAAACCCAGAACAGAGCCAAGAATAATCTCACTGTGATGCAGGAATGCTATCCACCATACACTCCTTGCATAAACCAGTGATACACTGTCCTAGTTCATCTTAAAAAATAAAACTCACTACAAGTCACTCAATACAATTAATTTTGTTGTAGCAGGGGGGCATCTAAAACATGGATAATAGTTGCCCTCCAATCCAGATGTTAAGTTCAGCTATGACCCTGTTGTGGATAATATAGGTTTGGAAAGAGGTAGATCGAGTGCTGTAGTACTTTTTTTTTTTTTTTTTATCCAATCACACACCTTTTTATCTATACCAGAGTCAAGTGAATTTGGACATGTTTCAGTTTGTGCCAGTGGTTTCCAATCCTGATCATGGAGTTACATTGTCCTGCTCCAAACACACATGAAGTAAATTGATTTCCCTCTGCTGAAAAGCCACTGATTAAAGTGAGATGTCAGAAAGCAGGTACGTTCTGGCTCTGGCTATAGTCTTTCATATTTGAAATCTAAATAACAATCTGTATTTTGTCTCAAATCAGAAATCATAAATATATAAAAATTGTCATTATATATGTTATTTCACTCACAGCTGCATGGTGGCTGATCCTTTCCCTCCCACTGTGGATGGACACAATGATAGGAGCAGTTTTTAAAACATGCAGTGAAATGTGAGTTGCATTGTGACGTATATTTCGTTTAGGAAAAACTTTATTTGTTATGCGGCCCCGAAACACATGTGGAACATTCCTATTTAACTTTTGAGTGGAGATTGTTACTGAAAAACAAAAATGTACAAAATCAGGGACATAAACTCTATTGACCCTTTTACAAGAATGTTGCTTCTTCATGTGACGATTTGCCTCATTTGTGCCTTCATTCAATGTAAAATATCAAATGCATCCACCTCCAGGCTTGTATATGTGCTCCATACATTATGAATACTATATTTTCTCCTCACACTGATCATCTGGTTCTCTTTATCAGGCTCAGGCAGTGGAATGCATTGTTGTTATGCCTGGTTTTCATTGTACGGCGTTACCCTACGGACAGCTTTACTCACATTCTTTAGCTTTCTTTTTGACCTATTCGATGATGTTTTCTCTTTCGCAAACATTTAAAATGCTAATTCAACCAACTGACCTGGTGACTTGCAGATCAAGAAGAAAGTTCAAGGATACCTTTGAGGATGATGTCTCACTGAAGTGAGTGAACTTTTGTTGAACCTTGAAGTGTGCAGCATGTGTCATTTTCAGGGTGTATTTTCATATTAAAAACACTTCCTCGCATTCTCTTGGAGGCCTGTTAGGTTCAAATGCTTTTTTTTTTTTTTTTTTTTTTAAATTAAGGGAAACGCGGATTCCAGTAAGGTTGGTACAATGCAAATAAATACCATCTTAAGAATGTGGAGTCCACTTAAGTCCTACATTTGATTGAAAATACAACATGTTGCATGGAAAATGAGACATTTAATTTTACTTAGAACTTAGAACTATATTTTATGGTTTACAATTAGACAAAATCACTACAAATATTTCAGTCTATGACTAATAAATCTGAAATATAAGAAAGTTTTTCTTTTTGAGTGAGTCAAGGGGAAAAAATATATTTCTGCTGAGGGTTAGAGGGAATGCATATAGAAAAAGGAAGCATGGGGTTAAATTAGTTATATATAATAGAATACGTTTTAGTGTAAAACTTTCAGTGTAACAGTTGCATGTATTAAAAACCCAACAGGGACTTTGAATTAAAAGTGTTTTTGCTTTTTAATTATTCTTGCGCCATACAGACATTGATGATATTATCTTATATTGTGAAAAACATCACACAAAAATCATACAAAAAAACAAATTACTTCATGATATGAGATAAAGCATGTGCACTATGAGCATTGGAGGCGGACAATGTGGGTCAAACTCTATAATAGAGACTTGTCCTGCACACCTGGAAATCCTTTTGTTATTACATTGAAGGAGGTGAGATACTTGTATGTGCTGGCAGAGATGTTTTAGGAGTGGTTTTTGGAAAAGATGAACACTTTCCTGGTCAAATTCTTTCGGTTTTTACTGCCTGTGGCCACGCTTCACCTCAAGAGTCTAGTTCAGACTATTCCCGGCATCTGTAGGCAGTCTGGGATATTTATGGCTGCTGCAGGAATTGGTTACTGCTGTTGTCCTTCATTTGAAGCTGCAAATGCACAGTGACATGCATTTAAATCAAAATTGAGAGTTAATTTTCACCTAGTGTGTTAATGTGGGGAATCTCCTTGTCTCCACCTTGCAGGCATATTATCTGTTTTTGACCCCACTCTAAGTGAGGTCAAGGGGTCAGATGCATCTTCTCAGCAATGCTCCTAAGGCCACAGCAGCTGCTTTCACCTCCTGACTGAACATAGAGCCTGGAGCAGCACTGACTTATGCAGCTTGTGCCATAAAGTATGAATGTACACGTGAGTGCACTGGAATACCAATGCAAGAACAATATTGCCCGTATGATCGTGTATTTATATACAGATTCACATAACTTCGGAGGGGAAAAAAGTCCCCCCCCCCCAAAAAAAACAAAAAAAACCCTGCATTTTTTTTGTTTTTGTTTACTTAACTTTCTTGTTTCAGTGAGATCAGGGGTTTTATTGATAATGGACATCACTGTGAGACAAAGCAAAGACAAAGGGATGATATGTGTGAAAGAGAGGGGGAGTGAGAAAAGGAGATTTTCCTTTTGCTGCAAGAAAATCCTTTGAAGTCGCAGAAAATTCCAGGGGTTTCCTGTTAACGATCGCCGGCTTTAATGTGAACCAGGACTCTCCAAGCAGAGCGAATGTCTCTCGCAGTCAGTCTCTCTGAGGCTACGAGGGGTTAACATCACCAGAGTCTTTGTTTTCCATTCACCTTTCAGATTCCAGATTTGATCCACCTGCTTTTTCTCTGGATACACAGTGCAGCAGCTCACAGTGAGCATTGGATTTTGGTTTGAAAGCATGGAAACTGCTTTAATGGATATTTTCTGAGCTTTTTAAACTCTCAAATCATACTCTCCTTGTTTCCCAGGGGTGACAACAAAACTACACGAATGTCGGATTTTTCCAGATGAGGACTTATGAGCTGCTCAGCAGTTCCAGCTGACCACCACGCCAGTTTTGCAGCTGTGTTGCAGTAAAGATGTTTCATTTTTACACCTCGCACTATTTGTTCTTCTTTTCTACTTTTTGGAGCTTCAGCTACCCAGGCTTGCTTAACGCCTGGTCGGGAATTCATGGAAGCAAGTCCAAGGACCAGTTGGATCCCAATGTAAGGGATTGGGGGGATTATTCAGACCTCCCCCCAGGTGTCCAGCATGGATTAGGACTGGAAGAAGAAAATAGCAAGCATGGAGACAACAGGAGAGTTGAAGAGTTATCTTCTAGCCTCGCTCCAGAGCAAGACTTCTTGGCTGACTTTGCAGGCAAGGATAAATCATCTGATCAATTAAAGCATGTGTGATTGACTTTCACAAACTTACTGTTTCCACAACCTCTCCATTCACCATCTAGGGAAAAAGCGGCTATGGGTAATCACAGCTCCTTCACACAATGACCACTATCTTCGCATGATGGAGAAACAACTCGAAGATACAGAGCAGGTACTACATGTTTCAAACCAGCTAGTCTTTTTTCTTTTTCCAGGTTTTGTTGGGATTGATTGATTGATAACTTACATGTCTTTGTCGCTTTCACTGTTTCTCATAGAAAGGTCTGAACTGCCGCTTGGCGGAAAGAGACACCTTCATTATAACCATCGTGCAGAATGCCATGATGGAAGGTCGGATCCAGAAGACAACTCTTCAAGGGGAAGCCATAGTGGAAAGTCTGGATCCTGACACTGTCACCAAACTGCTGCACCACCTGGAGATCAACAGCCAAGTAACCATCAACACTTCAATTTGTCTTAGCTCATTGACTACTACTGTGACTTACCAATTGCCATGTTTTGGGCTTGTACTCACAATTTCAGGAGTTCAACATGTTGGTAATGAAGAAGAACCTGCGGGTCAGTGAACGCTTCCCTTATCCGGTCCGCACTGAAGCGATTTTGGAGCTTATTGATCAGTTTCCAGTGAGAAAGCTGGAGAAGATGACCAGAAAAGGACCCAATATGAGGTTTCATTATATCACGTTTTCTTTCCATTAGATTTCTATTAAAAATGTTTGTTCGATTATATAAACATTACTTATGGATTTCACTTATTTTATCATCATGATGCAGGTCATCATAAGAGACATTAGCGTGTGTTGTGTTGACGACCATGTTCCACTGAGCGTATTCATTGTGTTTCTGGTTTTAGGTGTAAAAGCACAAAAAAGAAGCTTGTGGTTAAAAAGATGAAGAAAAAGATGGTGCTGAGCCCCCAGAGGCGAGGAAATGTGACTTCTGTGATGGCAATGCAACGGAAACCTCCTTTGGATAAAAAAGCTGCTCTGAAGAGTAAAATCCAGGATATACTTAATGGGCGTTCGAGGTTTGTCATCCGTAAGACGCCCTCTGCAGGATCTCAGACGGTGAAGGACCATGGCACTGTGGATCGGGTGACATCTAATGCAAGGGAAAAAGTGTCCAGTTCTCCATCTGTTTCAAGAAATGAGCATCTAAAGAAAGCCAGGTGCTATTGTTGTGATTATGTGAAAATGTCACCAGTTATGTTTTGATTACAGTAGCCTATTTGCTGTGTCATGATTATTTCGGTGTCTTTACACCAGATTGAGGTTTTATTAAAACTCCTTTGTCATTTTTGTTTTTATTTTAGGCCCGACTCACCAGTCGAAGAAGGAAAGAACAAACATGCCGGGCAAAACAATGAAGATAAAACCAAACCAAATGAAAAGATGGACACACAGGAGAAACAGAGCTCTAAGAAAAAAGGCAAAGGGAAAAAGGGGAAGAAAGGTAAAGGAAGAGGGAAAAAGTCCAATAAAGAGGCAAGTGAGAAAGATAAAACCGCCCTAAAGGAGTTTTTGGATGGTATAAAAGGGACAAGAAGGCTGATGGTGAGGCATTTTCAAGACCTTTTAGCACTGTTTTCTTTCAGTTGTTTTAGTGCCAATCTTTTTTTTTTTCTTTCCTGAAATCTACATTATAAACACATGAAAAGATGTGAGGAGACCCACTCACTATACCTTCTGTGCCCTCTTCCAATAAGGTGATATCAACACCCAGCCGCGATGCAACGCTATACATCCAGCAGAACGAGGAGAACAAGAAGCAACACTGTCAACTCGCCATCAGAAAGATCACTTTGGTAACTCTTGTTGGTGAAGGCAGCCAAGCCACACTCACGCTGGAGCACCAACAGCTGGGTAAGAGGCACGCATAGAGTTGTGTCATGTGTCATGTGCATTTAAATATTTTTGTCTGGAACGTTTAGTTAGCACTTCTCCAAAGTGCATCCGCAATATGACAGGTGCTGCAGATAAGTAAAACATTGTAAATGAGGAGACAGAATCACCACAAAAAAATTGATCTGAAATGCGTGGATAGATAATTTCACTATTTTTAAATAATTTTCCTCAATTGATTGTTGATATCTTATATATGGGCTACAATTTTTTTGCAGTGCAGTCACTTCATAATTCTCTGAAGGTCTGAACTGAACGTACCTCAGACGCGTGTATTTCACCAAATTTCAACACTTACCAAGAGTGCCTCAATTAGCACCATTTTAAAATTATCTTGTTGATCTCTTTTGTTTGTGAAGTGACTGAAACTATGATGTTAACACCTAAGTACAAATAATAGAAACCTGAGGCCAATATAACAAATTCAAACATCTGAAAGTCAATATAAGTATTTGCAACATTTAACATTTGTGAGATTGTGGGTGTTTGGGGTGTAATTAATGCATTGCTTCACCCTGCAGAGTGTTCCTGGCATTCCTCTTATTTTCTTAAGTGAGACATATACCCAATGCTTTGTTTCAGAGTCGGAGCCTCGTCTCAGTGACCGATCCGACCAGTTCTCCAATCCAGACCTGATCTCTCTGCTGAGGACGGAGCTCAGCCTGTCGTCCTCTGACCTCTTTTCAATGACCGTCACTGATTATGACATCAAATCAAATGTAAGCTATTCTAATTTCATTCTAATCCCATGATGTGTAGTTTGATAAGTAGAAATACTTTTTTTTTTTTTAAACACTGCTACTCTTGAGTCCATTTCTGTTCAGTTCAGTTTACCATTGCTTAAGTTAACTCAGCACAACTGCAGCAGTTGGGAAAGAAAACGTCCTTTCCACAGTGAAACCCAGTTAGTTCTCTTTTTCACATGTGGAGTTGTCTTGTTTACCTGCTTGGAGTGAGAACATCAAATATCACTTTCGTTCAGGATTTTTCAGGCGAGTTCCGGAATCATCAGCCAGCCCGGTAGCATGTCAAGATAAGTCTTTATCTGGGTTATCACAGTGGCAACATAAAGGTCATGAGCCATATCCCTATGCTTTGTCGTTGCGTTTTGTTCTTGTTTTTGTAGGAACTGTTGCAATTGGTGTCGCTCGCAAAGACATTTTAAAGCATGCATTTCTCTTTATGATTAATCAGGTTTTGTCTTTGACCCCCAGAGAGTTTTTGAGGCTCCTCCATCAAGCTCAGCTTTGTTTGAGTACATTGACAACTTTCCCTCGAGGCACTCAGAGAAAGAGAAAGAGAGGAGGATTCCTTCAGTCTGCTCTAAAAATGCACAAGAGCCGGTGGTTGAAAACTCACTGCTCAGGTAGAGTCATGTCTGAACGACTGCAGCTTTATTAGGCAACTAATTTTAAACATTCCTCATTCGTCTGTATCTGTGTCCAGGTTCATGTCTAAGAGGAGACTGTTGCTCATCTCTGCTCCCTCTGAAGATGATTACTCTCTCCAACAACAGCTCTCCGCTCTCAGTGGTCAGGGGTGTCACCTGGGTGAGTAACACGACACACGAATGCTGCTTTTGTGTGACATAGGAGTATTGCCGTTGTTTCTCCCTGCTCAAAACACAGGGAAACACGTGCAGTAGGACCAACTATATTTGGCATTACTGGAAGGAATTACATAGCAAATACAATCACATTCAGAAAGAAAAAGCAGATGTTTTCTCTATTCCTGCAAAAAGAGGTGGCTGTTGAACCCGCCCATATGGATCCTATTAGGTGACTTTAACATATGCACGACCCCAAATATTGCATTCTATGTATTGTAATGATATTGTCCTATGATTGTATGAGCTTTTCTGACAATAATACTGTATTTAGTTCTTCCTGCTAAATGACAGTTTCTTGGACCTTTCCGTAGGTATTCGTCACTTCGCCATGTTAAAGTTGACAGGAAGTGGACAAAAAGCAACAGGAACTGTTGAGCTTTTTCCCTTAAATGGTAAGTGTTTGGTGGAGATACGAGGGGACTCATTGGCAATGCTGTGGACATTCACTTGAAAACATGCTGCTGTAATGTTATCAGCCTTTAGGACTAAATGTCACCATCTATCGTCATGATGAAGAAAATGGGTGAAAATGTATAATCATCCCAACTAGCATGTTCTATTTCATTCACTTGGTCACACTATGCTGCAGAAAGTGTACAACTAAGTTTTTGTCATTTGTCCAGGTCGTAGTCAGAGTGAGGTTGAGACACTCTCGCGTGAGATCGTCAACAATCTTCGCGACCAGCTGAAGATCAGCAAAGACTACTTCAGCATGCTGGTGGTGGGGAAGGACGGTGACGTCAAGGCATGGTTCCCGTCGCCCATGTGGTCCCTGGATAACGTCTACGACCTGGTGGACTCAATGGAGCTCCGTCTGCAGGAGGAGAAGCTGCAGAAGAGGCTGGGGATCCACTGCCCCGAGGAGAGAGGAAGAGGAGGCAGCGAAGAGGAACACTATGGTGGATATGAAAGAGCGGAGGATTCGTACTTGTATCACCGATCAGAGGAGTAATGAAGGAAAGGAGAACGGAGGAAGATGTATCTAAATTCTTGAGAAGAGACAGGAATGCAGCAACATGTGGATTTGACACAACAAGCAAACAAATAAACAATGACCTTTAAACAAAAAACAAAAAACAACAACATATTTTTAGGACTCAGTTTGTAAAGTGTTAATAAAAAAATCATGATGCTATTTGTTGGTTACCAGACCAAAAAGGCTGGATGCTTTTTAAACCAATAAAAATACATACGAAGACCGAATATTGGCATGGTTTCATTCAAGTCTTAATGAAAGCATATGTGTAGCCTTCAAATGAAAGCAAATCAAGCTTTTTGGCCGCACATCTGTCCACGGTTTCACCAACACATTTAGTGTGTGAAATATACAAAAAGCGAATTCCCCTGCTTGTGACGCAGGAGGAGAAACTTCATTTAGCTGAAACAAGTTCGTTTTTTCTTTAACGTCACTTGAACATCTGTTTCTTTAAAGAACTGCGGCCTGCAGAGGCCTCCGGGTCACTGAAACAAAGAGTTGTTGAACTCTTTTGACTCTTCCTGTGGGAAACCTTTAACAGCAGTTCTCCATAAAACAATGACTGACTTCTTCAAAAAAAAAAGTCTTTCGTTTGCTGAAAACAAAATCTTACTACACGACAGCCGTACCAAGTGTTCCACAATGACTTTGTTTCAGTGAACTCATCCGTCTCACACAAACCAGGGAGGAGTAAAATGGCACGCAACTCACACAAAAGAGTATCTTAAAGCAACGTTTAGTGAGAAAGAAAAACTTAAGTACGGCGGTGTAAAAACACAAAATTAAGATGATGTTTTAAAACAAAGTTGCAAAGAAGACAGAATGAAAGAGAAAAAAAAACACACAACAGACAACAAATAATACAAGGATATACTTGTAAACTAATTTTCTGTAAAAAAAAAAAAAAAGTATTGTATTTTTAAGCCTGAACCCTAGGAAGTACTTGAACACGACAGCTGAGAGGGTGAAATGAATTGTCTCATGGGCTACTTCCTAAATAACATGGGTTTTTAAATGAGCAACATTATTTCAGTTCATGCCCTGATGGCAATAGCAAGCGCTCTGTGTGACAGTACCACATACTGTGCTTGCTACCAAGGAGTTAATTTCTTAAGCAAACAAAGATAATCAAAAATGTTGCTGCCGCTGATCAATAATGGCAGAATAAAGGCAAAGCAGGATAGTAAGTGAGTGCAGAAGGTTTAATACAGTCACATCTGCATATGGCCCTAAGAGAAAAACAAACAAACAGGGGGAAAAAAAGAAATGGTAAAAAAGATGTGTTACACTGACTCATCAGAATGAGCTTTAAGTTGTACTGAACTGCACAACAGACATCCACCAGATGGCTACTTGGCTTTTTGCGCCAACCCGTATTTGACACAGTAGTGTCGAACCACGTCATGTAATGTTCATCCAAACATACAAGCACAGGTATAGCGTGTACATTTCACACCGAAAAGTCATTCATTATAATTCTTCATCCGTCTGCAAACAGTGCTAACTACCGAACCGCAATGTCACGCTTTAACTTTCTCATTAGTTTATATGTTTGTCTTTAAACACTATAACTATAACTATAACTTAAGAAATGTGTCTGCTGAAATATTTTAACAACATCATCATCTGAGTAGAACGATAATAAACACATTTCACAGTCTGACACTCGTGGAGTTTGCATGCGCTGCATTTGCAAGCAGCAACTGGGAGCTTTTGTGTGTGGCGTCAATTTAAGGATGTAATTACCCACAACTTAAACGTTTTCACCAACACAACTGGACAAACTAGTTTTCCCTCCATTCAGTCAGTTGTTTGCAAAGGTTTGCAAAGGTCAACGACACATGCACGAGTGTGTAGCCATTGTAGCACGTCAGAAATAATCACAAACAACCACACATTTAGCTCTCAGGAACTTCAGTTTATAACTAATATAAGTATTTGCTCAATAACTGCAACTTATGAGTGGGGTTTCTTATTCTATCTTAGCACACATTAAGATGATGGTGTTGTTGTTTGTGACATAGTAACCCACACTTAGGTGTTTGCATTCCGTAATAGCATTGAAATGGCTATTAACATGTCCTGTAATACGCTGATGTGGTTCCTGATACAGCAGGGATCGCTCTATTGTGTATTAAAGCCGTTACAGCTTTTCACTGCCTCATAGTGTTTCATTATTAAAAAAAATGTAAACAGTTCCATAGGGTTGGCATTTTTCACTCCCTCCCTCCTGTGTGTGTGTGTGTGTGTGTGTGTGTGTGTGTGTGTGTGTGTGTGTGTGTGTGTGTGTGTGTGTGTGTGTGTGTGTGTGTGTGTGTGTGTGTGTGTGTGTGTGTACACAGCAGCACACGAGGAAATAACTGGGAGTTTGCCAGGGACACGCAAATCCATGAAGATCAAATAGTACTGATAACAGAGGCTGTAACACTCACATTCACTCAGGACACACACTCACTGACTGGGAGAGGAAGTAGTCACTGACAAATGGTTATAATGCGTCCGACAGAACTGGAGAACACTTCCCCCACCGACAAACAGGCAGACTCACACACTGAGTGTTTGGTCACACTTTGTCATCCACTATTTCGCAGTGAAACCATTTGAAACTCACACTGAGAAAAACACTTCAACCTGCAACCAGCCAGACCTTGTAGCGGCATTCAGGGTTGTTGTCCTCAAGATGGTGAGTAGTCATTTAATGATCAACTTAAATTTCTCTAGATATGCACTTTCTTGCTATTCAGATTACTTTCAAGTTTCCCGTCAAATGCGAAGAGTTTCTTGCTTGTTCTGCATTTACAGCAATTTTTTTATGAGACTTGCACAAGTTTCATTATTTGTGCAACCAAAGTCCTTTGACCATTTTGCCAAATTTTAGTCCTATGGAAGCACTGTTTTGAAATATATGTTTGGTATTAGAAGCACTTCAGTCCCATTTCTAAGCACACTGTGTCAGGTGAACTCAGGTGGTTGGAGCTTCTCGGTGTCGTGTATTCAACACTGAGCTGCCTCTTTCATCAAACTGGAAACATAAAGCAGGGTGCCTTGTTGTATTGTATGGATTTCTTTCGGTTCTTCATTATTTCAAAGCAGTACGAGGGGCTTTTTACTGTATATTTGTATAGTCAACAAGCAACAAAGCAAACCCAGCTGAATGCATAGCTTTGTGCTGGATAGATAGACTTCATGTTAAAATTTGTTATGTGGTAGATCTTGATAGTTTGTCAGGGTTTTTCTAATACTGACACTAAGTATCACAATCTAATCCAGATGTTCCATCCATCTACCAGTTTAGACTAGTTCCTTAGACTATCGGAGGAACATGCAAACTCCAAACTTTGCATGTCCGTCAGAGAAATGAGCTGGTATGAACCACAACTGTCATTGTTGTGAGAGAACCGAACTAACCTGTGCACTCTCGAGGTCACCTGACTGAGCCTACTGCCTGTCCTCCCCTTCCTCCTCTTCCTTTCTATTTTTGCACGGATATTTTGAGAAGTGGTTCGAGTGTGTGACAACATCTGTAGGTGTTTTTCCATTAAAATGCAATTTTGGTGCAAACGCATTTCGAGAAGCGGTAACAGCACAGATTGGGTAATTTTTAGTTAACTGTGGCTGAGAAACAGAAGTGATATGGAGGAACTTTCCTCTTTTTCTTTTCCTATCATTTCATATTCAGTCACATTTCGGGCCCAAAGTCAGCACTTTGTTTTAAGAAGCAAACGGTGAAAGATTTCCTGGCACCTCTGAAGTGACACTCCGCCTCTAAACTATATTTTGAACATTGAACTGAAATATTAGAGGTCGACAGTAGAACACAGTTTTTTCTCCTCACAAAAAGAAAACAGTTGATGTACAGTGAATTCATGACCATACATAGTGGCAAA
Source organism: Blennius ocellaris (assembly GCF_963422515.1). Taxonomy (NCBI): domain Eukaryota; kingdom Metazoa; phylum Chordata; class Actinopteri; order Blenniiformes; family Blenniidae; genus Blennius; species Blennius ocellaris. The sequence goes on from NC_137664.1 coordinate 11,362,903, forward strand.
TTTAACATTTAACTAAACATCTTTTAATAAGTCTTCCAATCTGTGCTAATTCACACAGCAAGTATGTGATCATATTAAGATACACTATGAGTATAATAAGCCTCTTTTGGGCCTCATGAGCTCTACTGAATCAGTGCTTCTCGCTATTATTCAAAACTAGACTAAAAGGACAGAAGGACTTGAAAAGCATCCAGGTTAACACTTGGATATCATGGAAATAATTCAAATCTGCTCACATTTTTTTTTATAGTTGTATGAATTAGTTTTTTTTATTGTTTTGGGTTTTTAAAAATTTTTTTAGCTACATTTTTACTTTTATCAATTTTAAGAACAAAAACATTTTTCTTCAAAGAAAAAAAACAAACCTTAACTCAAATCACTTCATATCGATCCATTAATTACGGATTCCGAAACATGAGAAATAGATAATATAAATTAGTTTAACCTGCCTTTATCCTATTTTAATTTAAAAAGATAATAATAGTGACAGTAAGATCGAATTATTGTCTATTATTACTGATTTCCATTATTTAAAACAACACCATGTTATCATATAATGCATAGCGGTAATATCATATCTGTCATTGCAATTGTTATATCGTGAGACTTTTAATGTGTTTTAAGTTAGAACTTGGGCTTGACAGGACATTTTAAGTTTCTGTCTATTACGTCATTCACTTTCACTCCTCTGCAGCAGCAGCAGCTGTATGCCCTCTTATCTCCACTTCCTGGTTCAGTGTTTGTGACTCCCAACAGGTCATATTAGAATAGGAGTTACTGCCACTGGGATTAGCTATCATTACATTTATTAATCTTGATTTATACAACATGTACTGTGTGTTTTTTCCTAACAAATGTTTTCCTCTTTTAACTTTTGAGGAGAAATTCTAATTAAAAGTAATAAGATAAGTTATCCATCAAAAATAATGTATATTTTAAAGACTGAAATCATAAATGTAATAGAGAGCAAATGAAATGATAAAATAGGCTTTAAAACCCACACAGGTATAAGCTAAGCTACCACTATATACAAGTCAGATACTTTAAATTAACGTAAGAAACATATATATACTTTATATTTACCCCAAACACTGGAGACCTTTTCATATAATTAACAAAAGTGGAATACAATCTTGTTCGTGTTTATATCATTTAGTAAATATCCACTTTCCCTCTAGTGAATATATATTTTGCTGAGATACATACACTCAACATGTCAAACTGATGATATGTTTATGACAAACACAAGCCAGGAAACTGGTTCATGCTGTGGTTTCAGATGTGTAATTTTTTTTTTCATAAATAGTTATCACCAGGATACAAGGACACATGGCATCAACAACTTGTGAGTGAGTGTTTGCATGATAACACTAGAAACATGAAGGAAAGTGAGTTCATTGAGCTATAAACACTACTTAAAAATTTTACAGGCGGTTAGGAAGCTACGGCGTGATCTCATTTAGTAAATGGCGATAACATTCTGTTAAAATTAAATTAAAAAAAATAACATGAGGATATACTTAACTAATAGTTGTGTTTTTATGAATAAAAGCACCAATGTCCCTGCAAACGCACTGCTCAATCTGCTGCGCTCACGAAGGAGGTCCAAGAGCTACGTTCTGTGAGATTTTACGACTCTGAACAACCATCAACTGCCTTTGACTTCACATAACTGCAACAATTAACAAGTGAAATAAATCCAAAACTTTTATTAACTACATGCTGTGTGTTTTCAGTCTCAAATGTGTTTTTAGACCATTTATAGATCATTTTGAAGTGTTCTTAGTATTTCCCTTTACTTCTGCATGTTAAGATACCAATTATCTTGTGTGAGTCTATACAATTGCTATAAAAGTTGCATTGTGTAATGTTATCTATCAAGAGTATCTGGGCATACATACATCAGCTCTTTGTGGTTGAAAAGCGTTGCAAGTGATTAGATAGTGATCGTACAAGGTGCAGATCTGGCCTGAGCATGACCGCCTCACAAAGCCTGCCATAAAGAGACCATGTGGACCTGCTGAGCCACAGTCATGCGGGAAATGGTTTTATCTGCGTTTTAGAAGCGCCGCCAGTGTGTAGTAAAGTGTTGTGTAAATGAACGAAGGTAACAAGACCAACTACCTGGTTCAATGAATAACCACAGAGAATGCAAACACTAAAATGACTGAGCAAACCCTTCAGAATAAGAGAAGACAATGTCTCAAGAGGAAATTATGTGGGTTTTTTTTTTTTTTTTTTTTAAGAGAGCTTAGTAACTTTCCGTTACGTTTTTAAATTTAAAGTCAGCCTGAGTCCATCTAGTGTGTTTTTTTTTCTTTTACTAATGTGGTCAGTTTTGCTTTCGGTATCCATGCATTGAAGTCCGTCTGTATATAAACTATGTGCAAAAAGTAAGGACATTTGGGTTTGTAGGACTACTGGTTTATTTCATTTTCAAAGGTGCTGCAGTTTTAAGAAATATGTGTTTGTAGGCTGAGTAGCAGTGATGACAATGGGGATTGGGCCTATCAGTAATGTGCCAATACTAAACAGCTTTTCTTTCAGGTCAGGACGACTCTCAAGCCTTTCTATCTTCTCTATTCTAAAATCAGGGACTCCGATAAACCTTCTCTGGCGGCGCGTGTATTGTCATCTTCGAATTCAAACATTCTTTATTTCATCCTGTATATCAACCTCCACTCAATATCTTTTTGTTTTTAATCTACTAAGTTTTGTGAACCCGTGATCTACTAATGTCTCGTTGCTCTTTTCAGGCTGAAAACAAGGCTGATATAAAGGCCATCATGGCTCGCTTCCAAGCGAGTGGGGGAAGCACAGATGAGACTTCGTCTACGCCAGGCGGACGTCCCAGACAGCCACTTCACTCCACCCTGTCCTCTGGCTCAGCTGCACAGAAGAAACCCGTCTTGGAGAGCCTCTCCAGCAGTGCCACGAGTGTTACTCCGAAACCAAATTTCCTAAAAAACACAGTGTCCTCTAAAAGTGACACAGACACACAAGAGTTAAACAAAACCAAATCCATAGCAAGCAGGTTTGGCAACACTCAAGATGATACAAACAACCAACCCTTCATTGGAAATAAACCTCGAAAGCCTGAACTAAAACCACTGGGACAGAAGCCTCCTTTAAACAAACCATCACTTAGCTCCAATGTGTCCGAATCCAAACCAGTCTTTCCTAAACCTTCTCTGGCAACTGGATCCAAACCCAGCTGGGTGAAAGAAGACAGTGGTGGGGGTGCAGCACCAAATACCAGCATCATTCCTCCTAAATTACCAAGTCCACAGCACAAGCCAACCAGCGGCATTGGGAAATTAAAGCTACAGAGTGAGGACGCACCAGGATCCAGCATAGACACTGTGAACAAGCCACCACCTCCGACAAACTCCACTTTCAAACCCTCTTCCAACTTCAGGACGGCTCAGAATATGTTCAACAAGGACAAAGCTGAGCAGACAGACAGCGGCGGGTCGAACACACAGACGCCAGTCGCTACAAAATTGATTCCTCCCCCCAAACCTCTTGCCAGTAAAAAACCCAGCTTAAAGAAGCCACCAGCGGTGTTACCTCACATCAGCAGCGTTAACGGTCATGCTGCTTCAGGGCCAAAACGTAACCCCCTCTGCAACACGCTCAATTTGGGTTCTGCTCCTGCTAAGCCAAACCGACCCCCCAAAGTCAACTTGGAAAGATTTAAGAGAGGGGCTGACCCCTCCAATGATGGTAAGTAGGTCTTTCCTAAAATCTTGTGCTGTGTTGTAATCACAAAAGACCAAAATATTCCATTATGAAAAAAGTTTTGTTTTGTTTTGTTTTTTTTTACATTCGAATGAAGTCGCAGACATACGGAAAGACGTTATCGTTCATCTCAGCCACATCATGGTGTCATTGCTTTTTGAGAGACAAAATTAGATTCAAGCAAGCTTCCCCTTTCAAGATTTGGAACAAACTTCTTACTTTCATACAGCATGCATGCCATGGCCCTGACTCACTAAATGACTTCATTCCACCCATTCCTCCAAAAGTCAAAAAGATCATCATTTGACCGTTCCGTCATTAGAGTTACTGGAATTACTCTGGTTAACAACTTCTAACGATATCAGGACTGAATGGTCAACAGTATGTTTTACCCAACATCACCACCATACTTCATACCAGTGGAGACAAACAACACTCAATACTAGATTATGTGGAAAATTACTTTTGCTCGAATAATTGTCAGTAAACTTCACTTGCAGAGGATACTTTTTCCCATACTAACGGTATCAAACACACTGTGGCGGTTGTCACACGATTGCTATGTAGATTTATGGGGGGGGGGTTAATATTCGTGTGAGTTGTATTTGCTCATCTGCACGCATAACTCAAGTGTATCGTAAATAATCCACAGGTTTGTAGTTTGAGAGGCTAAATCTGCAATGGTTGTGAAATCTAAAAGAAATAGCAAATAAGAGGAATGTTCAGTTCAATTATTACAAACCATTCATTGAAACTTTATTTATTGCACATAAAGTGATATATTTCAAGACATTTTTGGTTTATTCTTCATGATTTCACCCGTCATGAAAATAAAAAAAAGCTAAATATTACAAAATATTCCTGTCAAAACAAACTTCCTTTTATATTCAACTATTTACTTTAAATATCATGTGGTTAGAGATATAATGACTTTTCCTGGTTTACTTTGCAATAGAAATATATTTATATGTTGACATAAACTGCAAGGGAAGCTGCACAAAGTAGACACACACTACACAGACCACATACATCTCATTGTTTACTTGATGGCTGAATTCCAACTTCTGATTAATAGTGATACAGTCAATCAGTCAAGAGTTCTCTGTGATGCAGCTCTTATTACACAACAACCAATTTACTTAATTTCAAAACTCCGCCATTTCTAAATGGTACAGCATGTCTCTTTTTTTTAATGTTTTCCTTCGAATAAAAGAAGGACATGTGGTGAACAAATGCATCATATTGATACAGAAAGCTGGACAACAGAAAGTGAGGATTGGTGCTTCAGGAGGGGAAACTTCTGACGGACAGCAGGAACACACATGCAGTCCCACAGGCAATAGTACCTCACCCAGTTGGCTGCATTCACACCAGTTGTTTCCCATTAGTGTGATATGTCTTTGCTCTTCTGCTCCCAATCAGTGCACAGCAAACACAACAAGTCAAACAAGGCAAAAAAAAAAAGCTGTCAGCGTGATTTCTTTGAACGGACCACAGGATGTTATGGAAGGATTTTACGGATGTGCTCTCAGTTCCGAGGCCCTTCCTGGTTGGAGGATGAAATAAATATGTATATATGTGTGTGTGGAGGTAGGAAAACAGTTTGCAGGTCTCGTGAGTGTTTAACAAAGAGCGTGTTCCTGTTGCCCGAGGCTTTTGTTGCCTTTCAACGGACGCCGATGACACATTTCAGAAGTGTGAAATGTGTCGTTCCTCACAGACTGACGCAATTGTTTTTGGTTGTTAGCTTGTAGTTGTCGAGTAGATTCTCAGACGGAGAGCAAAAGTCTTCTTCAGACGTGTGATCATTATTCAGTCCATTTTGGGTGTATCGAAATGTGTTTGTTTTAACCATCTGTCCAGAATAAGTGCAAGTTGCACAAAAACTGCAGTTGTTTTAGAGCAATGTCCCACGAACACACTTAGTTCCTCTATCTGACCCGGCTAAGTTCCCTGTCTAGTTTCTCCTTTCTCTCTCCCTCACCTCCCCCCTCTCCCCCCCGCACCCCCTCTCCCTCGCTGAACTTGTTTCACCACATGGGGAAGTAAGCTCAACAAGCAATCTCTCTGAAAAAGAGGTTCACGCTCTTCATCTGCATGTATTTGTAGGCAAAGCGGAACCAAAAATTCTGCCTCGAATTTAACATAAAATATAAACGAATTACACAAAGTATACCCCCCCCCCCCCTCCAAAAAAAAGGATTTTGCTGATGAGTTTATTTTGTTTTGATGGCATTTTGAGGTGCACATTGTCTTATTATTGAATGTTACTTCTGTATTACAGGTCCCGGATTGAAGAAACCCATTATCCTGACTCCTGTGACCTCTAACCCCAGTAACCACGGCAACCATGTGACCCCGAGTCAACCTGCATCCCCTGCTGTACCGAGTCTGCCCCCACGACACCCAGGAACCATGTCAGTCATGCACAAACAGAGACAAACTTGCTTGTAAATGACCTGGTCTACTCAGCAGCTGTGTCCTAACGTGGGACTGTGTCCTGATGTTTAGGAACCCGCAGGAGGACTTTTATGACGATGTGGAAGAACTGACCAGCTCTCCTCCTCCTTTACCACCATCTGCAGGTTCAGTGATCATCGCTGCTTCGTAAAATATGTGTTACAGCCACCATGTTGCCATGGTCTTAGTACCACACGAATAAGGAACTATTGTAAAATTATCAATTTTACTTGAGAAAGAATTTGATCATAACAAATATATCAATCAAATAGCAATCTGTGTCCTAATCTTGCTGACTTGTCTGTCTATTGCAGACCACCCGAGTCAGAGGGCAAAGGTGAGTTATTTTGCAAAGTAGTTGTCGTAAGAATTGTGGCTAGTTGTAGTGATTGTGTTGCAGTAGATGTCATTATTGTAGCCGTGGTTGTCGTTGCAGAACTTGGAGGGAGTTGAAGCTCGGTGTTCTTGTTGCAATTGTTCTTTAGTTGTTGAAGCTGTTGCAGTTGTGACGTAGATGCACTATGTTGTTGTATTGGTTGTAGGAGTTGTTATAGTAGTTGTGATTATTTGAGTAGTTGTAGCAGTATCAAAACCTGCTTGTTATTGCGATTGTTGTGGTAGTTGTGGCATTTTTGAGTTGTGGTAGCAGTACTAGTTGTACTAGTGTGGTTGTGGGTTTATAGTAAAAGGACAATATAAACAAAGTAGTTTCTAAATACATGAGTGAAATGAAATAATAATACAAATTATTACATTGTGTGCATAATTTCAAACCCATTTAAGTATATTTTAAAAATGTCCATATCATGGACTAAAGCCAGAATGAGGTTGAAGAAATATTCAAATCAAAGCACGGAAAAACTATGAGTGGAAGTAGCAGCAGCATTCAGTGTACAATTACAACCATCAAAAGTTCTGCACCAGACAACTAAATATGAAGAAGAATAAATTGATGTAGGTAGAAATATATATATCAGTGTCGTGAAAATTCTATAAATAAATCATTTGGAAAGACAGCACATGTGTATATTTGTACATGATATAAATGTGGAAAGCACAAAACAAAGCATTTTGTGTTTTTATTGCTGTGAACCTCCTTTGTCCAGGTCGAAAATGACAATGATGATGACAATGATGGAGAGATGTATGAGGATCTTGATGAACGATGGTGAGACAATGTCACATCATTTGTTTGCCCTTTCTTTTAGTTTTAGTTTAGGTTTTAAAATATTGTGTCCAAAATGTATTCTTCACTCATTTAAATTGTTCACACTTGTTTGTAATTAACTTATTAAGCTCGTGTTTATTGTGCTGTTCAGTTGTTTAAGTCTTATTGTACCAATACTACACTCTCGTGGTTATTATGCAGTACTACAAGAATCACACAAAATACTGTATCAGGTGGAAGTAAAGAACCAGACGCAATTTTATTTTAGTAAAAGCTAATAGCCTCTAGAATAAGACACAGACTCCTGAAAACCTCTGCAATGAGACAAATAAAACAACTTTTATAATCAACCCCCTCCAGATGTAACCTTTATGGGCAAAAAAACCCCAAGTTGTCAAATGTGATTTGTATTATTGTTTTATCATTTCTGAATACGTATATGACAATTAATTCTATTCTATTCACCAAAGCTTTGAATCACATTACAACAACAACTTCGCCATCAATCATCAACTCCTTTGTGTTTTCTGGGCTCAAAAGGGAAGCAGCTGAAAAGCAGGAGAAAGTAGAGAAGGAGAAAGCAGAGAGGGAGGAGAAAAAGCGACTGGAGGCTGAGAAAAAGGAGCAGAAAGAACGAGAGAAGAAGGAACAAGACGCAAGAAAGAAATTCAAAGTGAGTGAACTGAAGCTTTTCTGTTTCTGTGCAATAAACCAAAAGCTGTTCCATGCCTGTGTGCTGACGTTCGTGCATGGCTCTGTGTGTGCGTGTGTGTGCGTGTGTGTGCGTGTGTGTGCGTGTGTGTGTGTCAGTTGGTTGGACCTCTGGAGGTCATTCACCAGGGAAAGGCTCGTACCGACTGTAAAGGCAATAAAACGGACGTGGCTCTGAAACAAGGGGAGAGTCTGGACATTATTCGTGTCCAAGGAAACCCAGAGGGAAAGTGGTTGGGGCGGACGACGGATGGATCGAGTGCGTTTCACTTCTCTCTTTCTCACTACCTTTTGCCTTGTGACTTTTAACTTTAACTCTAATTTTCCACAATATTTTTCAGTCTCATCTATTAATTCTAAACTGAATATTTTACTATAACTTACTCATTTTGGCTAAAAATAAAAATACTGTAACTCAATTAGAGAACTGACCCAGTAGTTTATTTTGCTTTGACAGTTGGTTATGTGAAGACCACCGCAGTGGAAATCGATTTTAACACACTGAAAAATCGTCCGGCTCAGCAGTCCTATGAACCTGAAATCTACGATGACGTTGACGTGGTCTCTTCTGGGAACAGGTACCATCACATGTCAAATAATCAGCTTCCACTTCACTTTCACTAGTAAACAACTAAGTGCACACTATGATTAAAATTTCTGAATAGGCTCAATGAGCTCATTTTACCAGCCAGATCTAAAGCTCAGTTTACACTGGCTACTGTAAGGACAATGTCTTGAATTTGTTGTTATAATTAAAAAAAAAAAAAATCTAAATTTTTTCCAATGGCTTTTTTTCTCTCTCCTCCTCAGTGGTAATGGACCAGGAGGTACGCTTACAAATTCACAATATATTGCAACATGTTTTCATCATTAATGTCTATAAATACTACACTTCCTCTTATTGCAGTTGTCCTTCCGCCGCTGCCAGGAGATGGGGGAGAAATATATGATGATTGTCTTGATCCAAACCTGGAAGTCAGGTGGGATGTGGTTCAAGTTTTAAAAAGGATTGTTACAAGTAAAACAAGTTTGAAGTGTTTGATGAACTGCCTCACTCTGGATGCTATGAACGGAGAAGGACACTCAAGGAAGAAACCCTTTTCGCCAGGCTTTAATTGTAAAACAGATCATTTGATCATTGTACTGTCTGGTAAGATAAAGGTATTAAAAAAAAACCTTTAATGAAATAGAAGTTTTTCACTCATTGGTTTTCCAGTCCCACCGAGGCTACGTTTTCTCCTGCGAAGCCCAATGTCTTCCTGCGAATTCTTGACCGAAGCAGACGTCTTTCAACTGCTAAAGAGTAAAATACACTCAGTTGTAAGACTGATCACAGATCTTCTGTCCCCTGTTACCAATTTTAACTGCTTTTAGTCATCACTCCTCTTTTTCAGCAGCTCACGAGATAATGTTTCCTTCAAATACTAATTTTTTTCCCCCCGGATTAACACAAGATAAATCACTCTGTCCGAATAACACTGAAACATCTCCAGTTTTGTTGTGATTATTGCAGTCTAAGAAGATCATTTGTGCATGTCTGATTATTATTGGTTACTTTACTAACTATAAAATACAGAAAAATCTGCACGTGTGTTTGATTTGTGACTCAATCAGAAAACCAAAGCAATAAATTAAGGCTTTAATTTTTCCACCTGGGTTTTCAAAGTGCAGGGGACTCACTCTTCCCCTCCAGAGAGCCTCAACCACATGGATTTCATAAATATTACATACATATTGAATTTAACTAAATTATGCTGGGAAAAGGTCTTTGCGCCTCTTGGGGGAAGCCTGCCTTACACTTTGAAAACTCATAGTTCTAACGTATAAGAAGTGATATAATTTCACAACCGCATGAACCTCGGTCCCATTTTAATGATGTTTTTCGTCTGTTTTGCCAGAGTACCTCCACCCAGCCAGTTCACTGTAGAGAGGCGCTCAGGTATTCCTCATTCTATTTCATATAGACCTTCCTCATTAATCTACTCTCACCGATGGTGTCTGCTTGTGAGATTATTGCTTCCAGTCAAAACTCCACCCACCTTACCTCAGGCTTTAAGTGTGAGCCCCCGATACCGTTATTTATGACTTAAGAGAAGCAATGTTGAAGATCATTTGTAATAACACATCAATAAACAGTTCATCTGCACACAATGCAATGACAGTTTGATTGCACGCAGTCTCAATAAAATAGCCATTTATAAATGCGCAGATCAGCTGGGAGGAGCGATTGATGAGGAGATTTATGATGATGGGGACTCTCAAAGTGCACCCCCTCCCCCTCCCATCAGCAGGTACGGCAACATCAATATTTAAGAAAAAAAAAGAAATATATAAATATATATATATATATATATATATATATATAATTAGACAAATGTCAATACCAAGCTTTCCTCATCATGTGACACATCTTGATCTAATGTAATCTTCTTCTGACTTGTGTTTGTGTCTCTCATGAAGCCTTCCAGGCTTGAAAAGTAAAGGCAGAACTGAAGAAATGGATCCAAAGAAGCAGAAAAAGTTTGAGAAGGAGGAAAAGGAGTTTAGAAAGAAGTTTAAAGTGAGTTCTTCAAATGCCTTTTAACTGTTCCCACCTTTTGCTTCTGTAAATAGTGTTTTTTTTTTTTTACATGAGCTGAGAGTGTCACCTTCATTCCTTTTTTTCAGTATGAGGGGGAGATACAGGCCTTGTACGAGGTAACCATCGTCCACACGCTTACTAATAAGAAGTGGAGCTATAAAGAGCTGTCAGTAAAAGCCGGAGAGAAGCTGGACGTCATCGTTAAAGCCGTGGATAACAAACTGATATGCCGCAATGAGGATGGGAAGTGTGAGTCTCGGTTTATTCTGTTTATTCTGATCAAACATGATGAAGTGATGATGGGGGCTTGTGGTTCAGTTGGTGAAGCAAGATTAAATTCCAAATTACTGGCTGTTGCGTGGCAGCCATCAGCGTCAGTGTGAACGTGACCAAACACGATAGCTCAACACAGAACTCTATCTTCTCATTTTAACTCCGAAATCTGTACTTTGCAGTTGGCTATGTTTCAACCTCCCACATTGTTACGGAGTAAGTATCAATAACTTCACACTGTCGAACGCAGATTAAACAACGTGCCGTTTGTGCTGATAGTTTTGTTTTTGTTTACAGTGATGGAGATATCTACGATGATATCGGGGATGGTATGTTAATCTCCGTGTTATTATTGTATGGATGTCACATGGGAGAAAACCACTTTTTACTTGTTAATTTTGTAATGTAATTTGATTTTCTTTTCAGACTGCATCTATGACAACGACTGAGAGAAAGAAAACCTGCATTGTCCACATTGATTTATGCTGATGTTTTCATGATTTGCTATTTATTGAATTTCTTCAACGATGTTGACTGTGAAAAGCTGTACGTAAACATTATATTGAAACTAGAAAAATTCTCAATATTTATTATTAACTGAATGGCTGAAAAACTGTACATGTGATGTGTTTGTATGAAAAGTCTGAAAACAGAGAGGATTCAAACAAAACAATCTAACAAAACAAGACTATTTAATCCAGTTTTGGGTCTTACAGCTTCTCACAAAACAAGGAAATAATTGCGAGAACAACCGTATTTAAATGTCTCACTTTGTAGTTTTTGTCTTCATTTTTCCTGTTTTGGATTGCATTCAAGTATCCAACAACACTGTCAATGTACATATATTTTGCGAATTTAAGATTTCAGGTCCGTAGCTGAAGTATACAAGCTTATTTCAATTACCATTGGTCTTTTTATTGAAAGTGATAATCTGACTTTGTACTTGCATGTCTTTGCTATGAGTAAAGTTTAGTGCAGATTTTGATGAAACCGTTCCTGAGAAATGATCACATAATGTATATTTTTCTTCGGCTGTTTTTAATTATCTTCTCCACATCTTGCTTTATCCTGTCATTGTAATGAAATCTCACCTAATATTACGAAAATAAACGGAATTCTTAACAGAGTGAGACCATATGTACGTGTCACATTTATCTGAACTCTTGTTTGATACCTGAAAACTTAGATTTGATGTGTTTGCAGGCTTTTAAAGGCTTATATTGTGTTTAACCTATTGGTCAATGATTACTTTTTTGGTAAGAACTAAATGGGGAGCTTCTACTGGCAGCTATTAGAATTTTTTTTTGGACCTTTTATTTATTTATTTATCTATTTATTTATTTATATCTTGGGGATGTACTTTGATATATAATTTCAGTTTGTGGAAAGCCCAAACTTTGGTTTTTATTGAGTTGTGTGCTGGAACAGTGAAACAGTAAAAGTAACGGCTAAATATGTGAGACACAGGAGAGAGAGGAAATGTGATAACATGGTGAATAATAGTGCTCAGATCAGTACTGAGCTGGGTTAAACATGGCCAATTTGACAGATTTGTGTCTTCAAAATATTGACTCGGGCAAGAAAGAATCGGACATTGATTTTCCTTTTGTACTGAAGCACAATATATTAGCTGAGCTAATGACAATACATCTTGGAACTAGAAAAGATTGTATGGAAATTCCACCCACCCATCCATCTATCCATCTATACATCCATCCATCCATTCATCCTGGGTTATGTGGTGCTGGAGCCGATCCCAGCTAACTGTGGGTGGGAGCAGGATACAACTTGCACAGGTTGCCATTCTGTCACAGTGCAATCACATTCACACCTCGGGGCAATTTGGGGTCACGAATTAACCTTTACTATGCAAGTTGAATTATGTTCATTTTGTAACTAACTACATATGTATGCATTGTTTTTTAAATGACAGATGAATACAGGAAACATTTTTTACCCGGCTGCCATATTTAGGCTTTCACTTTCGCCTCACATTGACAGGTCATGGGTTCAAATACTGGCCGGGCCTTTCTGTGTGGTGTTTGCAAGTTCTCCCGGTGTGAGTGTAGGTTTCAAAAACAGCAAAAAATGTCAAAACATAGACTCGGTTGATTGACCAAGGAAAAACAGGAGAAAACAAAGTGATTGTTAAAGCTATTAAATACAACCATTAAGAAGTCAATGCATCTTGCATTAAAGGTAAAAATGTTGCATACTTGTGGTCAGGTGGGTCAAATGGTGTAAATAATTACATTATTATTATTCTCATTATTATTATGTCAGAATTTTAACAAATGAATAAATTAAGACTTTTCTTTAAGGTGACCCTAATCCTCTTAAGCGCTTTCTGTCGTCTTGTCTGACGTCACTTCCTGTCTGTCCGGAACTCCTACCCCTCGCTTCATCATGGTTCCTCCAGTCGCAGTGTCGCCGCTCATCAAGGTAATAAAGCTATGTTTTCCCCCTTGACAGCATTATGTATACATAATTAAAACGTGTACAACATTTTGAGACAATATACTTACCTCTCAGTACGCACAGCGTTGTGAAGTGATGGTTAATAGTCGTTGTAGAAGCAGAACAGCCGGTGTTTGCTCTCGGTGACATTGAGAGGCGAGCACACGTCTTCTCTAATGCGGATGTAAACATTCAACATATTGCACATTTTTCTCACCTAACACCCTCACTTTCACTATTAGATAACTTTAGAGCTGCATTAACCCAGTTTGTGATCTCGATCTGCGGAGTTATGGTTTGTTTTAGCTAGAAGGTCAGAAAAGTGTGGACTTCGCCCCCGCTGCAATTGGTGTTTCGGACTAACTGGTTTCACGGTTAACTGGTGACCGACTTCCTTTAGCGTCCGACGTTGCTGCTTGTAATAGCGGATGTTAAAATAAGACTCATAAACGGGTACGACACATGGAAAGCCTTGTTAAAAGTCATTCGGCAGATCTGCTACGCCCTTATTTTTTTTTTTAACGTTCTGTTTTCCGGAGCAATAAGGGACGCGAAAGGGAGTTGGTCACTAGTTAACATGGAAACCGGTTAATCCGAAACACCAATTTGATGCAACTGATGAGCACCTGTGCTGGCTATTAAGTCACATAAAGCAGGAAGCTCAGCCAGGGTCATGTAGATCCAAAACAACACTGACGGAATGACGGAAAAAAGTAATGATTCAGAGGAAAGTTTGGACACGGTTGATGAGAAAACACAAAACCTCTTCAGATCTCAGCTTTGAATGACAGACATTTATCTTGTCTTTCAGACGGCCAGGTGGTCAGCGCTCCTGTTCGGCATTTTCTATGGCCACCAGCGATTTGGTAAGTTTATCTATGCACGTGAAATAACATTTAAAATAGTTAATATTGAAGTTGTCTTTTTTGTTTTTAATACATCACATATTAGCCAGCATATTTCCATTTTCAAATTGTAGCTGCCTAAATATGTAGCTGAACATACATGGAAGTATTCACTAAATGTCTCTATAATGTCACACAAGCATCATCCACATAGTGTCCAGGAACAGAGCTGAACTTTGAGATTCATTGTGATACTTAGTAGTTCTAACTGGCTTTGTTTTTGTTCAGAGTACCTGAAGCCCATCGGCGCAGAAGAGAGGAGAATTGAGGAGGAAGAGAAGAAAGCCAGAGAGGAGCAGGAGCGCATCTACAAACAGCTTTCTGAAGGTAATGCAAAAATACACACCCTGTGCAACTGGACCTCGCACACAGATCTTTCTCTTAATTCTAATGTGCCGACCTTCATTATGACAATTTGTTTATGAAGTATTTGTTGTTCTTTTTCTCTCTGCAGCAAATTCTGACACCATCCTCAAATGAACTGACTGGTTCAGATCTGTGTTGTGTTCCTTACTCAATCAAAATAAAACATTTTCAATGTAATGCATCTCGTGTTTTTGTTTTTTGTGCATCTTGGCATAATAAATAAAATTTACAGTGAATGTTCACTGTGACACGATTTTTGGTTAAACAGATTTCTCAGGGTTGTTTTCCACCAAGTCACAAGTCTTTTCCTGTAACATACAAAAACTACTCCTACAATGTTAAGATCTTAACAGAAACTGGCTTTTACCATACAAATTCTGTATGAATAAAATTTTACAATAATTTAATATTCATCATTTGTCACTCAATTATGCATTGTTAATGACATTTTTTCTATAGTATTTACTGGACGGATCATCTGTCCAAAGGACAAATGGAGAGGCAAACAACCAAATCCTCACATTCACACCTAGGGACAAATTTAGCATCAGCAATTCACCTCATGCATGGTTTTGGACTGTGTGAGGAAACCAGAGCACCTGGAGGAAACCCACGCACACACAGGGAGAACCCTGGCCAGTATTTGTACCTGAACCTTCTCGCTGTGAGGTGAGAGAGCCAAACACTGTCCCACCGTATGGAAGAAAAAAAACAAAACTTATCAAATGTTCCTGTATACTTTAGATTTGTTTTTAGATTCTCAGTGTCATTAAGATAAAAGTGAAATACTTCATATGCAATTTAACATTCTAACCTTAACAGTCTGTATACTTTGTGTACTTTACTGTTGCTGGCTGAATTCACATTTAATTCTACCTATGGGGACTGTTGAGGTATGCTTATTGTTTCCGCCAAGTAATTTCAACTGTTGTAGTACAATATTATTTATTTAGAAGAGATTTATTTATTTAAACCACCCCAGTCACCGCAAGAGAAAAAAGAAAAACGTGGATCAATAAGATAACATGTGTTAGTATTAACAGTATAAGATCTATTACCAACGGTGGGATACAATCACAGCAAAAAAAAAATCTAGCAAATCTTCACAACTGTAGTTTCACAGTAAACTTTACCTCATGAGCTTCGCCTCCCTCTGAGTTGACATATGTGGTGACCCGCTTCTTCATTTCTTTTATGGACTTTTGGCAAGATGGTGGACAACATGCTCCAATTTACACCAAGACAATTAATGAAAAAAATCTATTTCACACATTTTTATTTTTTAATTCTTATAATTGTGGTCTCCATTTTGGAGAAAAAAAAAACATGCAACATGTAATATTTTAGGTTAGTCTATTTTTGACTTTTCGAATTCAGATTTTTCATTTTCGTGACTCCGAAGGACAAGGGAGAAAACGGACTTCAAGAAAAGCCAGACTTGATTGACAATCGGAAGCATATTTCAACTGAACCTGTAGTGTGTGTGTGTGTGTGTGTGTGTGTGTGTGTGTGTGTGTGTGTGTGTGTGTGTGTGTGTGTGTGTGTGTGTGTGTGTGTGTGTGTGTGTGTGTGTGTGTGTGTGTGTGCGCGCGCGCATAAGTGCATATGTGTGTGTCCACTTACCTGTCCTTCAGTGGGAGATGAGCCTGGAGAAAGAGCAGGGTTGTAATCCTTGCCTAGTTTAGCAGCAATCCCAGGATTGAGGTCAGGGACCAGTCGTAGAAAGTGCAGTGTGGACAGAAGTGTTCCCTCAATAATCTCATGTTGTATAATATAGCAACCTTCATTGTGAACTCTACTTCACATTACAACATTGTGTTGATCATGCTACAACGATGCAAGTGTGTCTTGTACATGACAGGTCATGATGAGAGCACTCAATGCGCCTCCAAGTATACCCCCCCCCCCCCCAACAATAATACTGTTATTATTGACCATTGATTCACTCGAATACTTTGGTTAAAAATACATTTGCTTTATTTGGTTCCTCATTGTAGACAGGGCGCATGTGGTGAGGCAAGCTTTAAAATACTGACCACAAGGTAAGTCAAATCTATTTAAGAAAGTTATGTGTATACTCACAACACATGTCATACCTAATATTACGTTCCCCGATATACCCGTGCATTTCTCCCATGTGAAATATTTCACAAGCTTAATAAACTCATCTTTCAATAAACAAGGCGAATAAGAAATGAATATGTCACTTGTCCGTATTTGTTGATATCGCTAATGAGAAATAAGCATCTCTATATTCCCTAGAAAAATATTTTATATGTATATATATTTACAACAAGAGAGGGCAGTATGTACAAGTCCTCACACAAAGCAAAGTTGCTGATTTCACGCTGTGTCAAACAGCTGTGTTGCCTGTACTCGTGTTGGTGTCAGAGTAGCTGAAGGCTCAGTGTTCAGTGCTGCTAACCTCGCAGCACAACAGTCCTTTAGTTCAGGTCTTGGACCTGATTCCTTTGGTGTGTCGCTTCCTGTATTTTGAGTTTCCTCTCGCACCAAAGCCAGGGTAGATCTCCTATTAGAAATACCGCCGCTGGGCTCTGGCTGGGCTCTGGCTGACCTCTGGCTGACCTCTGCTCCAGTTCAAACTTTGAAATTATAACCAATATAGACAAACAACAAATTTCAGATTGAAAAAGTAGAATACCCAGTATTAAAATAAAAACCCTTGTGATTTCCTGCATGTGGCCTGTTCTTATTTAATAAGATGTAAGTAACGCTAAACATTGTTGTCTCTGATCACTTTCTTCATTTCTCACACACACCGTGTAAAAGGCATCATGAACAAGCGTCTACAGATTTCTGCTGATCGTAAACGTACATCTCTGCTGAACGGCACTAATGCTCATGAACTGCTACTCTACTCAACTGGAGCGTTACTGTTAGTCTACCTTTGGCTCACTGCAGTCAAGGTAAACAAACTCTCACTTGTAAAGATCAATTGACTGGAAGGAGTTAACTCGTGAACCAGAACATAGATGATTTTCTGATCGAGCCATTAACACTGATCAAACATTTGACATGATAGAGGATTAGATAGAAAAAGACATTAACAGGAAGCTGTCTTCACTCTGACATAATCCAAACTGTACATGAGTATCATTCTCTACACAGATGTACAGTATATACAAGACAAGCCCTAAAATATATGCAGGATTAAAACTCGTCTTAAGAAACCCTAAGGAAGTATGCATATAAAAAAAAGGTTATGGTATTCTGTACATTTGAGACATGAGACAAACACATATGGTACTCAATCACTCTGCTACAAATGTGAATCCTTAAATAATTAGCTGTTTAAAAAGATGCGGGAAACCTGAAATGCAAAAACCCCCTTCACGCTTCATTCAGAATAATTTAAAAACAGGGTTGCGATTGTGTCAGACATGTCATTATGTGGAAGTCATGACTGCTGTTTTTCCAATCAGCCTATTGATGAGCTCCTGCCTTGTTCCCAACTTAATTATTAGCTCACCTGGAAAGTTTCCCTAAGGACCAAACTCTATTCTTCTTGGTGAGGAGATTTCCTTGTTCAGATTTTTCTTTTCCGATTGGACGCAGTTTTCCTGATGGAGGACCGCGGGGCCGTGCACTCGTGTGTCCGTCGTTCCTGACTTCATTCCTTTGGCGTTGAGGCTGCAGTTTCTCTGAGAACTCTGGAGTCCATTGTGAAGTTCTGTGTGCACCTCCATCATGAGCGTTTCCCCGTCAGTCTCTTAGCACATGGAGCAGGTCTTGGAGCCCGAGCCACTGGAGCTGGCATCAGCTGTCAAACAGATAAAGAGTTCAATACACCGGTGGATCGGGAACATGTGGCAGTAATTTCTGAATTGAAGTTATTAATGTCTTCATATTAATTTCTTTGATAATTAAATGAAGATCAAGGAATGCATAATTCTATGGCTTTGCCAGTTATTTACATCAGTGTTTCTATTCAGTTTCTGTTTGGCAGTAGATGAGTCATATAAACTTGAAAACATTTTAAAAAAGAAAATAGTGTTGCCATATGAATCATACTCATAAATACCTATAAAAGTAGAACAAATGATTGTATATACAAACCTAACACACAGTGTTTCTCTGAAGGCACAATTCAGGTATCCAATAGGCTACATGTGGTGTCAATAGGATTATCTAACATTGCAAAAATCGAGCGAGAAATAATTCAAAACTATCAGTGAAGAACAATGGGATATATTGGAAGATATGTAAGGCAGTTTTACTACAAAGCTTGGTATTTTTAAGAAGCACAAATGTTGGAAGGTCTTGAATCACCATAATAACACCTGTTAACAACACCCATTCTGCAGTGAAATATTCAAATGTTCTTGTATTTTCATTTATTATACAATTAATAAACTGCACAGTCACACCAGGTAAAAAAACTAAACTTTGTAGTACGTAACAGCGATACATTTATTGTTGCATTTTGTCTTCTTTCTTCGGAATTGCTTTACCTTTAGCGGCTGCTGCTGCCTGTTTGGCAGCCTTCTCATCCTCAATGGCTTTGAGTGTGGCCTCGTACTCTTCTTTTTTAGCATTCCACTCCTTCCTGTTGTTCAGGATACCGTCCAGCATCGGTTGGATTTGCGGATGGAAGCGGGAGAACTCCTGAAAAGAGGCAATCGAACAGAAAACAAGTTGAGATGACAGTGGGATGGCTCTCGATGATGCACCAGGAAAGACAAGAGAGCGTTAAAGAGAACAGGCCTGATTCTGGAAGAGGGCTTAGTGAAAGCCTGAGTTCAAGATATCTCAGAGTTTCTGAATCAGAACAAGTTAAACTTTCTCCCTGAGCCTAACCTATACACTGACTTTTTCTGTCTCATTCATTCTCATTCAGACAGCCTTGTGTTTGAGATAATTTAGCATTAGATTTCATATTATTGTAGATCTAAAATGTATAATTTGTCACATATCTGCCTGATAATCATTTCAACACAGATGATTTAGTCACAGCTTGATTAAAATTCATTGCTCTTTGTTTATTGCTAGGATTATTATGATTATTTTTTTCAATAGCAGCTCCAAGATAAAAAAAAGACATCTATCAACAAGATGCAGTCACTACTGAATATAGCAGAGAGTACCAGAAGTTACCATGAATGACCTGTTTCACTTAAAAATACTTTCTCGTGCATTATATGTTCAGTCAACCAAAATCACACAATTCATTCCTGTTGCTGCTATCTGAAAGAAAAACACTTAAAAATACTCATCTGAAGCGTGAAACTCACATGAACTGATTTCAAATTTATCAGCTGAAAACAAACATTACGCTGTGATTGAAAGGAACTGTATTGTACCTTGTAGACAAACGTGCATACGAAGTCAATGAAACCACACTGCAGTTTAGGAAGTTCAGCTGCTTTCTTCCTGTCCATCATGGGCTGTTGGGAGGAGAACAAGACGTTAGAAGCACTTACAAACATTAGAGGTCAGTAGTGGTCAGCATCAAGAAATAATGTCTCTGCTTTCTCACACTGCAACAGTCAACTTGTTGATCAATACGTTTTGCATAATAACTTCAGTAGCAACATTAATTACAGTGTGAAATACCTTCTACTGTATGTAAAGGTGCAGCCCGGGAAAGTCGAACATCCATGGTCTATTTATTTATTTATTTAGTCAGTAATCTCAACATTCAACTAAATTGTTTCATACAATTTTTCGATTTTTTTTGTGATAACTATACAATGAGATACAATGCTTTTGATATTTCAAACGTACAACTAAAAATGTTAATGAAAATGACATAAAGCTTTGAAAACTTTCACTTCATGTGGAATTCTGTAAAGCATTGAAGTTTCATCATCGGAATAAAATGAAATTGTCAAAATGTTTGAGATGCACCTGTATATGGCATCGTCATCATTTTATGAGCTATAGAAACCTGGAAGCCACCTGCTGCTGATGTGAATAAATCTAGTTCTAGTAAGTAAGTCTCTAGCATAAGTCAATGCCACACATTTAGAAGCAATTACAGTTTCAGCAAATTTACAATTCTCTTCTCGAGCTGGGGTTCCTTACAGTAAAAAAAAAAGTCTCTGCAGCAAAAAAAAAACCTAGCAACTGTGTACAGGTACAATAATAAAAAATGCAGAACAACAGATGATAGTAAATCCAAAAGACACAAGCTACAAAACACAACTACCACCAGAGTTTGACAGTGAGTTTCTGTTTGGCTGTAGGTTATTTATGATGGAAGAAGTGCACACACACACACACACACACACACACACACACACACATATATATTAAATCAATATTTCTAAACCTCACAATGGGTTGTTGTTCCAGTACTGTCCTCTCCAGGTCACCCTGCTCCCAAAATTCTGCCGCCACAGACAAGGCGACCTGAAAGACACACAACTCTTTGGATCAGTCCCTAAACAATGGTGCCAGAAAATGTATATATCACAGGTCTTTATTTATTCATTAATTAACTTTACAACATTATTATCATTTTGCCTCGTTAGGCCCCCAGTTTATTAATTTTTGCACTCCTCACCTTGCTCTGTACTTCCCAAGGCTTTGTGATAGCAGACAAGTCACATGCGGTCATCATCATGGCCCTGAAAAGGAAACAACATGTGGAGAGTCAAACTCCGGTGGAGGAACAAAGGTGGAAGTGTGCATTTGTTGCACTCACATGACAATCTCTTTTCTGGTTGTTTCTAGGGACATGAAATCAACCCATTTCTTCTCATCTTCGTAGGTGTGTGAAAGGTCCACAATCTTCTGGAACATTGTTCGCTTCCTAGCAAGAAGAGCAACCATGTTATTCCTTCTTCCCTCCTTTCATTGTATTTGTATTTGTGTTTGTGACAGAAAAGGAAGAGTAACATAATGAATTGAATTTAAGTATGGCTAGCGAGTGATCGATTGTACTGACTTAAAATAAAGAGCCAGGTCGGTGGCAATGATGGCGATGTCCATGAGATGAATGACGTGGTCTACCTGCCGCCGGTTGAGGTTCTGGTAGATATTCAGTGTCTGCAGATGAGAGAAGGTGAGGCAAAAAGCGGTGCACGTCATCAAAATGCTACATCAGGCAATCATTTCAGTCACTAACAGGAGTTACTTTCTGACAGAAACCTCTTTTTCTCTCCTCACCTCATCACCCAGGAGAAACTTTCCAAACTCGAGATGGTGTCGTTCCAAGATGGAGGAGCCGTGTAACTTGGCCAGAGGGTTACCAGATCTGGTGAAGCAAAATATCAGCAAGAGATTGACATCAGTCATCACGCCAGTGTGCTTCTGACAAATTCTTTTAATTCAGTTTGGCCAAAAACACTATTAGTAATGTCAGAGTAATTTTACAGAGATTAACCCACATGAGCAGGCAGTGAATGCTGGGGAGCAACATCATGTAATTTAATATCTTCAGTTACTGTGGAATGTTTTCAACTACAAAATATTACATATTGCATATTTAACCTGAGAACATGACTAACACATGGCAGCCTGAAGACTTGTATCATCCATGTTCAATATCGCTTTATCCAGTTCAGGATCAGGATTCCAACGAACTGAACCCAAAGGCTATTCCAGTCCATCACATGCACACAGACAACTACAGCAGTTTAGGGCCACACAGTATCCTTACATGCAGGGAATAAACGAGGAGAAAAAAACAAACTCCACATAGAGAAGCCCAAATTCAAACCCACAACCTTCTCACTATGAGGCGAGAGTGGTAGCCACCGTACTACTAAGCAGCAGAGGAAGAATTGGATGAAACATCAAAATCAATAAATTAGTATTTTAACACAATTAGATTGTGTGAATCAAATTAAATATTATGTGTGCAGTCTTCAAACCAACAAAAGCTTACTGCATTATTACTTATCACAATATGTTAAAATCGCTCAGATTAAATACAAGAAACAAAACAAATGAACAACAGTCCTCGTTTAAGGTTTGTTTAAAATGCCTGTTGTTATAACTGTTGTTGTCATATAATGGTGTTATTGTTAATTCCTACCAGATTCAATAGATTTATGGAACCATATTCAACCAACACACAAACACACCAGCTTCCATTTTTCATTCCTACTCCAGTAGGAGCCACGTTTTTTGTCACAGCAAATATTAACTGAGTGTGAAGCCGTGAGTGTAAATACATTCTGGTAGCACAGACAGCAAACAGTGATTTTAATTCTGTTTGATAATATGTGCATTCACCATAAAATCAATCACTGAGGAGGGAAAACATATTAGCAGCACTTACTTGACTTGATACAAGTTGTTTGTCCCCCTGTGATCGATATCATGAAGGAATCCGGCAGTGATCATGGCCATCACCTCCAAATCTGTGTAATACCGCTTCAACATTCCCGTCTGAACACACAAAGACACACAGAACAGTTAAAAAGCACATTCGCTTTGTCCTCTCAGTTTTTCTACAACTCTTTACGTTTGAAAAAAAAAAATCATTTTGACTAAGGATGGAGCCAGCAGATCTTACTGTTAGTAGTGTAAACATGGTTTGTCCAACGTTGAAGCCATGACGCCAGTTGTGGTAGGTGATCTTTCTGTAACCTTTACTGACTGAGTACATGAAGCGAACCAGCACCTGAAAGGAGGGATTTATCATACCTGAGCAAAAATCAAGCAAGAACTAACGACCTGTTTTTACGTGTGTTTCTAATAATACCTCTTGAGGGACTTGGAATTTCCTAACTACTCCAACTTCATAGTACATCTGAATCCCACATTTAACCAGCTCCATCTCGGTACAGTTCAAATCCGAAAAGTGGAACTGATAGATCTCAAACTTCTTGATCATTGGAGGTAGTTCTTTTTTCTGAAAGGAGAATATAGGTTTTTTTTTTAATGCATCTGTCCAATTATGGAACTGGCAGATGGGAAATTTGACAACAACACTTTGGTATTCATTTATAAAATCATGAGACATCAGAGTGTGCTTTTTTAAATTACCAAGATATCTAAGAGCTCATCCTCTTCACACTCTCTCGGTTCACAGCCATAGAGTTCGCGGGTATTCTGTAAGAAATGTGGTGAATAAATGTGTGAATTCTACATGCATGAACTGTGCAAACAAGACAAAGACCATTTCAAGAAGCTCAGTCTCACACAAAGTCAAGTGGTCATACTGAAAATAGAACATTTATCATTAGGTATTATTGACTGCAGGACTGTTTCTGGTATTATTAAGCACAAGTCTAACTTTAAGTTTTATTCATGTCTAAGTCCGACGGAGGTTAATGTTAAAACAAAATGATGTCACAGGACTGACCAGGACATTCTGAATCTCATCATCACGGCATTTGACGTGATAGAGCACCATGTCCTGAGCGATGTCTTTTCGATTCTCGAGCTTGTTCATTTTGTCGTAGGTGTCTGTGTTCAAAACCGACCATCCCAGGAACTGGGTCAAAGCCTGAGAAAAAGCAGAAACAATAAACCTTTTGAGACATTTGAACCAAATCACACCAAAATGAACACTTTGATTTCTAAAGCCAATCACAAACGGTTCGAGTCCTGAGTATGCCGCCTTTTTCATACGGACACCGAAAGACAAAATTACCTCCATGAGCTGTTCATCCTGATCGTCGAAGGGTTTTCCATCTTTTCTGTTGTAAAATGTGGCCACACCCACAATTTCTTCTTTTTTGTTGACGATTGGCAGGGACAGAACATTTTTTATGGTCCACCCACTGCTGTCCAGTGGCTCGGTCTGCATCGATAAATCATGACAGAAAAATACCCCTCAAGCTGTGTATTTGGAATGTCGCACAGTAGTTTACTTTCCAGTCTAATTGGTGATCCTTTGGGCATCCTACCTGAAACTGGAACGTCTCATCGGCTGGTGCATTCATGATGTTACAAATCTAGAGATCAGAAAGCAAAAAAACTGATCAGTTTGATAGATGTTGACATGCATTGGTCATAAAATAAATGACAAATGATAAATGAAACTCACAAAGCCACTCTCAGCCACATACGTAGGGAGGCCACTGCTCAGGGCCCAATGATCAGCGGCTGGATTTCTGTGTGAAGGACAATAATGAAGTTATCAGATGTGTTGGTAAGTCGTTTGCTTGATCAGGTGGTTTCAATATGCATTTATTGTCATATGGAAAAACAAAAAATAGAATTTCCACTCCTGAAAACGTGTCATCAAGGGTTAAATAACCAATATTATTTTCTCAGGTCACCAACTTTTGAACAACTAAATATAAAAAAAAAAAGATTTACATACGGTATGACTTTGATGTCTTCTTTTCCATGTAAAATATAGTCAATCACTTTGTAGAAAATTACCTCCTACAGGAGGAATGCAAAATTAATATTACAAGAAAAGACCAGACGAACACATCAAAATGTACCATCAAGCTACCTGCTGACAGCTATACAAAGAAATTAGAACACACCCTTCCATCTGGAGTCACAGGGCCAGAGTATGGAGCCTGTTCTCCCATCAACACAGGCCAGATGTCAAAGAACTCCTGGACAGAGACAGAAATGTTGAGAAAAAGTGCAAAACTTCACAGGAATAAATGAACTAAATGTGGCCAAGAGCTGGAACAATGACCATTACCTTTTCCTTTGTCATGTCTAGTAACCCAACAGAGTAGCGGTCACAGTTGAGGTAGGCTCGGACTGTGTACAAGGCTTTGTGAAACTGTCGCTCAATATCTGTCAGCTCTTCAAACACCTTGTTGGCGGACCACAGAAGCAGCTAATGCACACCAGAGACACACAGGGGATGGGAGATCTTACAACATATGTAAACCAAGTGTTTAGTGTATTAACATGAGACACACAGAATAAAAATGCAAATGTTGATTAAAAGTTGTGCACGTTGAGAAGGCCTGTACCTGTCCTTTACGTGTCTCACAGCTGTGGAGGTAACTCAGGTGGTAGATCTTCAAGTTCAAAGAAGCAATTTTTAGATATTTTAAGAAAAGCTGAATGAACAAAGAGGAGAAAAAAAAGACATCTTATAAATGCACAGTAAAAGACGGCGGTTTTCCAAATGCAGAATCTGGATGGCAGCAGCAAGAAAAATCTAAGGGGATGTCTGTTCCCAAAATAACTGTCTCTTTTAAATTATAGGGAAGATTCATTATAAAGAAATAAAAACGTGTAGTACAGTTAGGTCGTCATGAGACAGGTGAGTTTTAGGGTTACTATTGCAACAGCACATCATCAGTTGGGTAAAACAAACCCGCCTCACGACGGCCTAATGAAGAAGAAATAAATCACAAAACTCCAACCCTTTGGACACGAGATGTGAAAACCATTAAGAAGCCTGGCAATAAACCAAAAATATCTGCACATGTGCAATGAAAGGGATGTCCTGGCACTATCTCATGTTTTAAAAACCCAGTAAATTGTGTAGTCACACAATATTCTACACATACTTAACATAGGATGATGCTAAGCATTGTTCTGTTAATATTATTCTCTTCGATATTCAACTCTACATGGGATGTCATCAACCAGCTCTGGCTCTTTTCCATTTATCACCATATGTGATGACATGCTCACAGCTGATCTCTTAATGAGCTAATGCAGAAGTGCTATAATATACCTCACCTATTAAAGCTTAAACAACCAACATGTTTGCTCAGGGGAATTCACTCCCTGTTGCACAGATGACCTTTCTATTTCCAAATCCACTGTTTCTCCTCTTTATAATCAACACATATTCCCTCTGTATCTGCTCTCTGCACCTCCAGGGTTTATATTGTGTGTGAGAGAGACTCACGTCTTCATCCTCAGGAGTGAAATGTGGTCCTGTTTTCTTATTCAGGGCCATGATCACTGCCACCATGTCTTTGCCGTTCAGGATGGGCGTAGCCAAAATGTTCTTGGTCTGGTAATCTGTGAGGTCATCGACGAATGAACTGAAGTACTCATTCTGTAATGGTGAGGACATCATTAAAAACCATCATAAATGACCAACACCATATACATACAATAATTATTTGTCCTCAATATTCACATTTATTTCATATTTTCAGAAGGATAGAAGGAATCGACTATTTTAGAGGGCTTTCAAATGTGAATCAAGGAAATCTCAAGAAAAGTGTTCAGCATACAGTATAAAGAAGAATTGACATATAGGTGTGGCTGCGCAGCTATGATGGGTCACTTCAAGTTGAAGCTAAGGACTTCAAAAAGGACACCATACACATGTGAAATACCATTAAAATGTTCAGATGCAGGTGTGTTATAGATCCCCAGCATCAAAGGAGCCCGGTTTTGATCTGTTTTAGATTCTTGCTGACAGCTAACTAAATGCCACGGGTGTCTAATCCACAGCTTGAGCAGAGGCTGATGGGATCTGAAAATAAATGGATTATGTCTGACAAAGGGATTTGCATCCTCACTTGGTCAAGTATAGATATGTGTAACTAAGTCTTCAACAATTTTAGGCCTTTGATTATGGCCATTCAACACGAGGAATCTTTCTCTGAAGACTTTCTTACATCTTATCAACAGAAGGATGTCAGATTGCATCAACTGTATTCTAATAATTGGTGTTTTTTTTTTTTTTTGCATAATGTATCTCCGAAAGGTTAATCACTGTCAATATCCTGTCAGAACTGTTTCTAGATACTCTTAGCAAAGTATGACTTGAGGGTTACACCTTAAATATCTTATACGACATGACTCTATATAAGCACATCTTGCATTGATTAAACGGCTCAGTTATCATTGATGAGCTACATGCACATTTTTATCTGTAACATGGCATTTTAAACCTTGACCTATATCTGTTCTCTCACAGTTCAGGTGGAAAAGTATCTCAGCTACCCAGCTTGAAATAAAAGTATTTTCAACCCTTTGTTGAAGCCACCTAATTTAGAGTTTGAAAGGGGACGTCTCTAGTGTCCCTCAGTGGCCATATACTGAATTACACTGACAGTTGGCAAAAATAAACTATTCAGGAATGACAATAATGTTTACTGGTGCCATGTTTTCATCATGACCAGGAGCTTGCCCTCCTTACCTGTGTGACATCTTTCACGTTAACAGTCTTCTTGGTCTGGGCCACGTGGCCGACTATTCCCATGTCCAGAGGATAGACGATCTCAGAGTCCGGTGGGACCACACAGTCGTCCAGCTCGGACTCCGTGTTGACGTTGAAGAGCCTCGTGGCCAGCTCACCGATGCCATTCCTCTGCCGGTACATGAACAAGCTGCAGCGGTCAGCTTGGATGAGCGCACTGATCCGCTTCAGGATCTTGAAAACCACCTTCTCCACGTTGATGTTCTCCTGCATGTCTTTGATCAGATCATACATGATTCGGCTTTCTTCAACCTTGAAAGAGTGAAAATAAGCGTTTTCTTCAGAATTTCTCAGGGTTAGATCAGATGAATTTAGCTCCTCACTACTGGTACGACATGATAAGTAATGTTGAGACAATTATCAATACTTTACTTGGCTGAGCTCCTGAAGCTGGGCAAAGTCAATCTGTTTCTCTGGAAGTCCTGAAATCTTCGATATGGAAGAAGGGTTCATCTTCTTGGCAAAGTACTTTTTAGCAAAATCAGGGTTTCCATTGAGGAACTTCTCCACGTCTTCCTTTTGCACGCCCATGGTTCCCTCTTCCTCTTCTGCTCCCCAAACGTTTCGTTCGTTCCCCTCCTCAGTTCAGTGACAGAGATCCTGTTGAGTCCAACACTGCTCAGAAGGAGCTCCCTCCAACCACTCCAGCGAGAAACAACAATCACAAAACTATCAAAATGGATTCAAAACTATCATTAACTCTTGTAGAAACAATGGAATCTTACCCAGGTGTTACACAGGCAGGGGGCGGACAGAGAACACATTCAAATGAATGTAAAAAAAAAAAAAAAGATAATCCCTGTCTGTTAGTGGGATGAGCGAACTGAGCAGGAGAGAGCCCTCAAGAGAAGGCAGAGAGCTCAATCCAAACAATCCTTCTGTCATCAGCAGATAGAGGTGAAGGTTAGCAGGGATCTGCATATACTAAACTCATCAGCTGATCATGTAGTAAAGGATATGTGGGCCAAAGGCTCCTGCCTCCACTGCACTTCAGCACATTCAATCTCATACTGAAGTCTAACTCAGTTCAGTCACACACACGTTTGCATTAAAGGTAAAAATGAGCAGAGAAAATAATTTAAAATTTCAACAAAAGATCAACCTCTCATAACAAAAAAACTGTATGGCTTGTAATGTTTCCATGTGAAAAACGTCTCTTTTTAACTGAGATATTAGTGATATTTTAGTAAAAAAAAAAGGAGTGTAATTTCTCTACAAGCAACTTTTGTTATATTTGTGAGATACACGTTTAAAAGCCTTACAAAAAATAAGAAATATAGTTTTATGCGGAATATTACCATTGTAAGATAAGTGACAAACAGGAGTTGAAACTGTATTAATCAATGGACTTGTTGAAGAAACCCTGAAGAGATTCAATGAAGCTGTTGCCCTGTGAATGACTGGTGGCGTGTCCATGGTGTATCCTGGATGATGGATGGTTGGATGTAACAATTGAGACAGTCTACATACGCACATGGCTGACATATCTCCTCCTTACTTATTATATTTGGTATGGACCTCTCATTCCTGGCTGCTCAAACTTGTTAGGCCAATATCAAACAACCCCTCCTCTGGTGTAAGCCTCATTTATTTATAATACTGGTTGCTTATCTCAGCAACTGTCACTCCTCACATTGAATTCTTAATGCAGTCGATGTGAAAGCAGCGATGTGAAGAAATGTTCAGGTGTTCAGTAAGAAAATTAATCCATTCATTAAGAGCAGGGAGGACCCGTCTATAATAAGGCTTCATAAACACCTTAAACAAAAGGTCAGATAGATAATCTGCTTCCACTATAATAGATTACAGCAGGTCTGGTGTGTGCGTGTGTACGTATTCCTGTTGTGAGGACCAAGATCTTTCAAAGGCTTCAAAGAATTAGTTACTTTGGTTGAGGTGACTTAACATGTTTGTAGGAATTAGTAAAAAAAAACATAATTCGGACCCTTGTGGTAATGGTATCTGCAAGATTCATGTCAAATCTAGATTGTGATTCACTCAAGCTGCACTTCTGAAATCAGAACCGACAGGCTTGTTTGTTCTCAAACTATTGAAACACCTCCTAACCACTGCAGGCACATCATCACAATACGCCAAGGCCAGCTAAACAAAAATATTGGAAATAAGTTACCCACATATGAGAAAATGTAAACAGGGAGTGCTTCTTGTAGCTTCTTCACAATATGTGCCTCCTGCTCCTTTGCTAAAACTTCTGATACGAGTCAGGAGTCTTTGGTCAGGTCCCCTTCTGTGTGTTCGTAAACTCCTACCGGTTTTCATTGTGATCAATGTGTTTCACCAGTTTCTTCCCTTCCCCGGTGTATATAAACCCACATCCCTCATGTTTTCTGTGCCAGATCATTATCGTATTTTTGTATCATGACAACATGTCTTTCCCTATGTTTCTCGTGTTTTGGATTACTCGTGTTCCTGGTCTTTTGCTCATGTCCCCAACTTCGCATTTGGATTACTCCTTCTGAATACTGTTGCCCTGGTCTGAACTGCAATAAACCCCTTAAAACTTTGACCGTTTGTGTGAGTCTGCTTCTGGGTTTGCCACAGGCTGTGACATCTGTGATTCTTAAGCCAAGGTCATGACTTGAGTCCATCCTCTCCTCATTTCAGCCTCTCCCCTCTTTTCAAAAGGCTGTGTTGTGGTCGTGGCATACTGCTGAGGACGAGTGTTGGTTCTCTACCTCAACCGGCATCAGAACCAGCATAAAAGCTCCAAAACTAGTCATGCTTTTGATACCAAATGAGGATAAGTTCATGTACATTGTGAATGGAGTTTAGTTCTATAGCACTTTCCAGGGCTGTATACAGATCTACTAATAATATGTTTAAGGCTGAGATGCATGTTGATGGTGACGGATAACAGGCATGCACGGAGCTTCTTAGACTATCCTGCTTGTGAGATTATGTTGGCAAAGAATAACAAATATTGACCCCACCATCTGTGATTTCATGGAAGCAATTAATTTCCTGCTCATGTACTTTCTCCAAGCACAGCACGCATAACAGGCTTTTGTGTTTTCATCATCAAGTATTTAATCTCTCACGACTAGTTTGAGTTTGAAGTTGCATTGCTGACACTCACCACTGGATGGCAGCACCTACATACCTTGTTAATGCAGTCAAGAAAGGCGTTTAAGCGCCACTGGTCAGCAGTTGTTTCTTGTTCTCATACCTGTGAACAAAGGAAAGTTAAGCAAATGCTCAAATTGTGCTTGATAGATATTTAAGACATGTTGCGCTTCACATTTGTAGAGACGTGAAGCAGAGAATACAGGCAGGACGGAAAGGATGGTTAGGAGTGATCAGTAACAGATTATACTTATGTAACATTTAACTACTTCTCTAAATTTACAATGGTTAAAGAATTACTGAAAAAATAGAAGAATGATGTCTTGTTATAGTTAACAAAATAACCAACGGGTTTAAATAAATATTATTTTAAATGTTTAACTTAGAATTAAAGATATTAAAAGACGATCTTTATCATATATATAACCTATTCCAAGATGTGGAAGTAGGATCGTACTACTAAGCAATACTGCTCATGACAAAAAGAGGAGCAACCTTGTGTCTTTCCTCAGTGATTACACTTTACCTCACAGTAACACAATGTTGTATTATATATATGTAGAGTTGTCAAGTTATGTCGAGTTCAACAGATACAAGAACAGAAAAAAGTGCACGTCGAATGTAAAGGACAACTTTAGATGTTGCTACACAATATATCATGCCAGCAGTAATTTCAAGTGAACAGGGTAAATCCAGGAAATGAGAGTGTATCACCATGTATTTATCACCAAGTGACGCATGTTGATGTTGGCAAGAGTGAGAAATCAATACACAAAATACTTCCTATCATTTCTAAATATTTATTTATATCATGTATCTTTTTATTCCCGAACTGTTGTTTTTGATCATTATTGGGTGGCTTAAATTGTAACCACTTTAAAATGTGTTTATCAAATTATCTAACTGTATTGCCTGGATGTGATTAAAGACTATGGATAGGAAGGATTACAACTTGATTGCTCAACCAAAAGACGACAACACAATTTGGCAGTCCAACTCTCTTTACACACTCAGCTGATGTGTGTTGTGTCCCAATGCCTCCACCGTTCTCCCCCAACTAACCATTTAAAAGATTGTAGGAATATATCCGACATAGCGACGTGATGATTTCATACATATATTACTCTGATAATAGCGTGTGAAGAACTGGTTTGTCCATAATCAAAAGATCTTTAATGTATTCCATCCTGTTTAAAATACTGGGTGCACACTGTAACTGTTTTCCTAAATGCAATAGGTGGTAGTTAATCAGGCTGTGTGATACTATCATGACTTAAATGGTTAGGTTTATTGCACTTCATGCTTGTTGCATCAGATTTTAAACAATATACAACAGTGTCATCAACTTATTGTCATCAAATTATTTAGCTTTGATATAGCAGATGTCTATATCAATTAGGTTTTGCTGTGATCTCAATATAACAGTGATAACACAACGTTCTTATGCCCTCACACAAAACTCACACTAATTTTGGATTCAGTTTTTGCACCATTGTTGATTAAATTGCAGGATGTTTTCTGGAGGACTTTTTAGAAATTGAAGAATTTTGATGATGGCATTTAGCTTTCAATGAAACTCATTAGAAAATCGGGGTGGTTTCTCAAGAGTAAATCATCCATCTGTCGTCTAACCTGCTCCATCAAGATGTAGGAGGGATATACAGTGAGAAGGCCACCAGTCCATCACAGGACAAACTGTCAGCCACAGACACTCCTCAACCACACCTCTGGATAATTCAGAGTCGCCAACTAACCTCAAATGAATGGCTGGGAGGAGGTACCTGGAAAAAACCCACGCATGAACAGTGAGAACATTCAAAGTCAGAAGAACAGGGCTGCCTAAGCCCACCATCAGATTTACTTCAGATTCTGCTATTAAACCTGCGAACCAGCACACATGCTTAAGAGGAGCTTTCAGTTGTTTACATTAGTCGAAGTGATTTATTTCAACAACCTAAATGTACTTGGATACATTTGTGCAATAAATCATGTGAACTTGCTGTGTTATGAATGAAAATGTTGTATAAGTTTTCAGATTCATCGAAAAATGACGGTGCTTCAAATTGCTCGATCAAAAAGAAAATGAAAGAAAAATGCTTGTAATAACTTGAAGTTGGAACCACATACCTATATTGATACTTTGATTGCATGCATTTAAAAAGCAATTTCTTTTAAGCTGGAAAAAAAATAGTTTTTTTTATAAGATTGTATTTTTTGTGAAGCAGCACTTATAAAACAAAGCGCTTGGTGTTCTAATATCCGATAGATGAGACATGCATCCTGTGGCCAAACAAAAACTGTCTGGCTCTGTGTTCCTTTTATGTTTCCTGAGCTTCAACTCATGAGCAGCCTTTTTTTTTTTTTACAGCATCTAATCTCCAAGAAAAGTAATGTTCTTACATTTTATGGTTAACACAAGAATTTTTCGGGAGTTTAATGAAAATTCCAAAACATTTTAATTGTCAGCATGTTTTGCTAGACTTCCAGTCAGTTACATAAAGGTCTAATTGTTTTTATGGTAAGTCTTGGGCAAGTTTGAACGTAGAAGCCAGATTACAGTACGGATTTCTACCCAACAGGATTACCTCTAGATTTAAGCACCTTATTTAGTTCCCAGCAATGAAAATCAGCCATAAGCTTGTCTGTGGTACATGTATATAAGGGCAGCCTTTGACACAAGAGTCGATCTGGAGGATAACCACATACACAGCACCAGGCTTCAGCACTGTCACGACTGAGAAACAAAGCAGGTAAGACAATGAAATATTTTTTTATTATGAGGCAACTGCTTCTTGAAGACTTTAGGTTTTATGAGTGGTGTTGATCAGAAACTATGTGAACTTTTGAAATTAGTCATTTGAAGTAATGTTAAGGATAACGAAAATCAATTGAGATTATTTCTGAACTGAGTGACAACAACTGTGTTGCCTCAGCAACATGAGTAGACTGTGCCCGGTTTCTTATCATTTAACACAAGGACCTGAAAATAACTAATATACAACTTGGGTGGTGTGAGACCCAAACTTACAAAGTTGTGTTTTAAGAATAACTTTTTGTAAAGAGTAAAAAATACCACAAGAATGAAGAAACTTGTGATGATTTTTTACAGAATGGGATCTTGTAAGCTGGCCCTGCTGCTGGTCCTGGTGTCCTGTATAGAGCACTGCCTGTCTGCCTCCTGTGTTGTGGATAGCTTCACAGTGAAAGAGGACTTTGACCCCAAGAGGGTGAGTCTATTCAAAACGCACTTGTACAATGTACATTGAATGAAAGAGCCTAAAACGATTCCTAATGTCCTCTTTACCTTTCTCCGCAGTACGCTGGGAAGTGGTATGCCCTGCAGAAGAAGGACCCCGAGGGCTTGTTCCTGCAGGACAACATCTCTGCTGAGTACACCATCGATGATGACGGCTCCATGACTGCCGCGTCCAAGGGACGCGTCACTCTGTTTGGGTAAGTTAGAGAACAGGAGAGGATGCTTTGCACACACGACAGATAAGCTAATGCAAGACATGCTGAGCTCATCCACCTCTCTTTTGACAAAAGGTCATACTTTCACCCTTTGACCTGATGAGGGGAGCGCAACTTAGATATCCAATCAAAAGTATTGAGCCATGGTGTAACAGGGAACCTTTTTGACAGATTTGAGTACAATCCCAGGATTATGAAGGATTTAGAAGTAATGCATGTTGAAAATATGGCACTTTTACAGTGGATTCCAGCTCCAATGAACAAAAGCAGCCCCTTTTAGCCTAATAAGAACTTCAATACAAAATATATATATATATATATATATCACAGGTGATGCAATTTGAAAGCATGTTTGTGTTTGTCATTGCAGTTTCTGGGTGGTGTGTGCCGACATGGCTGCACAGTACTCTATCCCCGACCCTACTACACCTGCCAAGATGTTCATGAACTACCAGGGACTGGCCAGCTATCTGTCCAGTGGAGGTCAGTCCTAAACACACCACCAGCCTCACTCATCGTATCCTGCACCTTCATGCCTCCTTAACACTCTCGCTTTCTTTTTAACCAGGTGACAACTACTGGGTCATCGACACCGACTACGACAACTACGCCATCACATATGCCTGCCGCACCCTCAAGGAGGACGGCAGCTGCGAGGACGGCTACGCCATCATCTTCTCCAGGAACCCCCGCGGCCTGCCTCCGGCCATCCAGCGCACCGTCCGCCAGAAACAGGATGACATCTGCATGGCGGGACAGTTCCAGCCCGTCCTGCAGTCGGGCGCCTGCTAAACTGCAGGAGAAAGGAAGCAGAGAGAGGACAGCAGCAGTGTGAAATCAGTGAGCTGCAGTCTGCGTGGTCTGACAGCCCCAAGAGGGAGAATGTGAGAGCGTGCATGTGTATGTAAAAGAATGAAAGCAACTAGCAACTAAAGGTTCACCTTATTTTTTTTTTTTAATCAAAAGGAAAATGTTGCTGATTGCAATGGTGTTTTAATTGAATGTGAAAATAAAACAACCAAAAAATATTTTTCTAAACAAATATTGGTGCTTTGTGCTGACTCTTGTAAATACACAATGCCATAATACATGAAGAGAACACAGCTGATGTTTACTCATGTGCTCATGTTTGAAAACACTAACGTGCTGCACTTTGGTCACGTAAGTGGCTAATCCCTCCTGAGCCCAGGAAAATGCAGCCAAACCCAACACAATACGCTCGGTGCAGTAATGTGATTACTGGTGGTCTGATGTAGTGAGATCTTAGGCCTATTAGTCTAACTCCACTGTTCGTCCACTCGGTGAACTGGAGGGTCAACGATCCAAGTCAGGAGCTTTCCGAAAGCCACGGCTTGTTTAGGATCGGAAGGCAGAACTGCTCACAGGAGCTTCTCTGTGAGTCTTTGTGACGTTACATCAGATATAAAAATCAGTTCTCACAGTTCAGCTATCGAGCTGAGGAACAGACGGGAACATTGTGGTTGTCTAATCCTGTTGATGTTACACAACAAGCTGGGCAGCAATCTATGGGCAGCTATGTTAATCGGAAATGGGATAAAGCAACAACTGAAGGCTTTGTTA
This sequence comes from Blennius ocellaris, assembly GCF_963422515.1. NCBI lineage: Eukaryota > Metazoa > Chordata > Actinopteri > Blenniiformes > Blenniidae > Blennius > Blennius ocellaris. The sequence goes on from NC_137664.1 coordinate 11,398,764, forward strand.
ATGTACTTGGGTTAAAGGGTAAAGTTTTCAGCCATTTCTACTCAAATTTACTTCCACGTCTACCCCCTTTTCAACATTTCTATACATCATTTTACATTTCTATTTTCTTTTTTGGGAAAGATGCAACAACTTTAGCTTTTTTTCCACTCCTCATCCATGTTAGGAGAAAACGGATGAATATCATCACCACATGATGACATAACATGAAATTAACTTGAGTCAATCCATGAGACTATCCTGAACCTATTACTCATTATTTTTATCACACTAATAAACATTTGGAGAGTTGCCATCTCTCTTTATCTTGCTTGCTTAGTTGGCTGTTGGCTTTAGTGCAAGCAGACAATAGTGTTCATCCTATGCATGTATCAGCAGCCTCTAGATAAGCCGTCTACTGCTGTATACATGTTCGTAGACCATGAATCTGTTTCTTTCAAGAACAGATGTTATGCCAAGTTGTGAATAATTGCAATTGAAAAAAATTGTATTCTCTTTAAGGGAGCACATGCAGTGGAGCACCAGAAGGATAAAATATCTGATTTTATTCACGACTGATTAACTTTAACAGACCACAGTAAAATGTGTGAGCCAACCTTTGACTTTCCAGCTTATTGATGCTGCTTTAGTTGAACTTAATGGCTCAATCAATAACTAACCATCCAGTGCTGTTAAGCTAATGTGTGACTGACAGCAATACAATTTACTCTATTAGGACGTCCTCAATAACAGGAATATATCTTAAGTAATACTCAAGTCACTTTCTTGAGCAACATGTTTTTTTTTCATTTACTTTTTAAATATGTAATTTTAGTCGGTTCTTTCAACAAGACAAATTATCAGCAGATGGAACAAATACCTGGAAACACTTCAAGGTAAAAACGTTCCTGATTCAAACTTGCAGGCCAAACTCTGTGTTTGGTTTTTTTTCTCCAAGTACTTCAGCTCTCTTTCATGATCGAAAGCCGTGCAGATACGGTTAAATGTTGGCACGCAATCGTTCAGACGGATGAACGTCTGTGACGTTCTGACCAGGATGTACCTCACTTTTCACTTGGTGTTGGCTGAGATCGGCTCCGGCCTGATTCAACCCCTTATAAACGATGATGGACGGGCCAAATGCAAATTATCTTTACTCTCGAATTTGGAATTAATGTCCACCGGTTACCAGCCAACCAGAGAACAAATACGAAGAAAAACCCAAAGACGCCTTCTTGATATTTAGAGTCACTAATTGACCTTAAATGCATGTTTTTTTTGGGGGACTTGGAGAATAATTCCAACTATAACAAATAATTTTCTTGCTGTGAGGTGACAGCACTAACAACTCACCCACTATGTCACCCATGATGTTTTTGAAAAACGTCATGATTACTTGGTTACTATAGCACTGACACACCTCTTTTCAATCCAATCCAATCCACTTTATTTGTATAGCACATTTTAACAACAACGTGTTTCCAAAGTGCTGCACACGTGACTGCACATAAAAAACTAAACTAAACAGTCCAACACTAAATAAGTATAAAACCATAAAATAAAAATAAAAACAGATTAAAAACTACAAACACATTAAAAAACTACAAATAAGAATACAACAATTTAAAAGAATAAATAGAAATATAAAAACGCTTAAAAAGCAATAAAATAAATAAGAACAATAAAATAAATAAAAGACACAGGGGACCACACGACTCACGCGGTGTGAAAAGCCTGAGAATAAAAGTGGGGTTTAAGACGCGATTTAAAACAGTCCAAAGTGGGGGCTGTTCGGACGTGGAGGGGCAGAGCGTTCCACAGCTTAGGGCCGACAACAGAGAACGCTCTGTCCCCTCTGGTTTTACACTTGGTCTTTGGACCCACGAGCTGGAGCTGGCTCTCAGACCTCAGAGCGCGCGGGGGTTGGTAAATTTTGATGAGATGTGTGATGTACTGAGGGGCCAGTCCATTCAAAGCTTTAAAAACAAACAACAACATTTTTAAATCAATTCTAAAATTAACAGGGAGCCAGTGCAAAGATGCAAGGATTGGGGTAATGTGTTCTCGTTTTTTGGCCCCTGTTAAAAGTCGTGCCGCAGCGTTCTGGACTAACTGCAAGCGGGAAAGTGCTTTGTGGCTAATGCCCGAATAAAGTGCGTTGCAGTAGTCCAGATGAGAAGAAATAAAAGCATGCATGACTTGCTCAAAAAGATTAAAAGATAAAAACGGCTTAACCTTGGATAAAAGTCGAAGATGATAAAAGCCCGATTTTAAAACGCCATTGATCTGTTTATCAAATCTAAAATCACTGTCTATGGTGACGCCAAGGCTGGTGACTTTGGGATGCAAATAATTTTCGAGTGATCCCAAGTCTGTGAGGGCTGATCCAAATACCATCATTTCGGTTTTTCCCTCATTCAGTTTAAAAAAATTCTGGGCTAACCAAGCCTTAATGTCACCTAGACAGTCGAGCAGGGGTGTCAGGGGCCTGTGGTCATTCTTGGCAATGGGCATGTAAATTTGGCAGTCATCTGCATAAAAATGGTAGGACATGCCATGCTTCTTAAAAATCTCTCCAAGTGGGAGGAGATACAAAGCAAAAAGAATGGGTCCTAGGATAGATCCCTGGGGGACTCCACAGTGAAGCGGGGCAGAAGAAGAGGTGGAGTCCCCCAGCCTGACGGAGAAGGACCTCCCCGACAGGTAGGACTTAAACCACTCCAACGCGGTCCCCCTGACACCCACGCAATCTCTTAGGCGGTTTAAAAGAGTTGTGTGGTCGACTGTGTCAAAAGCAGCCGTGAGGTCTAGAAGCACTAAAATGGCAGAGCCTCCAGAATCAGTCATTAAAAACAGGTCATTAAAAACCTTTAAAAGTGCAGATTCAGTACTGTGCAAAGCTTTGTAACCTGACTGAAACGGGTCTCAGGTGCCATTTGCATCTAAAAAAGGTTGCAACTGTGCAAAAACGCATTTCTCTAAAATTTTAGACACCAAAGGTAATTTAGAGATTGGGCGATAATTTGCTAAAACTGCAGGGTCAAGGCCAGGTTTTTTAATCAAAGGCTCTACAACAGCTTTCTTACAAAAGGAGGGCACTATGCCAGAAGCCAAGCTGCTGTTGATGATCTCCCTAACAGAAGAGCCAACGGTGCCCCAAACCTCTTTAAAAAAGCGAGGAGGGACTGGGTTTGTGAGACAGGAGGAAGGTTTTAGTTTGGAAACTATACCTGTGAGCACAGACAGTGGCACAGACTCAAACTGACAAAAAACAGCTGAGCACTGAGTGGATACAGAACACCACAATGAAGAGGGAGATATGTTGGCCCTAATAGCAGCAACCTTTTCATTAAAAAAGGAGAGGAATTTTTCACAAGTTTTCTTTGACATCTCCAATGAAGTGGACGGACACGGATTAAAAACAGAACCAATAGTTTTAAAAAGAACTCGAGGCTTACTGACATTATTCAAAATCAAGTCTGAGAAATATTTCGTTTTTTTCAGCTTTCACAGCACTCTGATAATTTCTCCAGCACTTTTTAAGAATCTGGTGCGAAACCTCCAAACCTTTTTGCTACTGATATCAGAGTGTGAGTTTTTGCCAGGGTATTATATAATCTGAAATAGGCTGAGTTAATTTCTAAAGATGTATCTGTTACTTACGTACTATATTTGTACTGTGAAGTCTATTTAGTGTTCAATGGGGAAGCCAAACGGCTGAAAAGCCAGAGTATGTGTGGCAAAGGGTCAGCAGCGGACTGTGGGCGTCATCTGTGACTAATGACACTGGTTGGCGGGACAGATGTGAACTCCAGATAGTCTGTTTGTAAACTAGCTTAACTCTGAGAGGATCAGTCGTTTGACCTTACGAGGACAAATCACAGATCACTTGTAAGTCTCCAGAAATAAGAAAGATAAAACCATGACAGTGTGTACGCCGCTGTTAACGGGAGACAAGATGTGACAAGAAGCTTCAGCCCTACGACCTCTACCACGTCTGAGATTACAATAAGTTCCAAAGGTCAGAAAGGTTGTAAATAATAAACATTGTGCAGCGTTGACTCTTATTTCGGAGGTAATTTCCACATTAATTGGCTTTAAACCGATGTAATAACAAACCTAATCTGGGTATATGTCTCTCTGGAATGATGTTGTTCTTGCAAGCACATAAAGTGCTCTTATAATAATAACGTTATAGGAAATTCTGCTTTAATCTGATGAATTGGGCAGAACAAGCTCTGCCCCACACAATGAACTGTAGTAGTCAAACTGTACATAGCAACAATCTGTATCCACTAGGTGGCAGTCACGCTACAACTATCACAGAGCAGTAAGTTTGCATTTTGTGTAGTTCAGGGTGGCTTCATTCACCCCTCCATCTTTAACACTATTATCAAATGTGTGACTGTGGGTGAAGGTCCACAAGGGCCTACAGAGGCGCTTCAATCCAGCCACCTTCTGGGAACAAGCTTCCTTCTTCACCTGCAGTGAAAATAAGATATGCGCTCAGTTTTCCTTAACGTGGATATTTGAGTATGAATCAGTTCTAATAAACAATCAGCCTTGTTCGACTGCCAGCTGCTGTTTTGAGTCTTTTTCATTGGAATCCACCTTCATCCAAGATTTTTTTTTTTTTTTTTAAATGTAATTTCCTTCCCTGGCTCAGCTGAAATGACCCAAGCATCTGTTGTTGATAGACACCAGTTGTTCTCATAAAAGAAAACAATGCCTTGATCTAAACTAAAAGCTGTAGTTGAACCTGTTTGCATTGTGTGTGGCTGCACAAGGGTAGAAATTCGAGCAATATTTCATTTAAGTTGTTTTTTTTTTCTACAGAAAAAGAAGAGAACAGTGAGGCAGGCGACAAATAACAAAACATTGCCTGCATCTCCATATGCTTCCCTTCACATTTAGGAGTATGATTAACAAAAACAGGGAGATATATGGCAAGAGGATACATACGTGTGAATTTGTATGCCTATCTATTCAGGTTTGTAACTTTAACATAGATTCAGATCGAATAAATTGTGTTTGTATATAGTTGGGTTCAAGTTTTATTCTTTTTTTATGAACAAAGATAAAAATGTTTGATGTTTCTTCAACAGATGCTTCAATCATAAATACATAATTCACATAAAAGAAAATCTAGTCTTTCCTTACTTGAAATAAAAAGGGATAAAAAGTTGTTCATCACACAAAATAATCACAGATTTTATGTCAGGGGTTCGCCGGTTTGGATGTTAGTGTTCATGTACAAATACACAAATTGTCATTCTGTGAATCTACAAATTTAATGCGTTGTAACACTACAATTGAAGGGATATACAACAATAAAGACTACCGCTGTCCTCCGAGTTTCTGTTTTACAATCGTCTTGCTCACATGTAAGTCTACATTTATTTTATTGAGCAGCTGTGTCTCTGTTGGGCTCCTCTGAATCATCAGACTGTCTGATTTTGTTGTTGTTGTTGTTGTGTTTTTTGGGCCATTTGCCAAGCAGAACTGCTGCTGGGCAAATGGAGTCCATAAACATGACGAAATGATGAGCTCCTCTTGGCCAGCAGACCACACACTGCAACACCTGCTACCAGTGTTCCTGAAAATCACCATTTAATTACAGTTAATGAAGTTCCTACTTTATTACCTGTTGGGGGGGAAACAAGTTATATATATAAATCATAAAGTTGTAGTTGCAGTAATTTTTCAGTTTCTCTCAGATGGACCTGGTTTTCTGGGGTTTACACAGCTGTATTATTATAGTGTTCTTTAAGAGCAATTGGAGTGAAATCAGTAGCATTGTTCCCTCACAGCAGGAAGGGTGAGGATTTGAGTCCAGGTTAGCCTTTTCTGTGACTTTTATCAGGGGAGTCCAGCATTTAAAGTTGATTAGTGACTAAATTTCCTTGTATGTGTGGTAAAACTGTATTTGTATTTTCTTCGCTATAAAATCTAAAAGGGCAGTGTGGCAGAGAGGTGATGATTAAGCCCCTGATGGGAATCAGGTGTGCTGCCTCGCCTCTCTGCCCATAGACGAGCTGGAGTGAACAGACATGTAAACGAGTCTGAAAGAGGCAGCAGTGCTTGGTGTGTGTTTTAATTTAATGGCATAAAGAAGAGTTAACTGGAATCCTGACTCCGTGCCTCTGTGGGTGAGCCCGACGGTGGCTGTCACAGGCTATAATAAAAGTTTCGTTTGTCACATTGTCACTACAAAGAAATAACCTAACAAACACAAATTCCCTTAGTTTTGGTGCATTTTGTTGGCACTTCCAATTGAACACGTTTGGTGCTTTTATGGAGAAAAACCAAAATCCACGAGCGCAATAAGATCATGTGAAGCGCTCATGCCATGTACTTCTGAAAGCAATGTGCTGCGTTAATGGATGTAACTAACTATTTAGAAAAACAAACCGACTGCATTAAGTACAATCCGCACGAACTCGTGTAGCAAAAGCATTAAACACACCTGCGACTGAAGAGTTTCATCTTTTTGTCCTCATGTTGATTTCTTTGGATTAAACGAGTTTGTGACGTCATCTCTTCACCTGCAGGAGCCAAGACCTGGTGTCGGCTCTGGACGCCGATTGGTCAGACGCTTACTGTCAATCTTTGCAGTCGCACAAAGATTGGACCTGCATTTAAAAACGCCATGGATTTAAAGTTGTATTTTTTATTTTTATTTAAATGTTTTATTTTTTTGTTTATATTTGAATGAAAAAAAAAAATATATATATATATATATATATATATATATATATATATATATATATATATATATATATATATATATATATATATATATATATATATATATATATATATTCTCACTCAGAAAAGCCTTTAATTGATGTTTTCTGTCTGAAGGAGACGTTACTTCACACCTCAATAACCTCAGATGTGTCCACCCACATAATGTCTGTGGGGAGGCTTCATGCAACAAACAGCACGTCTGTACCAACAAACTCAGGACTACAGAGAGACACTGCAGAAAGCTATTGTATACATTTAAGTAAAAAGAAAATCTACACTAGTAAAGTTGTCATGGGTAGATATATGATGTTTATTTGGAGTACAAACAAAAAGAAAATACCAAGAGTATTCTTAGAAAAAGACAAAAACTTGACTTGAGTTAAAGACTTTACCACACTAGGAAATAAATAAGTTGTTAACTATACATTTCTTATCGATAAAAACAAGTTAGTCAGTTCCTTGCACACACATATCTATTTTCATTAACTCACGCATGGTTACTGCAGTAAATAGGTATTTGTTAAGAGTTATGCTTGTAAAAGAACAAAAAGAATTAGATGTGACTGATAAACAGATGTTGAGAGGCATTTCATTGATGATACAGAAACAGGATCAAGTAATGCCACTAAAAACCCATCATTCAAAACATTTTCCGCTGCAACACCACAACTCATACGCAATGACACCAATCTTCCTCTCCTGTAAATGTCTTTCCCTTCATGTCCTAAATGATTTGCCTTTTCTTCTTCCTCTCTTTCCTCTATTTATTTCTTTGTCTCTTCGATCTGCTCCACTTCGCTGGATTCATCCACCACCTTCCCGTTGACCATCGTCTGAGTCACCACCTTCACGATCTTCCTGGTGCGGACGTCAGGCTCCTCTGCACAGAAAGTATAGAGAGAGTGGTAAAAGATGATAAACCAGTGAAGTCTCACTGTATCATTTGTTTTTTTTAGAACAACTAAAAGTATTCCAAAACTTCCTCCTTTCCTTTCGTGTTGTCAAGAGACAATGAAAGAACACTTTTCAGTTTATTGCTGCAACAGTGTAAACAAGTTAAATTATAGAGATAAATGTCTCCCCCTTCGTGAGACGCTTTAGGAGCCAAGCAGTTAATGGTGTTTGCATTCTTTCGCAAAACTGTCATTATTCCTGGACGTCTTGAGTGTGTCAAACAATGTATGTGTCTATCTGTCTCACCAGTATAGTAAACTCAAGATAAATCAATGATTCAAACCCGAATCCAGCTATTGTGCAGCAGAAGTTAGGTAAACATTTGCGAACAATCATCATAAATCCTCTCATTCATCATTAGTGATTCTTTACCTCTCAGACGTTTCTCTGTGTAATGTAATGAGTGAACACGTATTTATGGTGTTATGTAATGCTGGGAAAGGAGGAGAAGTATGGATTTTTCTTCGATTGGTCAAAGACTCACTTTTTGGTGGAGGGAGAACTTCTTTGACTCTGATGGACAGAAAAAAAAAACAGAGTTTTCCTGAAATCATCTGAAAACAAGACCAACACATTGACAGGAACAATTTCAATTATTTTAAAGAGAACATGTTTTGCTCTCACAATGTTCCTCGTTTGATTTTTCACTACAGATTTTTTTTAGGAATTTAAATTAATCTCCATTACACTTAAAATACACACAGTTATAAAATGTAAGTTGTACGTGCCTGTTTTTTTTGTTTTTTTTTAATAAATTAAGGCACAATGCTGGAAAAACCCATCCCTCTGACCCCCAGATTTGACCTGTTATTTTATCCCTCTTAAGTTCTCTAGCGCCCCCAAGAGGAGGTCTGGCCCCGCATTTTGAGAACCTGTCCCTATAATTTAGGGCTGTAAATTCTATTTCCTTGTAACATGTAGTATCGGATAGTGGCAACAGTCATTATGAACGTTTCCGTTCTTTGCAAAATGCTCTCTGTAAAGCAACAATTCGGTTTAACTAATAAACTAATTGGAACCTGGTTGACTAAAATACTGAGGATGAACTGTTTAAAAGCTGTAGTACATAGTTTATTATGTGTCTTATATTATCTTTCTTATCTGTAGGGACGTAAAAAAAAAAAAAAACCTTTGGTTGCTCAAACAATACAGTAATGTGTTTTGCAGCTTTGACTGATGCAAAACAAAAAGTCCACACATAAAACCTCACCAATGTAGTATGCACATTTTAGGATTAAAGAGACTGTAGTATATGCTTTGCCAAATTCGACAGAAAACATTACTAACAAAGTAGAGGTATTTTTTCTTTAATATATATATAGAAAATTGCGTAATAACTTGTGCTTCTTGTCCTTTGTCACTTGTTTCAGATAAAGACATTGTGGTTGAAAGCTGATCAAAGGCATTAACATTAATCATTTTTCTGATGTTGGTTTTTACCTGAGCTACATAATTGAATTCAACTTTGCTTCTGTATTGTTATTATTAATGCTCACGTTTCCTCTCCCTCCAGCAGGCGCCTGTAGGTGGCGATCTCCATTTCCAGGTTCTGTTTGATGCGGAGGAGCTGCTCGTAGTCGGTCTTGGTGCGCTGCATGTCCAGCCTGAGCTGCGAGAGGTCGTCCTCCAGGTGGCTCAGGGTGGCCTGCAGTCGCTCCATCTCAGACGAATACTTCTGACCAGCCTCACCCAGGTTCAGCTCCAGAGCTGCTATCTGATGAGAAAAGGGAGAAAAAAAAAAAAAAAAAAAATGACCAACAGCTATGATATGATCTCATAAATCCACCATGGATATGATCACAGTCTGCCAGATATCTGACACATACTTTCATCAGACGTACTGCTCTATAACTGTTCAAGTAAGATAATCTCCCAGGTTGGCCGGTGATAAAACTTTTCAGCCTCTTCACATTTCCTCAGAAGACGTTTGCCGGCAGAGATCAAACCGCAAGAATGTCCCCTGCTTCTAAAATTGCTTCCCGAACCATTATCAACAAACACCTGCCAACTGACGAGGCCTCGTCAGCACAAAGCAAACATTCGCCGCTCAGACACGATTACACATCTCACCACCAAAACCCATCCCCATGCTATTTAGCAACTGAATCCTGGATGTCCTTGCTTGACTTGTCGACACAGGAGGACATATTTTCTGTCAACACAAGATTACATGAAAGAAAAATAAGATTTCATTCGCCCCCCCCCAAATGATGTGATCCTGTTGCAATCTGAACCCCTGTAAGTATCTTCCCTGTTGTTTGCTAAATAATCACTGTTTTTGAAAGGGATTTGTCACAGTATCTAGAATTCCTTGTGGTTTTATGAAACATGTATTTTTAATCCTATGTTTTTCATGTTCGCAATGTTTCTACAGCATATCATGCGTTGCACCTTGTTTGGACTCCAAATTGATGATTTTGATACCGAAACTCAAGCTCCAGAAAGTTTATGTTGATAACGTCTTCTCAAATGACTTCCATCCCGGAGACGTAGCAACTCACCTGTTTGTGCAGACTCTCCAGCTCCACCTCCAGGGTCTGCAGGAAGCGCTGCCTCTCAGTCAGCTCTCCCTGGGCTCCCCTCAGAGCCTCGTTGCTCTCTTTCACCTCATTCTGCACCGTCTCCAGCTGGACAGCACGCAAACACTCTCAGTCATGGCATAAACCGTAAATGAGACATTGAAGATGTTTGTCGTCTCACCTTCTTTCGGTACCACTGCTCAGCCTGCTCCTTGTTCTTCTTCACAATCCCCTCATACTGGGAGCGTAGATCAGAAAGAATGGTGCCCAGCTCCGGCCCGGTGGCGGAGTCCACTTCCACGTTCACCTCATCTCTGGCGATGCGGGACTTCATTTGCTCGAGTTCCTGCAGGGATATGAGTCAAGCCAAGTTCATGTCTTCAAGAAACCGTCCCAGTTACATTGTGTATCGAATGTCACATCTAATCAAAGTGGATTGGAAGTTGTCGTGTGTTTTAACATCTGTGTAAACAGGCAGCATGTGGAACCACGGACGAGCCGGTGAATCCTACACCGCGGCAAGGCAGAGAGGATGTGACGGCATTTTCATTATTTAGACGTTCTTCATAAATACTTGAAGGGACGGAGCTCACCTTACCCCCTGGCCTTTCAGCTCTCGTCCACACATGGCACACATGGCCACTCAGGCAGCCTCACTGGATCTCTTTCACTCTTTACCCTCTCACATTTTAATTATATTAGGCTGAAACTCAGTGTTTGAAACACAATGAAAAGCAGGAGCATATAGATCTAGGGGGTGGATTTATAGAAAGGTATATAAAAAAAGAAATGTGTCATAGGATGCAAGGATATAGGGTGTAATTAGAAGTAATTGGTTGTCTTTTCTAAACACATTAATATAAAAGGATATATTTTATGTTCATGCTTGTTTTATAATCCATCCATTCAACTGGACAACTGGACATGCTTGGAGTTTTGTATTTCGCCACATTTGACCAGTTCTTCACCAGAGCTGATGAAGTCAAGTTGTATCTGTGATATAACCAGACAAACTAGACTGTTTATTCTGGTTTTCCCAGCAATAATATAGAGACAAAATGTATAAAGAGATTTTAGTTTTCCCTGGCCAATGTACAGTCGACGACATGGATTAAAAAAAAAAAACGAGAATAAAGGCATGAACAGACGTATAATGAGCCAATGAAAAGAAACTTGATCGTATCGATTCAGTTTGATGTTTAGTATCAATTGTGTAACAAATCTTTTATAAAAATATGTAGGATTCATACTTATAGGCCCCACACAGTTATACCAATCATACAATTGCTCTTTTATACTACAACAAGAGTAAAAGGGAGCTGTGTTTACTTCAGTATGAGGCAGTAAGTGTATCTTTATCTTTCCCTTAGAGGACACCTTGAATCAGCTGATTTCACACAAAGAGCAGGTTTTAGCAACCAGATCCACCTGCTCCTTTTGTCCCCAGTAACCAGATGACCACCGCTCTTTATAGCCTCCCTCTCTTCACACATCCTTTTCTGTCGACCCGGGCTCTAAATAAACACTTACTGAGTTGACCAAAGTGGGTCAGGCTGGTCTCAAACAAGTTGCTATTAGTGGGGGGAAGTTGGTGAGTATGAACAAGGGGGGCCCAAATGAAAGTGAGACGACACAAATGTCAAGTCCTGCCGGTAGAAAAATGAGGTGCCGGAACAAGGGCCTTGTGGCTGAGAGAGAGAGAGAGAGAGAGGGAAGAGAGAGAGAGAGAGAGAGAGAGAGAGAGAGAGAGAGAGAGAGAGAGAGAGAGAGAGAGAGAGAGAGAGAGAGAGAGAGAGAGAGAGAGAGAGATGTGGTGAAAACAAATGTACCTCTTCGTGGTTTCTCTTCAGGAAATACAGCTCCTCTTTCAGACTGTCCAAGTCTCCCCTCAGAGAAGAGATGATCTGCTCGTGATCCGTCTTGGCCTTTTTCAGGGCAACGCAGTCTCGCTCCACAGACTGACACATCACCATTTCAGTCTCCCACCTCAGGAAGAGGAGATGAAGTAGCATTAAACATCTCAATATTCTTATGTATGTTCGTGCTGTGCACGTGGGGTTTTTCGTCTGCCTCGTCACAGTCGATACATACAGTTAAGCGGTGACTCTGAAATGACCTGCATGTCTGGGTGTGAATGTGGGTGATTGTCTCTTTGTGTTTGTGCTGTGACGGACGAGAGAGAAAACCTGACTTTAACCATAGTAAGCTGGGACCGGCTCCAACAGCCTGCGATGCCAGACTGGATCAGTCAGGATTGAAGATATAATGGATGATTAACACGTACAAAGAAACGTTTACATACACGAAGTTCAGCACACGACTTCTGTTCACATAATATTCATTATTCAAAATATTTGAAGTGTCTTTGCATCCAGGTGAACAGATATGTTAAACTAATACATTTATGATGTAAAGTGTTTTAAGAGATAACTGAAGAATTTTACATTAACAGTTATGTAGAATTTTTTTTAACTGCAGGAAGCAAGTACAATGAGCTGAAAGCATGAGTTCTTTGTTTTACGTTACATGCATGACATGCACTCATGGCCACTGTGTAATCATTAAACACTCACTTGATTCTGAAGTCATCGGCCGCCAGTTTAGCATTATCAATCTCTAACATGAGCCGAGCATTTTCCAAGGTCTTCTTCCTCACCTGACAAACATTACCAAGAGTGAATTGCAGCAGATATTCAGCAATCATTCATGTTTCTACTCAATTCTATATTAAATCTTTCGTCTACATTTGATTATTTACACATTCTCTCATGGGTTGTATTAATAGTGGACGGTGGACTTGTTAAAGATTAGACAAATATGCATGCATTTGAATTGCATGCACAATTAAGCAGCACATTCCAGCTCCTTTAAACTGTAACTATTCCCGTCTGAAGAAGAAAGAATAATGACAAACTTCTCCTTGCAAACTTGAGCTTCAGGTGTGTGAAAGGCATGATAGCATTTGCACGCTTTTGTTCATGTAAAATAGTTATATTCAAAGTTCTCATCGCCTTGAGTGTTGCTCATCAAATGTTTGCTTCATTCCTACATGGCATGTGCCCTCTTCATACCAACCTCCTGCTCAACAGCATGAGCTTGGGCCATCATGGAATCGAGGTCATGACCTTTGGGAATGCGGTCCAGCATCAGCTGCTTAATTTTCATCTCCAGGTCGGCATTGGAGCGCTCCAGCGAGTGCACCTGGGGGACAAACCCAAAAGGAGGGAAGGAGCTCAATTACCAAATGTTTCAGCACTTTGATCGGCGCACCGTTTCGTTGGCTGCTTTCCCAACAGCGGTGGTTCTGTGCTCTGCAGCAGACCTTGTCCAGGTAGTTGGCCAGACGAGAGTTGAGGCTCTGCATGGCTTCTTTTTCGTTGGCGCTGTTGCCATGCAGTCCATTGAGCGGGAGGCTGATCGGCCCGTTGAGATCCTGGCTGATGGAGGCTGAGCGGCTCAGAGGGCTGGCTGCGGCGAAGGAGACGGAAGCCCGGGAGCGAGCTCTGCCGGTGTCCATCAGGGAGCGGCTGGAGAAGGAGGGCTGGCGGTTGATAGAGAAACTTCTCACTGAGATACTGGAGGCCATGATGGATGGCTGCGGAGGTAAATAGTAATGGACAGGCTTTTAATGAACATATACCCAGAAACAGATCGGTCACAAATGGCACATCTCTCAAAAGATCCATCTCACTGAAGAGGAAACGAATGAACGTTCAAATTACAGACGTCATAACAAAAGACCGCTTGACTTGTGGCAGTTATTTAAAGATATAGTGTTACATGAGATCTGGTTTTGGAAACGCTCTTCTGTGGCCCTTAAGCAAATGTGCTTTATAATAGCGTTGGGTCCGACTTTAATGGGAATACAAGTAGGGTCTTAAATCCAAAACCACTGATCGCCGCCTGAAAATGATGAAAGGAGCCTTTCAATGGGCGTATCGACGGTGGACTAGTGGCTTTTCAAACTAACCGTCTGCGTCGACGAGAGCAGCGGCGTTATGGTCAAAGCCACTCCAGTCTGCCATTCTCAGCTCTGTGCAAACACAACTTCAACTCAAGTCAGCATAAAATCTAAATGTAAATGACCAGAGCTCAGCTCCAAGCCGAGGAAGAGGCTCTCATGTGAAGAGAATACGCTCTCGAAAAGTCATTTATGATGATGATGAAATGAATTTTAAACCCAAGAAGATATTAATAGAGAATTTTATAAACATAATCAGAGGAGAAGGTTAACAGAATTAGAAAACATATGTCAATGTATGAAGGTTTTTGATAATTACACCTTTAATGAAGAATCAAAAATAAAAAGTAAAATGGTGACTGTTAACCTGTATAGGTTGTTAATCATGTTAGATAACAATTTAAAATGCTAAACTCTTTTTATCTGAAAAGCTTCCTAAATATCCTACATTGTTCAGTGTAACAGTCCCTCATCATAAAGTATTCATTCTATTATTAAACAAACTAAAGAAACAAAGAAACATATTTTGAAAGATGAAATGAAAAATCAATTACATAATGGACTTTAATCTGTGTTCATGCAAGTAGCAACATCCTGTAATATTGTTTATGTAAATACTGTTGTACATTTCATATCATTTACCAGCTGCTCACATTACTTGGCCGCAAAAACGAGTTGTTTTGATGCCAAACATAGAACAAGACTTGAAGACAAGATCTTTTTTTTTTTTTTGTGGTCTGTGTGTGTGTGTGTGTGTGTGTGTGTGTGTGTGTGTGTGTGTGTGTGTGTGTGTGTGTGTGTGTGTGTGTGTGTGTGTGTGTATGTGTGTGTGTGTGTGCGGGGAGAGTTTCAGTGGCAGATTAGCGGTCAAGGGAACCTCTCTGTCTCTCTGTCACTTGATCCTCGCAACACCGTTCCCACAACACTACAAAGGACACCAGCAGGAGACAGACAGTCCTTGTTCAGATGAAAGATAGAGCTTGGGAAAATGATCTAGAAAAATTTCAGAGTGAATTCCAGCGGCACAACGAGACACTTTGTTTGGCAGGAAATGAACTCTCATTTCATATTTTGAGATCATCTTGTCACCAGCTGTCAACTGGCTCTGGTGACAACTCTGAATGTCAAGCGTAGGGCAAAACAATCTATAACAAAACAACTGGACTTTGTTTGGAAATTCCTCTAATCAAATTTTGGAATAATAGTAGCAGGTAACTTCATTCATTAAACCTGAAAAGATATTCCATGAGAATAGTTCGATAATAGTTAGATTTGACTATTTATGAAGCCCGGTGGTTTAAAAATTGCTTAAAATACAAATTTCTTACCTGGATTGGCTTCAGATGGAGTCAAGCTGGGATCCAGAGGAAAACCTGAGGTTCTGTGCTGCTGATGCTGCAGGTGAGCTTAAATACAGGTGTGCGGGAAGTGGGCGGAGATAACTCTCCGGAGGTGTTCACTACACCTGGAACGTATCGTGCGTAGCATAACAAAACACTCATTTTCTGTGATGTGCAGTGTGAATGGTGGAGACTCTTTATTCTTTCACAAATGTATATGTGGTACTTGAAGCATCTGGATTACAGTTTTTTTTTTAAAGTAATTAAACTTAAAGTAAAGATTTTTTTAAAGTCAAATAATGCTGTCAGGTTTCACGCTTGATTTATTATATACGTTTTGAGGAAAATTCTACGGCTGATTTGTTTTTGAAGATCACGTTGTGTGAAGTGAAGTGACGTAACAACAAGAGAAACATTTCTGTGCGTCACTGAAGCGAGATGGGGCCTCGCGGTCATTTAGTGGTTGGGGCCTATTTCTTATGGGAGCTTTTCTCTGAGTGCTCCCGTTTCCTCACACAGTCTAAAAGTGTACACGTGAAGTTATTTAGTAACTATAAATTACCCTTCGATATGAATGTTAGGGTGTGTTTATTGCCTGCCTCTCTGTGTTTGCCCTGTGACAGACTGTCAACCTACCTTGTACCCTGCCTTCACTCATATTGAGCCAAGAAGCTGCAGCTCCTCACAAACTGCTTATCAACCTGATGAATTGATGATACAGATGGATAGATAGGCATTTGGGTCGATATATTTAAAGCTGAAAAACCCAAAGCCAAAAAAATGCTTAAATGCTTGATAGAGATGAGTGACGATTCAAGTGAAGACATTCATGTTATGAATCAAATTTCTTTCTGTTATTAACTATCCAAATGCTTCAGTTCCACCATCCAGTTTGACATTCTGCCAGTAATTCCAAAATTACCTATTAGGATTCAGCTTTTAGGAACCCCTCTGATCACAACAATACATGGCCTCTCATGTATCTCTGCTATTATCCCATTATTCTTACCGTCCCTTTACTGCTGCTGAGCTGCAGGTGTGTGAAGCCCCACCTGTAGTTTTCTGTAGACCCACTGTCTTGCAGTCAGTCATCTTGCAGTAACCCGACCTGCTGGAGATAAAATATTCAACAACCTGCCGGCTGGAGCACTTTCAAATGAACATGATACAGGTGCACTTCAGAGGGAAACTAACACAAGTCTCTAAAGTGTTGCATTCGAGGAGACGGGTTCAATGTTAATATGTCCCAGGCTCACTCCAATGTATCACATTGATTTTCCTGCAGCGATATATAAATGTACAGAGGCATGACACTTCTTCACATGCCCACTCAAACTATAATTTCTGTGAAACGTGATCATCCAGAGTCCTATCGCAGCACAGTGATAGTAAAAACCTGTCAGTCCAGGAAGTGTTTTCAACGGATTGTCATATTAAAATTCCAGTCAGCATTGCAAATGTCTGTATTTACATCACATTCATTTAGCTTTTTATCCCCATGAGTTGTATTTTGCAAATGATTAGATGTTATACAGTAATAATTCAATAACCCTATCATCAAAAGAATAGTATCTACTGCTACATACACAATTTGAGTTTTCCCTTCAAAAGTTCTATAAATATGCAAAACCGTAAAATAGCAAAAGTCTTTCTATGTGTACTTTGCATGTCCGCTCTGTGTGTGCACCAGATTCCTCCAGGTGATCTGGTTTCCTCAAACATGTCCATGAGGCTAGTGGTGAATTAAATTGTGCGTGACTCTTATGTTTGCCCTGTGATGGTCTGGTCTGCTTTCTAGGGTGATACAAATACAGTCAGATGTACTGTGATGTACTGCGTTGTCTATTGTCTATTTCTCGTGACTATTTCAATACCATTTTCAACAACAATTAAGTAAATCCATTAATTAAAAACAAAAAAAACACATACATACATACATACATACATACATACATACATACATACATACATACATACTGTATGCCAACTTGTTGCTCCATCCGTCTTCAGAGTTGTCATCTACTGCTCTCATGTGGTGAAAGATGGTAAATACGTGCTTAAGGTGCCACCAGGAGTAATACTCGGACTTTCCTGAAGAGGACAGCAGAAAACTGCACTTCGCTGTACTTCAGCACCCGCTGAACTTTGCTTATGTTACCACTAAAAGTCCAGCCACTTTTTTTATAATTTGGTCCGAAGAAGCTAAGCCAAACTTTGGCTAAAATTAAAAAGAAAAGAAAAAAACAAGTGTTCTTATTGAAAATATCCATAATTAATGCAGACATGTTGATATTAGGTACACCATTTTAAATAACAAAAGATAAAAATGAATGCAAATTATCAAATTTTGTTCACACAAAAAGTGTCTTATAGTAAAATATACCTGCAGTTTGAAAACTTATGAAAAGTACAGTCACTTGTGAATTTAAATGAATTCTTCAAGCATTCTTCTTCTTCGTTTGAACTTAATTAACCAGTAAAAGATAGTTTTACAAATGTATGCTAAATGTAGATGAATATAGCTCCTAAAATGTGTGGCCTCGGTGGAACCTGTCGCATTTTCAAAACAAAACTGAATGTTGCACAATGTTGAAAAGTACAACATTTATAGTAAGCGTATAATTAAACACGAGATAATCATCCCAGTATGAAATCAGCCATGGTCAAGCTGAACCTCAATCAACCCCAACACCTACTTTCACTTTCTCCTCCTCACTCTCTCCTTCTCCCTCCCTCAGTCCGTGTCGATCAGAGTTTGGCCGTTAAATAAATAAACGAATGATTAGACTGGCAGGATGTCAGGATACTACTCGTGACCCCACTTGACCCCTGGTGACCCCTGTCACATGCGATCATGTGACCACGGCAGCATTAAAAGAGCGCTCACATGGAGATACGCACGACATTCAGGTTAGGTCATCCCAGTCATATAGCGCTGCAATAATATACAATAAACTACGCGGGCTCAAATGATACGTCTCAGTTTGACCGAATCTGCATGACGTTGGAGTCAAAACAAACAGTTGAAAGATAATATATACTTCTTTTCAGAGGGTAGCTTTGGAGGACATTCTGTGCATATGAGATGACATGATGTGGGTGTACACTAATAAGTCTTAACAAATACACAAATATGACAGTGAGGACTGACTCAGCAACGTCAGAAACTGAGGACATCATGGAGAAACTAAGTAAATAATTTCAACTTCAAGCCTCAGCGCTTTGGGCTCCGAGCATGACTGATGCCTCTCGATGGTCATTTTGCTCCTAAAGTGATTGCTTCCTGTTACAACTCTGCTGCTGGCCCGTGAGCACGAACACACACTCCGACACATTCGAGTAAAGAGCCAAAGCAGCGTGAACAGGTTTCCCTTACACGTTGAGACATCACAGCCAAGATTCCAAGCCCAGATCACTTGGTCAGATGGCTGATTAATGAAAAATTGGTGAGCTTTCCTTTGCTTTCCACATGCATTTTCTGTGCAGAGTGAAAAATATATATTCATCCTTCAACCATATCACTTTGTCCAGTTCAGAACAGGGTACTCCCTAAACACACACACATACACATTTGGATGCACACACACACACACACACACACCTAGAGGCAATTTAAGAGACACCATATAAACTCAAACACTTGTTTTGGGACTGTGGGATCAAAACCAATGTGTCTAAAGAAGATCTACATGGAAAAGCACAAAAACCAAACAAGGGACTTTCTCACTATGACTATCATCTGCTACAAACCAACAGATGGAGTCTGGTATGTGTAAAAAAAAGATTGTTTTCAGTATATTCGTGTTTTTTTGCTTTGCCAGTTTTGAATGAAAATTACATATTGAGGCATTCACCCAAACTCAGCTTCTTGTGTGGTCATAGAGCAAAGGCACAGTTATGCAGAAAATGTGTGTAGAAAATGTCAGAACATTGTGACATATGGTTGAAATATTGACTCATTTGAAAGTTACAAAGTCCCAAAAAAAATGCATTTTACGGTTTCACAAAGGTTCCACTTGCTATTTAATAAACTTCAGGGTAGACCTCTTCAACTCTTCAGTTTGGATCAATCAGCCTACATAAAGCAACATAAGCGCGGTTATTAGTTTTTAAATGAGGCTGACGTCTAAGAACTCCTCGCGTCATTGTTCACCACCTGATCACACAAAGTTTTACAACATGTGACTTTACCCCAAGTATAATGGAAACACACCTCACTTTCTTCTCCCCCAAAATGTGCCTCTTTCTTGTTTCTCACAGTTCCTTGTCAACAGTTTAAATCTGAGGTAACGGGTGGAAGCGGATTCGTTATTCCATCAATTTACAGAGCTCAAAGAGCGGCGCCCCCTCCAAGAACCTGATTGATGTAATCTGGGCCCCAAGTCACTGTTTGATGGGTGACTTCAGCCTGTGATAAGAAGATAAGGATCTGCCGCAGAGAAATTACACACAGATAACAACATATGTGAGCCACTCTGTAGGTCAGCACCTGCACTCGCTCTTTCTTTTCTTTCACTTTAAATATCAGGAGGTTTTTTTTTTCCCCCCCTGCTTTCATTCAGGCTTTCCTCCCCCTTTTCTCTAAGTGCTGCCTGCTTTTGTGCGGTGGAAACACGTCAAACTACTCAGTGTGTGTGTGTGTGTGTGTGTGTGTGTGTGTGTGTGTGTGTGTGTGTGTGTGTGTGTGTGTGCGTGTGCAGATTATCATCAGAGGGGTTGGTAATATTTTAGATATGGATCTATATGCATAGCTGGTGACTGTATGAAAACTTGAAAGAGAATGAGATTTCTGTGTGTGTGTGTGTGTGTGTGTGTGTGTGTGTGTGTGTGTGTGTGTGTGTGTGTGTGTGTGTGTGTGTGTGTGTGTGTGTGTGTGTGTGTGTGTGTGTGTGATAACCCTCACTCAAGATGGAAACTTGGCTACTAAAAACACAGTCTTATCCTGTACATGACCTGTGGAAGTAGCAGCAGAAGGAGAGCGGCCAGAACCTCCGGGAGCTGCTTGAAATCACTACTACAGCCTTGTTGAGAACTGAAACAATGCTAGTTATGTACGTTTAAAATCAACTGTAGTATATTGTAGGTTTTATTAGATAAAGTGGGTACATCCAAAAAGTTAGTCTTGTTTTCTCTCTTTTAATATGTGCTCAAATGTATTTCCTCCTTTATTATTTACTTAATCAATATTTGCTCAAACCCAGTAAGTCATAAAAATAAAATCTTGTTTACAATGATGGCCTGGTAAAAGGAAGAGGCCCGATAGAGGAAAGGACTGAACGAGAACACAAACATTAGGTCATTTTGTGCCCGTGATTTGAGGCAAAATCTATTCTTGAGGATGTGTGATGTCACGACGATGGTTATGGGCTTTGTGGAAAACCTGCTGACTCCCATTCCTGATCTCTGATTACCAAAACATTCCCGTGAATCCAAACACCAGCAGTGAACAGTTTCTACAGTCTACTCTGGATAGAGCCAGATAGAGCCCCATTCTGGTTGTTGATGTGTGAAAATCTCGATTTGACATACCTCATTGATCTTTTGCACGCTCACAGAGTGCGCAAACTGGAAATACTGATGTGCAGGACATGAACTGGGGAAATCAAACAGCAACAGTTATTAGGTTGTTTAGGTTTTTGACAATAGTATCAAAAGACTCAAACAATATGCTAACAACACAACTGAGAACTGGAATTTTGACATTTTGACTAAATAGTTGAAAAACACTCTTCCCAAACATTTTTCGATCATGAATTCTGAATTGACCATTTGCTCATTGCGAATCTTTAATACATGAAGTGTTGAGCCATTTTTGAAGCAAATATTTATGGTATTAGTACCAGTGAGCTGCAATGTGCTGAAAATGTGTGTGCACAGTACAAGGCCATGTCTATGCTCTGTGAACAGCTGAAGGAAACTGGGACAACACTTTAATTTTTATTTAAATCTCGAAACAGGCCATTTCAACATTTGAACCTTTTTTTTTTTTTCTTTTAAACTAAAAATGACCAAAACCAAGGCTACAAACCAGACAAGACACACAAGACAATAATGATATAGCTCCGTGATCCATCGCTAATGTGATCATTGGATGTTTGTTTTGAGGGGGAGAGCTCAAAATCCAATGTTGCTCAGCTTTCCTTCATTTGGTCCCATTAACTGCTGGCAGCGCTCTTGTTTTTCCGTTGTTGTTGAAAGAAGCCCTTTCATATTCATATGCCATGTTCTGAAGTCTGCACTCCGTTTGAGTGTGTGTGTGTGTGTGTGTGTGTGTGTGTGTGTGTGTGTGTGTGTGTGTGTGTGTGTGTGTGTGTGTGTGTGTGTGTGTGTGTGTGTGTGTGTGTGTGTGTGTGTGTCTGTGTGTGTGTGTGTGTCAAGCTTGATTTTTTTTTGTGGAAGTCCTTTCCCGTCCAGATAAAAATATTGAGCTGAAATCATAACAAGATCATTGAAACCAGGATAAATACTTTACTTAGATACACTCCCTTCTAAACAGATGCCACAGTGATTACAATATTGTTGAAAAGACAGAATAAAATGTGACTAATTTTTAACAAGAAGTTGTGGTGTAAGTCAGAAAAACACACCACATCTCAAACTCCTGCTGATTCACTCTGCTGGAGTTCAGATAAGAAAAAGAGCTCAATGTTCAGATTTATTAAAAAAAGTATTTTTATTTTATTTATTATTTTTTTTGCAGGACGAAGGTGTAAAATTGAACCTTGATGAAATCTCTGGGAGCAGTGACCTTTGAGTGCAGTTAATTAGTTGAAATACAAGCAGAAATTAAAATGTGAATTAAGACTATTTTCTCATGATTGAAATGTTGTGTCACTTTTCCTTGGATGTAGCATATTAGCAATTAGCCTATACTTGAGCCTGATTAAAATAAATACTCCTTACATCGTCAAAGGGCTAGTACGACCAGATATTACCGTGTCAATTTTGACAACAGGAAAGGAAAAAGAGTATTTCTTTAGCACTGACAGAGCGACATGGTATATTTCAGTGCTTCTTGCTTGAAGTAAGTTGTTGATCAATATGCCCAGCGGGTGTGATGAATATGCACGAGGCGTCCGCCATGGCGGCCCGGTAATTGCCGGTCGTCAGGGGTGGCAGGCCTGGTAATTTGCATCTTGGGGATCTTGCAATCAGCGTTCTATTCATTACCGCGCCAGCCGCTTCATCTGCTGGCCACTCAGAGCTGCCAATCTCTGCTCGGCAGCCAAAGCATTCGAAGGTGGAAAAAAAACAACAAAAAAACAAAAAAAACAACAACAACAGAATGGAAAAGTTTCAATTATAAGCCAAGGCTGTGGGTAGTGGTGTAACAAGTCTTAAACCCTATATTTAGGTTGTTTTATGCAGGTGATTGACTGTAATTGCATTGTGAAAGAGAACCCGAGGAAAAGCTCAATGAAGCAAACGTAATCTCTCAGATTTCATATCACCTTTTATCAACGGGTGATTCACACAGAAAAGAGGACAGTGTCCACGGCATC
This sequence comes from Blennius ocellaris, assembly GCF_963422515.1. Taxonomy (NCBI): domain Eukaryota; kingdom Metazoa; phylum Chordata; class Actinopteri; order Blenniiformes; family Blenniidae; genus Blennius; species Blennius ocellaris. The sequence goes on from NC_137664.1 coordinate 11,421,766, forward strand.
TTTGCCCATCTGAAGTGGGCTGTCAGCGCTTTCATCCAAATGGAGGTGGGGGGGGAGGGGGGGGTAACATGAAAGAAAGCTTATCATGCCTCTTTAAGTGAACACTGGCACTCAAGGCCATTGTCTCATGGCGATTATAGGCAGTTGGTGGGCTATAGGCTAACGCAAGCCGCGCTGCAAATCTATCATTTTCCTTGCAACAATAATGCAGTGATTGCAATATGGCTGCACATGAGACGTGTCGTAAAACGGGGGAGTCATTTTATGTGCGTGCACAAAACACACCTGACACTTTTCTCCTCTCTTTCAATCTCCTCGTAAATGATTTCGCCGGCTGGCGTGTGGACGTACTTCTCACTTTTATATCCCGTATCCTCTGTCATCAGTCAGGGAGTGTCGGCTGCTCCCCGTTTACAGGGGTCACGCAGCAACTTGCACCGTACACTTGGCTGCTTTTGACACCGGACGCCCTTCCTGTCGCAACTGGGATTCAAACATGGGTCCCCCACACTCAAGGTGAAGACTTAACCCAATGCTCCACCGGGGTCAGTCGTCCTGTGCTTTATTCATGTATTCATTAACCCTCGCTGTTGACAAGAAGATGTACAACCGTTGACATTTTTATGATGACTTATGACACGAGAGATGTATGAAGTGTGTTTCACAGTAGCACATTGAACTTTCTATTGTTTTACATCAACGCCCCCCCCACCCTCCACCCCACATGCATACACACCTGCAAATATATGTGCAACTAATAAAGAAAAAAACAAATAATAAGATGATGCATTTGTGAGGTAAGGAAAACATATAGAGGCCTCTGCACATCCAGATCCTCTGCCCTGCTATTGTCCAGCAGAGGAAGCCTGCAAGTGAAGGAGGAGGTGGGATCTTATCCTCATAATATGGAGAAACAACATCGCCCAGGAGAAGGGGAAGAAGGAAGAGGAAGGGGAAGAACAGCAGGAGGTGTGATTAATGTGAATGCAGAATCTTTAATGTCAATTTTTGAGGAGACTATTGATGTAAATAAATAGAAATGAGAGAATGACAACCACTGAAGATTCTTGTGGCGTGTGCAACACACACACACACACACACACGCACGCACGCACACACACACACACACACACACACACACACACACACACACACACACACACACACACACACACACACACACACACACACACACACACACACACACACACACACACACACACACACACACACACACACACATAAATAAAGCAAAATTAATTAAATGAAACATGGACAGACTCATCTATTTATATTGGCAACAGTGCTTGTATGTAGGATGTATGGAGATAAATCAGCAAATGACAAAATAATTCATGTTAAACGAGGCACACAGCCAGTTCATGGATTTCTAAAATGCAACATAAACCATTGTTTTGAAAAAATATTAGATAGAAAATAAAGTAACTATATTGTTGTCTTTCAATGCCCTGTACTTTGATTTGGTACAGTCAATTTATATACCGTATATTAAATATATACTTTACAATCTGCTTGTCATTTCTTTTGAACTGACAAGTTAGTGATGAAAGATGTTTTACCTTACCGACATGTTTTGACTGCATCTGCAGTCTTTCTCAGATTGTCATCTGATGTTTGATTACTAATTTGTCATTTACTACGAAACAATATCATAAAGTTAAATCATCAAATTGAACATAATTCAGCTATGTACTTTACAATCAAAACAAGACTGTCTTATTATTTATATGAAAAAGTAAAACAAACAAAAATAATATATTGTTTTCATTGTTTTCCCAGGGGACTGTAAAGTATACAGTATATTTAAAATGACTTGCTTTTTCCACTTTGCATACTTTGTTGCATGTGATGTAAACTTCAAGCATCATCCCGACTATCACAAGGAAGTGGCAGGAGTATTTTTTTCTTGGAATATCAAACTGTGATCACCTGTTGCAAAACAATATCATGCTTATAAGTTGTGTTTAATTAATTTTAAAAGTTACGTGTGGTTTGTAATTCCGGATACATTTGATATGGTGGACAGAGTGGAAAAAAACCCTCGAATTTTAATTACAGATGTTGCAGATTTCTCGTTTGGCTAACAATGTCTGGTAAGATGCACCTAAACAGTGACGCATGAGGCCTGAATGAGGAGTGTGTCATTCACATTCAAGACTGTTATGTTCTTTGACAACCCATTTACAGGATGTGTTTCTTACGAAAGCTCACGGTTGATTATTATTCCACACCCCAAATCAATCTTGGAACCTATAGGTTTAGATTTATCTGAACTACGATGACAAAAGACAACAATAAAACAGCTGAGGGTGTTTAATATTTGTTTCCAGACAAAACAAAAAAAAAAATCCCCCATACATAATTATAACATTTAACAAAGATACAGATTTCTGTCACCGCCACAACTCGTCTTCTTGTTATCTTAGCACCCCACCCCTGAAACCCAAAACTAAAGCGAACTTATTTCTGTATTCGCTGCAACAACATAATTGATTTGACATGTCTCTGTCAAATCATTATGTAGCACCTCTCCCATTTCTGCCTGGATGCATATCTTTGTCATGCTTTTGCAACTGGACTCTGCGCACACAGCAACTCCCTTTCTCCAAATGACTGAAATAACACTATTACTGCAGCCATCATCATGTCAGAAACCGTTCCAGTGTCGCTCTGTCTGCTCCAGCATGGACAACCAGACCTGCAGCTGTCAAAATCCCTCCCAAAAAAAAAAAAGAAAAAAAAAGTGGAAAAATAATAAAGTTGGTTGTGAACAAGCAGACAAGGAGAAAAAGAAGAAAAAATAAGGTGGATTTCAGAGAAGTCAAAAGCTGGGAATTTACCAGGGGAGACTCCTTGTCCGGTTTAGAACAACAAACCCCCCCCCTCCTTTTTTTCATGGTTGTTGAGAGGTGTGAGTGGTATGCCAACACCGTCTCGCCTCCGTGGAACTGAAAAGAAGTGAAGTCTGCCGAGCCCCCTTGAAACCGCCACAACCTCCCGGCCCTGCCCACAGATGCACCTTGACACGCACCTGTCAGAAACATCAGTACGGGTTTGTGTGCCCGTGCACGAGGGCCAGTCGAAGGGAGTGAGCAACAGTGTGCAGTGTAGCTCTGTGGGTGGCAAAGGAGAGGGATCACTGGATCTGACAGGAGCTATTTGACTAATCCAAAACAACAGCTGTAAGGTAGGGATGAGGGAGGAGGTGGAGGGGTGGAGGGCAGGCGAAGCAGGGAGGTTGTGTAAAATTTAGAAGTGAGTGGGGGGGGGGGGGGGGGGGGGCGTAAAAGGGAAGTGGAATATGAAAATTAATTCCGTATGTAAGCCCGGAGGAACCTGAAACACATAGCAAATAGAAAAAGAAAATTTTGGACACGGTAGAAAGGAGAATGTAAAATGACGTGATGTAAGTTCTGCAGAAATGTGACGAGTAAAAAGGTACGCTGAGGGTGAACGGTGGGGGTGAATGAAGGGAGACAGGCTGAAACAGCTTGTTCAGTTATAACACGGTATCCCAGGGTTGCATCCATTAGCCTCCACGGGGGGGGGGGGGGGGGGGGGTTCAGCACACGCAATGCAGGTGAGAATGATTACACACACACACACATACACACACATACACCCACACACACACTGCATCCTCACCGGCCTTCATTACACATCTGGTTGAATTTTGTGTGCAGGGAAGCTGAAGTTGGGTGGTCCTCGCTTCTCTAACACGTCTGCCCTGTTAACACGGCAGGCCACAGTGAGTCCATCACCCCGCAGGGCAGCGCCTTAACATCTTAACATCTCAACATCTCATCCCTGAGCATTTCTGCAGTAGTCATTGCAATACAAAACAGCTAAAAAAAAAAAAAAAATTTTTTTTTAAATTTGAACTGCACAACAGAGGCTGACAGAGACGTGCAGTTTCTTAAAGTTTTTCAAAAAAAAAAGAGAAAGACTAATGTTTGAGCTGCACAGTGCAAAAAAAAGAAAGAAAAGAAAATGCAAACTCTTTTTTTTTTTTTTTTAAGATACCAGTGTTTCTCAAGTTGGTGCAATTAAAAAGTCATTGTCAAGCGCTGCAGAACAATGAAGCGATTCTTTTGAATCAGGTCGGCCACAAGGAGACATAGTGGTGAGACTCTGGCTTCACAGACAATATGCTTGGATTACGTCGCATTCTATGTGGAGTTTTCATGTTCACTCTGCGTGAGGTTTCCTCTGGGTACACCAGTTTAACCCTACATGCTACAAACACACAGCTGGGATCAGCTCCAGTGACCCGAGGACCCTACGTGGATTAAGGCAGTAGAGAAAATGGATGAATAAATGGGTCAAGTGGGTCTGTTTGAGCAGGAAGATATTAAAGCTGTGTAAAAAAAAAAAGTCTGTGTCGGTGAGACATCACACCGCAAGCTGAATGTGACTGATTACTTAAAGTGCTTTGACTCTCCAAAGGCAGCAAAAAGGAAATCGATTTACAATTTAGGACAGTATACATACTCCAGGTGAATATGAATGGTAAACTCGTAATCAATTGTCCCTTGCTTGATGTACCCAGTGCCCACTCTAACTCTCACTAGCCATTGTGCTGCTCATGGCTGAACAGAACTGATCCAACGAGCAGTGGAAACCAATACAACTCAATCATTGACCGAGGTGCATGTGGCAACGCTATCACATAATTGTTGTTTAAAACAGAATAGAAAATACTTTATTAATCCCGTATGAAACTTCAGAGAGTTAGCATATGGCTAATATATGCCACAAACAAATCAGGAAAGCAATTCTAAAAGTGTTTTCAGCTGCAGTATATTTAATATAATCTTCAACTTGAACTGTATTGGTTTGCAGTGCTTGGTTATCGACAGGTGATGGATTACATGTTGAACTTTTTGATTGAATTCATTCATCCCGCTTTTTTCTAATACAGGTTTTTATCAATCCACCACAGAGTGAACATCCATCCATCCATCCATCCTCCATCCATCCATCCATCCTCCATCCATCCATCCATGGTTGAATTATCAATGTACATAATGATTTTCAGAAGATATATTTCAACCATTACTTCTCATCATGGCTTGAATGTGAAAACAAATATGAGGTTTAAGTGGAGACAGAGCGCCACAGTTCTGGGTTGTATTTACATCGGTTCTGCTCAGAGACTTGGCCGTGAAGCGCAGTTCCTGTGGCTTCAAACCAAACCAAGGACAGAAACCCTCGTCCTTCTCCCAGATGTCTGGCTTTTCTCTGACTCCTCGCATCTCACTACTCAGTGTCTTCTCAGTCGTGATCCAGAAAATCATCAGAGCAAAATGTACTTTTTACCTCTTCGCTGCTTCCACCGCTGTGGTACAGCTGAAATACTGGATTGTTTTCAGTGCTGAAGCATCACTTTGATGGGATCAGGCCTTGTTTGGTCATGAATGTGGTTTGGGGCAAGGAGACATGTCTGAGAGGGAATAAGAACTGACAGAGTTAAACACTTGAAGGTGAAGAGCTGATGCAGTGGGCAGTTCTGGTCAGACCAATGTAGCCAGAGAAACTCTGTTTGCTTTTGGTGAACTCTTGAAAATGCACTACTGTCTGCATGTCAGTAATTTAATATATAAAGTGAAAACACATACAGACTGGTCATGCACTCATGCAAAGAGGAAGATTAGACAGTCCAAAGTTTGATCTGAGCGGGAAGAGAAAATAATTTTTTTTTAATATACAGTAGATTTTTTTTCAGTGCTTATGCAGTTGGCTAAAACCACAGTGGATATTGTAAATACGAAAAACATAATGCTATATATTTTTTTCCCCCTAACACATTTAAAATGTGGAAAATCACTTTGGGTATTTGAAATACACCTTCATGTTTGGTTCTCAGTTCTTTAGTAACTTATACCGACCAGTGTGTGTGTGTGTGTGTGTGTGTGTGTGTGTGTGTGTGTGTGTGTGTGTGTGTGTGTGTGTGTGTGTGTGTGTGTGTGTGTGTGTGTGTGTGTGCTCATAACTGCATCTTGGACATAAGTAGCAACAGATGCTGTGCTGACCTCAGAGACTTCCTGGAAACGCAAATTTGTCAAAATGAAGCAGGAAAAAGAGAGAGCGGCAGTTTAGGCAAATGTAACATATAGGACACACACACACACACACACACACACACACACACACACACACACACACACACACACACACACACACACACACACACACACACACACACACACACACACACACACAGTCCCTTCTCATCCTTACTGGACACCCACGACAAGCTTAGAGTTGTATTACACGGGATGCACACAATGAATAATTGCAAATATAAACACAACATCAAAAGGATGTATGAACTTCTCCTGGATATCTGGAGGGTTGCCACAAAAACATGCATAACTTTCTGAACGCATTTACATTGACTAACCACATAGAGATACATGAAAAGGAGATTTTTGTTCTCATCTATGATACTTTACATTGTTGTATTTTTTTAAGGGGAGTTAATGCTGCATTTTTTTCCCGTCAACTCTTGAAGATACACGTGTCTGAAAAACAAGAACAACGGAAATAAAAAAACGCAGTAAAAGGTATCAAAACACCCATTTAAATCTCACTACCTTCTTCAACAATTTTTTTTAATAGAACTATATCACCAGCTGAAAGTTTATCTTCTGAGGATAAACTTTTAAACAAGGGCTCTAAGTTTAGTTTCTGATAGCGGATCATTTCCTGCCCATGTAATGACGGGGCATTTGAAATGCAGCTTTAAAAACGAAATCATGTTCCGACTTTGGCTTTGTTCCAGACTCACGGGCCTTTTGTAGGATAACGGCGATTGATTTGATCCGTGATTTACTGCTTGCAGTTTGCCCTCTCTCATACGTCTCTGCTTTCGTTTCCTCCGAACCGGAAACAATCACACTATCTTTGTGAGGAACAAGCGACCTGACCACATGATATCACCTCTGGAGGAACGCGTGCCAGTCCCTCTCACATGCAATCAATTATTTTATGTGGAAGTCGAACTAGGGGGGGACATTTTCGGCCATTAGCCGTTTAGCATGGGGATCATACCGAGGGTAATAGTGACTAAACACTGAATAAACACATTTGGCTAATAGGTCATTCAAAACTGAAGCAGAGAAGGTGGGGCTGTTGATTGGTCGGAAGGTTGTTTTAAGTACTCGAACCAGCAGCATGGCGGCGTGTTGCTCATTCTGATCTCAAATACCTTCATGGAAACAGACGCAAATAGACACACAAGAAAAAAACCCTGTCCTACACAAGATTGTAGACTTTGTGTTTGTTGTGAAGAGTTCTGTTTGGTTGAGACTGTCTTGAGGAATTATTGCAACTGTGAATTGCAATTTCAAGGGAAACAAGCAGCACAAATGCCTCACAGAGCTGATTCCCAATTAGCAGCCTGTGTGTCAGCTTCAATAGCTCTCAAGGCAAACCATAGCAGTTTCTGCCTGAGTTCATGGTTTTGTTAATCTAATTTTGTATGTTGAAAATAGAGAAAGGCAGTATAACTGCACTGGGATGGCCATTAGTTTCATTGATGCACGACAATGAGGCCATACGATTGAAAAAGGACACGATTATACATGAAAAAAAAAAAAGCTTATAACTGTGTTATAAAGAAGCTACTTTTTAATATACCCACAGGTAACGTTTGTGCACAATACCTACTGTATTTGTGTAACTGCTGATTAAACAGTGACTCCTTGAAAAACACAACAGAAGCAAGCTTAGGATATATGCAAAATAAGTCACTAAGTATCTTTAGAGCTTGTTCAGTTCAGTACCTCTTCCTAATTAAAAGCCTCATAGTCTGCCATATTTAATTTTATATTATGATGCCTTCAATCATAAAGTCTTACTCAATAGTAATGAGCACTTCTCTCAGTAAATGGAAATAAATACTATACTGTATTACGCATTATTAGACTCTGTTGTATTATACCATAATGCGTCATGTGATACTATTCTATACTAACTATTGTAAAAAAAAAATTTACTTTACGTTAGGACTTGCAATAGGTAATGTGTTTGTTGAATTCCAAATTATTATGTATCTTCAGACTTCAGAATGAGACCAAACAAGAATTTAAAGACAGTTTAATTGCTGCTGCACTCACCAAAACCAGCAATTTAACTAACTTACACCTGCCCCTGTTTAGAACAGCAGTACAGGTTTGCACCACAAGATGATGTAGTGAAGTTTCTTAAAGAATCAGCATGATAGAGGGTTAACTTGACAATTGGTGAAGGTCTTGGCTGCTAAAAAGCGGGGTCGTCCTGGGCATATTTACACAGACTACATATGGGATATAATGCGTAGCACTGCAACAATCAAACCAAAAACAAAAAGAGAAAAGAAAGAGAGACAGAAGTTAAGTGAACAGGAGCCAAAAGTCTGGAAGCCAGGTGAAGTGCAGACTGGTACTGAAGTGACTCAACACCAACCAATGAACAACAAAGATATGACATCCATATTCTGTATGTTTATCCATATTCTAACCAAATTTGCACACACACAGACACGCACACACGCACACACGCACACGCACACGCACACACACACACACACACACACACACACACACACACACACACACACACACACACACACACACACACACACACACGCACGCACACACACAGTGCTTCAGGCTATAAATGGGCTGGGTGAAACATAACTACTCACCTAATTAACACAGGCTGAAGGTTTCCTCTCTAATTCCAGCACCTTTAACCTCCACATAAGAGGCAGCCACTCACCGGCAAACCTTGACCTCAAGCTCACTGCAGCGACTCGCCTGTGATCTCTGTGATTTCCAAGTCGTCGTGTTTTTCTGTTTTTCCATTGAGTGATCAGCATGAGGCATTTTGGTTTTCTCATCCTCATCCCTGATTTGATCTTGATTTTGAATTGGATTCATATTTTCCCGGTTGTTTGAATTCGAGAAGTGTCAATAATAATGTGCTTCAACCTTTTTTTTTTTTGAAGCTGTTGCTCTCCACAGTGCCACACTTACATGCTCTCTCTCTCTCCCTCTCTCTGCCTTCCCCTCTTTCTGTTTATTCTTCTACTGGTGTAGCGGGCCCCAGAGCCCAGAGGCAAGTCATGTTCTCAGGGAAATGGCAACTCTCCACAGAGCTGATATCAAAATAGTTTAAAATGAGAATTGTCTGATAGTTCCCAGTGAGTGCAGAGCTGAGCCAAACACTTCCAGATCCCCCTGCCAGCACAATGTAAACAGAACCGAGGCTGGGAGGAGAGAGAGAGAGAGAGAGAGAGAGAGAGAGAGAGAGAGAGAGAGAGAGAGAGAGAGAGAGAGAGAAGAGAGAGAGAGAGAGAGAGAGAGAGAGAGAGAGAGAGAGAGAGAGAGAGAGAGAGGAACCTGTTGTGTTCTTGTCACACACCAGAGCTCGAACAGCTCAGCCTGGTTTGGTTTGTCTGGCCACGACCAAGGTTTTAAAAAAAAAAACAAAAAAAACAAAACCCTCCCCTGTAAAAGGAAACATGTTGTCTTTACACAGAAGAGTCAAGGGTGTGCAGGTGGCGACTCCTGATGGGGAAATATTTTGTCAGAACTGGAATTCTGAGATGAAGCAGACATGCATACATTTTGCCTGTGATTTCTTCATGTCTAAAATTAAGATTGGTGAGAATGCAAGGTTGTGTTTTCCTCCGAGACGTGTAACTAAATAAATGCCCTGTCTGGGCGCTTTGGCGGCCCTTCAGGAGAATACAATATTTACCATATAAGTTCACTGTCCCTGATTCAAGTCAGTTGTTGCATGTAAAACTATACTGTGTTGCCCTTTTCGTTATGTCCATGTAAAAGAAGGGAAATCCTCCCAAGTGAAGTCATTTTAGCTATACTGTATGAGTAAAGTGATGAGTCACAAAAAAGATGGAAGCTGTCTGTCAATATATCTTTTCAATATGTAGGAAAGAGTTTTTTGCACCATAAACATTTACAATAAGTCATGAAAACAAAATAATCTCAAGCATTCCATCTGAGTTGGAACACTCAGACTAATCAAGGGAATACCATTGTCATGCATGTTCTATCATTTCTATTTAAATAGTGAATAATCCCTGCTGGTGCAGCCCAGAATGTTATGTCTGGAATCTGGGGATTTCACATTGCCCCTCAGAGGACATTATGAATCATGACTCAACAAAGTTCTGAAGAAAAAGCTTGTGCAGTGTGGTGGACTCGGACATAAAAGGGAAATACCTGCGTTTGCTTTGAAATTATACGGTAAAAAAAAACCGTTGAAACAGTGTTAGAGGACAAAAATATTTATGATGTTTTTTTATGAGAGTTTGAGACTTTTCATTCAACATGAAAATGTATCTCCTCTTTACTCAAGAAGCTCCGCTGACGTCATGTTTGTTGTTCACTCAGCGTCACTTCCATTTCCTACCATTTGTATTTTGCGTGTGCGGATGTTAAAGAACGAAACAAGTCAGGTGAACAGTTAAAAATGCACGAGATTTAGGTGTGTTAATCTGATGCATTTATAACAGTTCAAAATAAAATAAGCTGTTCTGCATAATGATGATTAAAATTTTCTGCCATAGTTATGAGCCTCCAGCATTTTTATGTCACACAAGCTTGGCTTCAGTCATGTTGATAAAAACTGTCAATTATAAATTAAGGAGCGCAAAGCCAAGTTTACATTAAAAATTACTATATATATATATATATATATATATATATACAATTTTCATCAATTCACTCTTGCAATGTTGGCATTGGAAGCCACTTAAGTGTTTTATATCTCAACTAGAAATGCAATATATAGCAGTATTTGTAATGTTTGATTGTTGTCGCGACCCGATTTTAAAAGTGAACAATTGACTAAAACAACTGAACAAACGACAAACAACACGAGCATGTCGGCTTGTTGTGCGTTTGTGAGCTTTGCCTGAATAAGCACTGGAACTTTCCAGCATTTCTTTTCCTACTTATTTATTTTTTGTCTGTGTTGTTTTCTCAGTATTGCAATGCATCACTTGACATTACCCAAGCAAGTTTGAGCTGCAGCGCATCAGCTGAAAGCAATTTTGTCCAGAGCGCAGCTGCCAGGCGGATAAGACTTTCCTTCTTTCGTTTACTTTGAAATGCTCCTTTTTTTCTTTTTTTTTCAACATCCAAAATACACAAGGCAGCCAAATTGCTGACATGTGTGAGAGGGGCAGCGAGACTCCTGCATTCTTTCATGCCCCACTATGCAAAACTCCACATTGTTTATTTAAAGAACACTGAACACTTTAGCACTATTAAGAAACATGTCATATAGTAAACTAAAGGTTTCCTCTCAGGAAAAATCCCTGTCAGTTTATTTTTCTAGTGCATAAAGTTATTTTAGTTTTGACTCACAAACTGCCTGCATTTCGCAATTAAGCCACGGTGTTGGAGCCCTGATTGTGTAGCGCGGGATACTAATGGGCTAGGTAAACCTGGAAGTGCGGTGATTATTTGTGCGTTGAGGCGTGAGGAGATAGGAGAACCACACAGATGCTCAAGCGCTGGAAAGGAGGCGCTGATAAAAAAAAACAATTCTTCACTTTTAGCTGCTTTTGTCTGCTTCAAGATTTTTAAATCCGATGAATCAGATGCATTAAAAGTAAGAAGAAGAAAAAAAAAAGTACTATATGTCTCGAAACTTGAAAGAAAGAAGTATCCAGGAAAAACAATGAAAACACGAAACAACACCTCCGGATATGAAAACCTAGCTTTCCCTGGAGCTCATTAAGTACGGCAGGCAATGAGAAAGCAGCCAATCTTCCTTGATGCTCATGGAAATGGAAGATGACAAGTGAGGACTATGTTTTGACACACTGTGATCTGAGTGGAAAACAGAAAGAACGAGACAGTGGGGCTGAGACTGAGAGACACCAAAAAATGGGTAAAAGGGAGAAATTTGACATGTAAACCAGGGACGACAGCCAGAAGACGGCCTTTGCGTCAGTGGAGGCAAGGTGGTGTGTGGGAGGAGGGTGTGTAGGGAAGGAAAGAGGAGAGAGGGAAAGAGGAGAGAGAGAAAGAGAGAGAGAGAGAGAGAGAGAGAGAGAGAGAGAGAGAGAGAGAGAGAGAGAGGGTCTGGGCACGCTGTGACTGATGGCCCACCAGGGCCTCAGAGCAGGCCGACGCCGGGAACAGCTAACTTACCTTGACATGCGTAGGAAACCCAAAACTTTGGGAGCCCTCCGTCAGATAGGAACCACCCAGAGGAGCCCTGCCATAACTGTGTAGCCCGAGCCGCGGCGCGTCCTTCTTAACTAGCTGTGTTTAGATGAACACACGGCGGAGGAATGCTGCAGTATACCTCGCAGAAACCACAAGCACAACAGAATTAGGGCCACGTCAACTTTCAAGGGAATTCCATGAGAATAAGACAACTCCGGCTACTTGCCGGATAATATACTGCTGTGCATGCATGTGTGCGTGCATGCGTGCGTGCGTGCATGTGTGTGCGTGCATGTGTGTGTGTGTGTGTGTGTGCGTGTGCTACACTGTGTGTGTGTGTACGCATGTCAACTGTCGTGTGCAAACAATATCCATCAGTAAAAATCAATTCGATACCGTGAGAGAGACAGCAGTCAATATCAGGTTGACACGATTCCTCAGAGGGGGGTTTTGGCAAAGTATGGGTTTGGCATAATGCAGTAGTTATTTTCTGATAAGATGGAAAGAGAGGAACAATGAAAGACGCGACCCGAACAATCATACCTCCTACATTGTCAACTGGGAATCGCATATTGTAAAAATCTAAAGTGATATTGTAGATACTGTCCCACTAAATGCTGACAACTATAGCACTAATTGGATTTAGGTCAATAAAATGTTTAATTTCAACCTATAAAATCTAGATTTGAAACTCTTCTTTTGTCCAAAAACATCTCATTGAAAGGATGATGAACAAGAAACTATGTTTTGTCTTTGAAAAACAAGATAACACACTTGTTTGACACAAATCATCATGGGAGTAAATCATACAAAGGGTTTCTTTAATTCAATATAGTTTTAACACAAATACCATAATATAGAAATCCACAAGGGTTTTCCCATAAAACCGCAGTTACATAACTTCATCTTGGGAGTTTAATATATTATAAAGTCAAACAATACTGCAACACTACTACTTTCAACATCAACACGCTCGCTAGTCTATATTTTTGTCATAGTCGATTACAGTTTAGAGCTGCTGTCTCGCAGCTGTTGGCATTAGCAGGATTCACATTTGCAGCCTCTAAATAAACATCAGTTTACCTTAATAACAGCTGCCTGCTGCTGTCTATACAGTGGGTAGAGGAAGCATTCAGACTCCTATTTTTCACTATATTGGAGCCATTTGCTAAAATCATTAACACGAACAGATTAAAATAACATGTGTGTCAAAATCTCACTTCCGACTAACCTCATCGGCACTTAATGAGTAAATCAGCCACACGGTGCTGACAGCTCAGCAATTGTGTCCAATGACATCTACACTATCGAAACTTCCTAAATAAGAGAAACAATTAAAAACCAAGGCAACTTTATTTGTATTGCATATTTCAGCATCAGGGCAAATTCAAAGTTCTCAACTTTAAAGAACTCAAACAGCAAAATATAACTCCAAATTACAATTAAAAACAATAATATGTGGAAAATTACTATTAATGTAGATGTTACTTGTTATGAATGCTAACTTAAATTCTGTTTAAGTAACTCCATCCCTTTTTCAAATAAGCATACATTTTTAGTAACTTGTCCAACACTACATTTTATAAACAACCTATTATAAATATATTCTCATAACGTAATTTATATAGATATTTTTTTTATTATAAATGGAACTATCTAATAGGCCTTTTCCCAGAAGACAAATCAGCACGTTACAGCACAAAAATCATGGCTGTCAATTTCATTCATCTTGGCTGAATTCCATTTAGCTGCTCCCGCATTCCTGATCCTGTACAATGCGTATCACTGTCATGACTGAGAGGGACATTAGATTTAATTCACCACACAAGGGGATAGAGGATTTTACTCTTTAAGCTCAGTTTCCTCCATCAGTTTAGTTCATTAGTGGCTATACTTAAAATATCAAATGAAGCCGTTTCAAACTAATGGAACAAACAACTACTGAAAGAACTGCCTGGCTGTTTTACAAAGAGTAGATAAATTAACAAATGCTTTGTTTTCGCAGATTACTTTCCAATGTTTACTCATACTAGGATGAGCTACTTGGATCATTTTGAGGGCCAGAAAAACTGTGACTCTATAGGCCAAAGTACTCCCTCCGCAAGGATGTGTGAGAATTGTGGCCACTGGGTGATTAGAAATAAAACAGTTTGTGAATCAAGTTTGTCAAATAAAGATGTGTGTATTTGCTATTTTCCCTTTGAAATGAAAAAACAAAAACAAATGCAATGACAATTTTAATGTGGTTCAAATCTGATTAAAAGATCTGTGATCCAACAGCTCACAGGCCACAAAGGACGTCTCCAAGTTCAGTGTGTCTGGGTAAAGATAAAGATCTTGGTATGAACTTACTGACTTCATCACCTTATTGACTTATACAAATTCAAATGGTTGTGAAAACTACTACAAATTGACCAAAGAGGGACTCTTTGGTTAAATCTTAACAAATGAAAGGCAGCCACAGATCTGTCTCTCCAGTATATTCACTATGAAATGTAAGGAAATTGTTTTAATTGTTAAGTTTGTGTATTTTATTGTTTGTTTTTTTAATATTACATTTATTCGTCAAGTTAATTTGTTCTATTCTTAAAGAGGGTGTGAATGACTTCCACTGTCAATATCAATATTAATTTAGACATGTCTTATTATTATGACATATGTCATTGTTCTTATTTGCCTGGGTGCAGAAAATGTGGTTTTGTTTCAATATTCTAATGACTTATTATTGAGGATTAACTTTATAGGTTAAAAAAAACATCAACATGAATACCAATGCAGCTCCCTGACCACCCAGCATTCACGAAATCATATTTGTTTTACTGTGAGCTATTTCTGTATTTTAAAATGACACTATTTATGCATTTTTGCATTTCCTTTGATGTTTGAATATGTATTCCTCTGGCACAATTATTATTCCAGCATGAAGAAACAAAAATGGTATAGGATTACAGGTTATGCTCATGTCCCAATGAAGCTCTGCTCCTGCCAAGGTTACATGGTGGGCTGGTGAACCAAGCTTTTCATAATAAAAGCATCTTCTCATGCAACAGTGCAAGCATTACAGTAAAATGCAGCAAATAAATGTTTGGTAACGTGAAATGTGTTTTGTTCGTGACACAAAACACAGCAAGACAAACTGTCCATCATTTGATCTGTTTGGCGAGGAGAGGAGAGGAGAGGAGAGGAGAGGAGAGGAGAGGAGAGGAGAGGAGAGGAGAGGAAAAAGGATTGGATGTTGGCACGCAGGCAGTGGCTGTCTGCGGTCGACTTGTAAATAGCCGGAGGGACAGAGGGATGGAGGAATGGAGCTATCAGCAGAGAAGTGATGAAGGTCTGGGATCAGGCCAAGATAAACACAAGCCAGCCCAGAAGGAGTTGCGGCAACACACACACACACACACACACACACACACACACACACACACACACACACACACACACACACACACACACACACACACACACATACACACACACACACACACACACACACACACACACACACACACACACACACACACACACACACACACACACACACACACACCTGCAGAAAAATAAACAATGTTATGTGTGCTTCCCCCGACCACAACTTATTGAGTACTAAGCTGTGCGACAACAGACTGCGCTGTCACTTTGACATCTCATTTCATCACACACTTCACATTAGCGCATTTGCTCAGATACCACAGCGTAAACATGAAGCGAAAAGAAATGGTTGGAGTTTTATTTTTGAACGTGTGGAATAAACAGACCCATGGGTTCATGGAGCCCTCAGAAAATCCCTCTTGTGTCTTGGCAGAGTCATTTCAAAATTGTACTCTGTCCCTCAGAGAAGAAAAAAACCCAACAACATATAATTATCATAAATTCTAGAAAAACAAAGCTGCCAGCTGTGCCCTCCAGATTTAATCTCGATTCTTGACTGACCAAGACATATTTATTTTTTTTTACCTGCGTGCAAGAGTGTTTTTCTGCTTTCACTGGGTTTTGTTGTGTTTGCGTGAGTGTGGGCTTCATTAGTGTGCCATGAAGCGATAACTCCCTCCTGCTCTGTCTTGCCTTTAACCAGCCAACACCTTTAAAGTCGGCTAAATGTTATCTTAAGCGTGGCATTCACAGGCGAAACTGCGGCATGAAAGAGCATCTGTGAAGCATGTCGGGCTGGAATTCAAAACACAAGTCATGGTCATCAGTCTGTCTCCTCACAGCAGAGCAACACTGTGAGGACCTGTGCACCATGAATATATGTATGTACATGTTCCTTTGACCTCTATGGGACCTGAAGCCTTTGTGAACACTGACCTTGTTGAGACCCATAGTCCCAAATGGCGCCAAAGGGGTGATGAGATAAATACATCTCTCAGGTAATAATTGCGATTTTTGGGTAAAGATTCATGCGATTGTCAAACACTGTGGTTTCATTAATGGGACACAGAGAATTTAAATCCCCTAACAAGAACTACAAGTTTGTCGAGACAGAAGTTTGCCACAGCATTTGTTGAAAGTGGCGTCAGGAAATATATTTGTGAAGTTTCTTTTAGCTCTATTAAGCTGAAAGGATCCCGGAAACTGTTGTTTTCCCCTTCTCTTCCTATTATAAATGTTGCAGAAAGCTCAATATCAAAATATGTATTCAGGGGCATCTCTGGCTGAGTTGGTAGACTGGCTTATCTTCCAAACCAAAGGTTGTAGTTTTAACTCCCCCATCTTACTCTATTTGTGAAAATGTTTTTGGACAAGACATTGAGCCTCATGTCGCATGTACAGAGAAAGAGTACAAACTATCATAATGAAACCTGGGACATTTAAGCTTTAGTATTGAAGCTCTCACTGTAATCATCGACAAGTGGTGTAGATTTCAAACGCCTGCCAATTTGTCTGGGATTGCCCGCCCCAGCAAATTCAATCCAAGGAGCAGAGTAAATTTTGCATCATATCAAAGAGTACTTGAAGATAATGTGAGGCCATTGAAAGCTAAAGTTGAACCGGAAAATAACTTTTAGTGATCCCGCACATACAAGCAAATCTTCTATAGAACGGTTCATGAAGAAGAAATTGCAGGTTTTGGGACAGTTTAGTCCAAGCCCGGAGTTTGGCTCCCGCAAATATTCCTCGACTGATGGAATTTCACGTGGCATGATGGGTAAATTTTTCAGCGAGCCAGTTTCAGAAACTGATGGATAATTAAGCAAAACAACCACAAGGACTTATTTGTGTAAAAATGGGGCAATATCATCTCCTAAGGCCAAGGATTTACTCAAATCGTCTGCTGATGCTCTTGTTGAACAAATTACAGGGATAAAATATAAAGCTAGCAAATAACATTCGGGAGTTTAACAGTATTTATATTGTACAGTCATTTCTTGAAGCTCAGAGGCAAATATGCTGCAGGTTTGAACACTGTCAAAGTAAAACTTATGTCTGTATCTAGAAAATATGTTTAAAATGTGTTTTTTGTAATCCAGTTGTCTTTTGAAATGTGAAATATAGATGCAGCGTGGAGAAAGCATCTTATATCATATATTTTCCCCAGGCACTCCGCGTACCTCCGAAAGTCCAAAAATGTGGTTTGAGGCTAATTGGTTACTCCTTCAGCCAAGTTTTTTTTCAAGAAAAGCTATTTTGATTAAGAGTGTAAAAATAAGATACGTTTATTTCATATTGCATCAAAGTTTGGTGCTTTCAAACATAGCACCCCAAAAAAACAAAAAAAAACAAACCCACCTTCTTAATCTAGTTTCTATTTGCTCTGATGTTTGAAGACAGAATTGCTGCTGAGATCTATTTGTATGCGACGGTGCCTGCATCGCTCATGTTAAGATTAAAAACAACAACGTCCACCATCTGAAGTGAGCACATGTGCATGTTTGTGAGTGTTTCCTGGAAAGTTTGCCCTTTTGAAGCTCTCAGATTAGTGGGGGTGGCGGCGGTGGTGGTGGCACTTATGACAGAGTAGGCGGGTGTTTCATTCTGCAACCTGCATTCCAGTTCAAAGCCACCTTATGCAGGGGGGGGGGGACACATGAAAGCAGCACTCGGCACCGTCTAAGATCACAGAGCCACACGGCGAGGAAGGCTCACCAACATAAACAAATCAAACGCACCTACATTGTGGAGTTGGCCTGGTGGAGTGCACCCACATGTCCCGGGGCTCTTCGCTGTACTGATGCAGCAGATGTGTCAAGGATGAAAAGTACCGTGTAGTGTCAATAACACTATATTTATGTATTTATTTAGAAAGAAGGGGAAAAAAAAAGAGAATTCAATGGCAATGTTGTTGTCTAGATTTCCGCACCGGGTTTTGTTTATCTTCATACATTGATCACAAATTTAATGTGACGCTCCATGGCGAACTGCGTCAAAATCAAATTTTTTGACATCTGTTTGAAAGTTAATTATTGAAAAGAGACCAAAAAATCTCCCAGCTTTGACTGCTGGTGCTATTCACCACTTCAAACGTTTCATTTAATGATGTCAAACCTGACATTGAACAATGGGAATATTGACAGTTATGTGTTATGAACAAGCTGGGCTGTTTGAGTATTTTAGCACGCGGGGCTCCCAGGCGGGCTGTAGCTTCATGAAAGCCCCGTATTGTATTTCTTTCCTGTGCCAGAGCCCGTTTCCTGTGGCGGAGCTGTGTCAAACAACGATGACCCTCCGCTTCCTGTAAGTCGCATGGAGAAGGGCCTGCCACGAGCCCCGGGGCCTCGCCGCCAGCCTCCAAACAACCTCAGAGACCCCCGCTCCGTCTGCCCACGTCCATGTCATTTCCCACCTTGCTCTCCCTGGATCTTTCTTTCCTTTACTCACCTTCTGGTTTTTTTTTTGGGGGGGGGGTTGCCTTCTATTAACAGTTTATTCATATTTTCACTCCCACCACCTCTTTACATTTTCCAATCTTCATCTCGCACCCCCTCCCTCCCCACTTACCGCCTCCCGTCTGTCCCTCGCCCCTTTCTCCTTCGGGTTTCCCTCCGTCCACACCTCCTTTCCTCTCTGCATCTCTCCTTCCCTCCTCTCTTTGTCCCGCGGTCCAGGTCAGAAGCGGGTCTGTCAGACGTTTCCTGTGCAAGCCACAGTTCCAGACCACACCTTGAGAGGGGATTTCAGCAACCATCGCCAGGGACGCCTCCACAGAGACACGGAGACGCGCGCGCTCCGGGCTGCAAAATCCACTCTGTGCATCTGTACACAGTGAAAATATATGTGGTCGTCTCTGGAAATAGGCTGCGACTCTGTTCGGTTGACCTCGCCGTCTGTAGGTTAAGGAGGAACTGGTGGGAAATATGTTGAGAACGTAGAGATAAGACGCTCAACAGGCATCATATCAACAATCCATCTAAAACAAGCAAAAACAAAAGTGAGCACAACGTGTATTATTTTTCTCTCGTTCTGAATGAAATCTGAGTGACTGTCTGCAGATGGCTGTCAGCCTCCTTCAAATATGAAGTCCCTGTGATTTTCTGCTCTGAATAGAGATGTTTTTAAATCATATGCAAAAAAAAAAAAAAAAAAAACCCTTGGGCCACATCTCTGCTTGTTCAGTATGAGAAAGCTGTCAAATCTTATACCGCTATTGGTCCCTCATGAAATCAACCACATGGTCAAGGTTAAGGAGTCAACTTTTCTGACGTCTGTGCACATCGAACCAGAACTACTACTGCTGTAGATTTTAGATACAGTACGCACACCGAAACTGATGCAGCTTTTATGGTAACTTTTCATCAGGCGCCCAGTCGTGTGTGACGACACAAGCATTCGCCGGCGGTCCTTCAATTGCGTCTTTGAAATTGTTTCTCCTCTGCATTCATTTAAGGTCAAAGACACCCGTGTGCAAAGTGCACGTGCCGACAGTAAAAAAAAATAAAAAAATTTTTTTATCACACTTGGCTGTGCATATCTGAAAAGTGCTCCTCTGGTCTTCGTCCAGTCCAGGTCAGAGGCAGGAAGAGAGCTGTAAGAAAAGGAGGAAGCAGAAGCAGCCCTCTCTGGCTGCAGGTAGTGACCCCAAACCTTGACCTTTAACCTCGCACTACACCAGTCTGACAAAACACAGATCCATTGCTTCAGAAGTCCTGTACTTTGGTGGCAATTTTATTTTTTTTTTAATATAAATACAGGATCTAAGTTAGTCCAAATGTGTTACATTGAGGGTTTGTATTAATTGTAGATGTTTCAGCAGCTCTTTTAAGGAGAAAACATTGTGTTTTTTTAACTTGTGACCACAGTTTGGAAAAGTTGACATCGATTTACTGTTGGCATGTTTCGTAGATCCAGAGGCCAGTATGATAAGGGCCGTTTCTCGTCAAGTGCAAGTCTGAAACACTCGGACTCTTTGTACCATAATCCCTTTAATAGTCCCCGAAGCAAGGTTTGAAAAAAAATGACAAATTCAAATCTTATAATTTATGTCTTTATTATCCGACAACAATGATAACAGCATGTTGTTTCTGTTCATTTATCACATTTACAGAGGTGGTCTGGAAAGCCGTACAGATTCATGGTTTTGTTCTCACAACCGTCCATCTTTCTTTCCTTTATCGAACTGTTCTGAAAAGACTGTTAGGACATGAGCCCTGTCCAAACCCAACACTCAAACCTTGTGAAGTTGAAGGTGCAAAAGAAACCGCATCCTTATTGCATGGGATTATATATTTGCAATGATCGCAATAGTCTCAGGTGGTCTTGCTGTTTTTGGACAGAGCTCAGGGATTTGGAGGATTGACTGATTTTTCTGGACCCGCCTCACCAGTTCCAGAAGAATAACCTGCTGCCGTGCTTGGAAGGCTCCAGCTTGGCCTCTATAGGGAGGTTGGGCTCGGGGCGAGGTCGCGAGTGGTAGGGGTTCTCTGGGAGGGGTCGTGCGGTCGCCACTTTGGTGATCTAGAAACACAAAACCAAACAAATAAAAACAACAGCGAACAAAACAGGAATGGAAAGACCTCAGTTCTATTCAGTTCAGTTCAGACAACTTTATCCATTCCACATGAGGCAATTCATTTCAAGCTATAATATAATAATATATAATAATATATAATCAAATAATCAATCCATAAAGGAATTATATTTAAGCAGTGGACAAAGAGACATGTAAGAGCATTGTAAGTAGCCCAAATACATAAGTCATAGAGCAAGATAAAACCCAATAACATAAAAGATGGGATAAAAGATATAAGAAAGGATAAGATAAAATCAAGATGATTTAAAAACAGCAATAAAACTTAATAAAAAGACAAGAAATAAATCATGTTTACAAGGAAAAACACAATTTAAACTTATCAAACACACCATTTCTACAATGAAACTGATATATTCAGTGGATTTTTGCAACGGGCTAAAGTCTGTGATGTGTCCACGTTGGGCAGATTTCAGATTTATGGCCCATTTTTGGTTCAAATTAAAAGAGATGGGTTGCATCTTCCCACCCTGGTGCACAAGTTGTGACGTCATCACTGCAGTGACAGAACACAGCACAAAGTGCCTCTCATGGTCCCGGTAACAAAAATGTCCTCCTCCAATACAATGAGCTGGGTTGTTGGTGGTGGCTGCTTCCATTGACGAGTGTTTTGACAGCATTATTGAGCTGGTTCAAGATTGATGGCGTCTGCTCTTTATATATCAACTGATCAGAGTCCATCCTGCTACCAACTGTGTAGATAGACCCCATGACAGTGAAGCACGCCTCTAACCCAGCCCCCGCCAACTGAGGCCAAGAGTGGACTGCAGGGTCGGTGAGTTGAAGTGTCGCCGTACAACAGCTTAGTAGATGGCTCAAATGGAGTTGTTTAAAACTGAATTTATTCCTTTTATCTCCAAAAATATGCAATGAAATATTAGTTAAGGGCACTACATACAGATTTCAGTTCTGTTTTGCTTCGCACACACACACACACACACACACACACACACACACACACACACACACACACACACACACACACACACACACACACACACACACACACACACACACACACACACACACACACACACACACACACACACACACACACACACACAGTAATGTAAAACAGCCAGAATGTTGATTACAGCCATTCATAGATTTCCAGGTTTTTGCAAGTGTCTTTTAAAGACAACATAAATGAATGTCCAAAAATCCTGTATTAAGATCGGCTTTTGAGCTTGTTTTTACTCTCCGATACCTAATTAGTGATGCCCGTCGCTTTTCAAGTCTTAAAAATGCCACTCTTGTGCAAAGGAAAACCAAAAACCTATGATTTGCCTTCCACGAACTGGAGTTGAATGAGGCCACTACGCAGATGCAATCAGGCCCTCTTGCACAGCCCACAATCAGCAAGAATAGAGCCCATCAACCAAGGTGCTCACATTGTAAAAGCACACAATCTCCTCATGAGTCTCACCTTAGAAAGATCTCCCAGGTCAGGTCTTTCCCATCCCAATTTGTCCAGGACACAGCTGTCGAAGGCGTTCTGCTGCTTGCGGCAGTGACGCAGCTCCGCCAAGCCTGTATAATCCAGACAGGTCCAGTACTCCGTGAAGGACTCGGCACAGTTCCCCTTGATTTGCCTAAAAGGCACCAAAAAAACAACAAGAAAAGAAAATAAAAATGAAAAAAAAAATACAGCAAGACGTAAAAATCAGACGCCGACATGCAACAGTGAAATAAAGAAGGCGAGAATGTGACCCTTTGATGCATAAGCTTGAAATCTTCTTGAAACAATTGATGGTATTTAAAAAAAAAAAAAAGGCAACGAGACCAATTGAGGTAGACATTACCAAGTCTGCTGAACTGATTTTATTCCTTTGTAAATTTCATACACTATCGTTTTTAGGAAATGGAAACCCGAAAAAGTTTTCCCAAGATTGACGAACACACCCAGATAATGTTGAAAGGTGATCTACTCCTGCATACGGAGCAGTGGGAGGTGTTTTGTGTAAAAACGTTAACAGGAGGTCAAAGAGAAGGTGCTGCTTGACTGCTAACTGGACACACGGTGAAAATTAATGGCGATAGCTCTTACGTTAATACGCTCACTCGTGACTATTTGTGCTGGTCAAGTGGAAATAGCCCAATATTTACAAGCTGAAAGAGGGCATGACATCACCTATCCTTGAGGAGGACTAAGATTTCAACAATATGTTGATAACACCCCCGTGCAGTTATACCGGGATATATGCAAACATACAGACGGACGGCTGTGACCTGCTCTAAAATATATCTATATAAAAAAAGAAATGTACAACTCTTCGATAAAGGTTTTGAGTTATTAAAACATTTTATCGCTTTGGGCAAGCTTTAACAAGAACTATGTTAACGCGCATGCCGGCGGCTGGCAGTTGCCAGAAACACTTGAGAATCAAACCAGGCCCCGACAGCAATTACAACTTTTCGCAAATCTGTCCTCATTATAATAATTGCAAGTACTTCTCGAAGGGTCATGTGTTTTGAGAGCATTTCTTTTTTTTTTTAAGAGGAGGGGAACCAAAAACACAACCTGTTTGTTGCACACTTACAAAAGCACCTTAGTTACTGCAGAATCATCGGAAGATAACTGAAGCTCAGTCTCAAACTTTCAGTAAACACAGACACAGCAGTTAAGAGTGAAAGATGCCAGACCACCTCCTCAAACTCTCACACACATGCGCAATAGGCTTCAGGGGTAACATGTACTTGTCATGAGTTCTCGCACTAATAAGCGCTTTTTCTGCTGAAGAAGGAAAAAAGGATTTAGATAAATCTCGCTGATGGTTCATATTAGTCCTGAATAACTGTTTTTTTATTGATTGCTGATGCTTGCATTTCATTTAGCATCCAGAAATTCAGACATGTTATACATTTCCAATAAATGCATGTGATTATACACTGAAGAACCTGAAATAGAAAAAAACAAAAAACAAATTTGGAGCAAACAATGGTTGAATAACTTAATATAAGCAATATAAACAGCTGCATTATATTACTGGTACATGCCTTTCCACTCTCAGTGCATTTATTTTCAACATGTTTTCTGTAACTCTTGTTTTTGTCACGAGTGCTTTCCAACAGGACACAGATAATATGCAGGGGGAACAAAGGGGGAAAACAAATGTCTGTTTTTTCGAAGATTCTGCAATGCAGACAACATCACAACAGCAGCAGCAGCAGACCTGTACAAGACCTTCTGTATCTAACCATGTGGTGTTGGTATTGAAAATCCAAGATATTCTCTTTATCGACCTTATAAAACAGAAAACTATTAAAATCCTGAAAAAAATGAGCTGTCAAAGATCTGTTTGAAACATCCAATGAATATTTCTCACAAATCTGTTCAAGTGAATAGTGAAAGTCCAAGGAACTCATTAATCCTGCAATGAGATACATTTGAGATTATTCGGAACAGTGTGAAAAATGTTTGCCCCGACTTATATCGACACTCTGAAGACGACTGGAAAGACTTTGGACGAGCTATCTCGTTGGGTGGCTCGCTTTGCTCTGTCCTGCACCAGACCATTCAATCAAGGCAGTCAAGACAAAGTTGACAAATTAATTTTTAGCATCCGGCAGCAATTTTGGCATCACACAGCTCAAATTTGGGCTCCGTTTGCGCTATAATTCAGCCACATTGTAAATGTCCCTTGATCACGAGGACAATGTTCAGTTTCCCAGATTCCAACAACGGTGCCAAAATGAACAGTGTCCTAATCCGTCTCACACTGCGAACTATGAATGTGTACAACTGAACATAAGCAACTTTGAGCTTCTGATATACCAGCAAATGTGTGGCAGACAACAGTCAAACCTCGTAGGGATATATCTTTAATCAGCCAAAGAAATATATGTTAAACCTAAAGAATAAATACAACCCTCAGTATGAGTAATTACACTGCTTTTTAAAAAGTATGAGAGCTCCCTTTTTGTTTTGACCTTTTCAAACAAATGTTTCTGTTCTTGTTTCTATATCAACATTGTGTTTGATACCAAAATCTCACCTGAAGAAGTTCAGTGCACACTCATTGACCTTCCTTCCTTCCTCAAGACACTTCCTGGGGTCTTTTTCCTCCCAGCGGCAGAGCATAAACTCTTTGTTGGGTTTGTCACACTGGGAGCCATAATGGTGAGCAGCAGCTTTCAACACCGCAGACGACACGTTGATCTGGACGAACAAAAAGACAGTTGTATGTTACAGAAATTAGTCAAATGAAAGCATCAATTACGAAAAAAAAAATTATTCAGCATGAACCTAGAATTGGAATTTTTCCTCGTAGAGTACTAGTTTTAAATGTATTACATAGGATGACACGTTTCTCTAAATATCCATTAGTGAGAGCCCAAAGATACTGTCATTACATTGAAAAGTCAGGTGTGACCGTGGTGATTTCTATAAACCCTGCTGTACTAATCCTTTCACAAGACATCAATACTAATCAGCTTTGTTTTGTGAACTCCATTTAGAGCCTCAACAGATTAAAAAAAGACACTTTGATATGTGCAGACTATTCAATCTTTAACCAATTCAACATAGAACATTATTCATATCATAGGAAACTATTATCAAGTTGGTGGGCTTTATTTAAAAAAAGAATGAGAATATTGAGTGGCAGGACATGTAATCCATAAACTGTGTAAAGATATTAGAACTATCAATACCAACATCCGCGCATTATAGAGTATAATTTCAAATAATTGATTAACTAAAAAATAACGTGCTGGTTAGTTAAAATAGCCTGTTAGAGCCTTGATATCGTCGTGACTGCGACAGGACACAGGCTGCCCGACAGTCGTCACCCGACTTCCAAGGACAAGTTAAGTGTGCCAAACAACACTGCTGACACATATATGAGACGTCATACAAAAGTTACTGTTCCCATTGGGATGAAATAAATGTTATTGAAGACTGTTAAATGGTCGATTTGAAGGCTGTGAAAAAGTTAGCGCTAAGTTTCATATGGTAAATGCAACACAACTGCTTGGAATAGAATAGATTTACGTCGACGCAGAGATATCCCACTGACAGACTATCAGGTCCGGGTGTTTGAGCACTACAGCTGCACGGATAAAGTAAATAACAACAACATCAGCAGCTGAGCAAAATGTGGAGGAAACCCAGTAGCTAACCGGTTAGCTTGTTAGCTCCTCCGTCTTTGTGTGTTAAAGGCGAAACGGGATTCGTTGCTCACCTCATCCACCTTGAGCTCCTGCAGAGAAGGGACTTCCAGTGTCGTAGGCATTGCTAACAATCAAAACAACGACAGGTAATCAAGAAAAACATTCAAGGTCCCCGTCAGGCTCCAGGACAACCGACGAGGCCGCGGAGAAGGTCAGTTTACTGCGCCGCCTCCTCCTGACAGTGGGGACGCGCGTACTGATGACGCAGCAAGAGAGACGCATGCGCGCTGACAAAAAAAGAAAAGAAAAAGAAAAACAACGAATCGTTGTTTAAGTTCAAGTTTTCGTCTGCGTTTGGAAGTCAGAATTTAGTGGTGAAAAATAAAACAAAAATAAAAAAATATGTCGCTTTTCGTTCAAGCGATCATCACTCACTTTGACTGGAGGTCGCATCATTGCCATGGTAACGGTACACTCACAAGGAGCCCAGTATTCTTTTAGTCCGGAACTCCGGGTTAATAATAATAGAAAACTTCGGTCCCACTGAGAAGTACGTGTCGGAGCAGGGCGGGCTGGATCTAACTCGCAAACCACCCACATACTTTACCAAAGACCGCGAATTGGTTTAAGGCGCTCAAGGAGCCTGACTTCCGGTAGTGGCAAAACAACGTCAAGGAGCGTGACAATATAGTGAAATTGGCTGTACAAATCGCTTTTCAAAGGGTTCATCCACCACATTTCAAGCGTAACTTCCGTAAGTACATGGAAAAATAATCAGTAAAGCTTTCCTGTATGTACCCATGATAACATTAGTTCATTTTCGGGTATTAAATCGAAGCATATTAAAGCAATTGACATATTTTTGGCGACATAACTGGCTTTTCCATAAACTCTTCATTTAAATTTTTCTTTATTTGTGTTTTTTAATTTAAATCGTATTTGAGCGCCTAATATAATGTTCAAATAAATCATTAATTGCTCTGAAATGTTTAATGGCTAGACAAGAACAAATCTTGTTTTATATTTTTTATATTTTTATCTTTGTCCAAATGTGCTGTATTGAGTCTCAAACTGAGTAGGTCTATTTTACGATCTATTGTTTTACTTAAGGTTTTATTGCTGAAATATTTAGCTTGCTGGTAAGGTACAGTCCTGTGATGACATAACCATTATGCTTTGTTTAAGACTCAAGCTATTTTGTTCCGGAAAAAGGGGGAGAAGTGGTTTTTATGAGCGGTTTGTGATGTAGTTAATTTCTGCCTAAACTATTTACGGATCTTTCAGGTTTATAATATGTGCCCCCCCCCCACACACACACACACACACACTGTTAAATTCATTCCTCCACCCTTGACTGCAGCCTAACCAATTTGAACCAAATGTGCAGCTTTTTAAAAACATTCTTACTATGTTGCAACTTTTTAATATATTTTAGACCTTTTAAAATATTTCAACTTTTCTATAAATTTTGTTCAGATTAAAACAGATTTTCTTCAGCCTATACCTCTTTACAACCTTCACCAATTTAAACAATCCAAACATTAAAACTTTTGTTTTTCATCCTCTTTAAAGTACTTCATATCTATTAAACCTTTTGAAACATTTAACCTTTTTTGAATTATTTTAACAGTGAAGTGGATGGGAAAACCTTTCAACTTATTTTTAAAATTCTTCAACTTTGAGCCACAACAGGTTCGTCGTACCTTCAGCGAGAGACTTCATTTAACTTTTATAATGTTGCCACATCTGTCCAATATTCATATGTCATTCTCAGCAGCAAGGACTCATTCAATGCTGCAAGTAATTAATCTGTTTAATTCTTCTTTTTTTTCGGGGGGGGGGGGGCAGCAGCTACAGACTGGTGTCTTAATGGAGTTCATTGGAAGCAACTGTAAAGGAGGAACTAAAAATGGCAGGTAAATAAAGACGATTGTTTCTAGGTAAATTGTAAACAGTCCTATCCCGTTTTTAAAAAAAAATAAAATTAAAAAAAAAAAAATAATAAAAAAAAAAAAAAAAAAAAAAAATATATATATATATATATATATATATATATATATATATATATATATATATATATATATATATATATATATATATATATATATATATATTTACTGGATCACTGCTATGAGTGACAGTGATCAATTTAACCTGCTGTGTGGCCTCTTCTCTCTCTCTCAGGATGGATGGAGAAGTAGAGTACACCTTTCCCACAGACACTAAGTATGTGGGTGAGATGAAAGATGGGAAGTTCCATGGCAGAGGAGTGCTACTCTTTCCAAATGGAAGCAAATATGAGACCACCTGGGAAAACGGCATAGCTGAGCAGGTGTGTGTGTGTGTGTGTGTGTGTGTGTGTGTGTGTGTGTGTGTGTGTGTGTGTGTGTGTGTGTGTGTGTGTGTGTGTGTGTGTGTGTGTATGTGTCCTCGCATGCATGTCAGAATGTATGCATTCACATGCATGACTGTGTGTTTCACATTGGTTATAGTTGATAGTCCATCTGGTCCCTTTTAGCAATCACTCACCGTTATTGTCGCAGTAATTTGGTTTCTCTCTTTCTTTCCCCCGTAGAAAAGTTCAGTCCACTCAGAACTGATCCAGTCTTTCATGGGCTTTGCCACAATAGTGATCACTCCAATTATTATCATCACTGCAGTTGTGGTTCATTTGAATTGATCACGGCTCTGAACCATAACTAACCCCGGCCCAGGAATGCCCCACACCTGTATTTTATGCCAGCCCAAAAGAAAGAAATACACCTCCATACACAAGGCAGATCAAAACAACCCATTGAACCCAGAAACTCATACTGAGAAAGTGATATCTGCATGGTTACAGCTAATTATGCAACCCCTTTATTTAAAGACTCACTTTCAACATGTGGATGTGAATTGCAGTTATGCAAATAGAATCCTAGTTTTGAAACCAAAATGTAACTCATTACTATGTGTAAGTAAATTGGAGAGCTCTTGCATACTCGTGAAACTTTCTAAGTTTTTACACATTTTTTGTACAGCTAGCAGCCATAATTATGGCTGCAGTGTGTAGCTGTTAGATGGGATCATAGTGCTCAGAGGTCCACTGACATGTGGTACATTATAGTGCCACAGGGGAATTATTGTCATTAGGAACACCTGCACTTTTCCAGGAGAGACAGGTTTAAATATATACTGTAAAAAGGTCTCTTTGTGAGATGATTGTTGCACAGTGACTAAATTAATGAGTCTTTTCTTCTCTTCATTTGGTGACTCCATACTGCATTGGTAATGCAAAGAGATATTGTATCGAATGCTTTTCTCAGCATATGTTAACTGTATAGTCCGCACACACACACACACACACACACACACACACACACACACACACACACACACACACACACACACACACACACACACACACACACACACGCACGCACGCACACACACACACACACACACACACACACACACACACACACACACACACACACACACACACACACACACACACACACACACACACACACACACACACACACCAGTTTCCAGTTCACCCAAAAGACCAAAAGACATATTTTTCTGTTTTTCTCAAGTGATATTCATCTATTCAGACAGTTTTGGTTTTATCTGCTGAGGTCTTCCGATATCCATCACGAAGACTTCTCCATTCAAAGACAATAGAGGGACATTTAAATTCTTTTGCAGAGCCTGATACATCGAAAAGTGACATTTGAAAACCTCAATAGCAACTTATCTTTCCAGAAACCACGTCTGGGGTACGCAGGATAGCCTTCAGATCTTGAATGTAGCAGTCCTTGCCGAAACTTTGAAAGGAATACTGAAAACTGTCAACAGTGAGGCCTGTGTATTGTCATAAGTATCTGTGGTTTTGTTTCAGTTCTTGAAATCTGTCTTTTTCTGTGTTTTATAGACTATTGTGGCGGAAGATGCACATATCGCAGGTCTTTTGTTCATAATACCAAAAGTAGCAACACAATTTATCAGTCGCGATGAACATTCATTTCTTAATGATGTTATGCCTGCTTGAGAATTAGCAGGAGTGTCACTTGTGTTACTTGCCAGCACAGACTTACCTGCAAGTGGGTTCAAGGTGAGACGACATGGCAAAGTGTAAAAGGGTTTAAAAAAAAGTGATGTCCCTTATTTGCATCACCAAAAGCTAACTCATCTGGTGCTGTCAAGAGAGCAGTCAAGTCAAAGCCAGGATAGTGAGTTCATAAACACTTGGATGCTGCAGGCGGCTGACCGCAAACGTCTGAGAAACAGTGTTGCAGGTGGATTTCAGTTTTTTCCGAAAGAAAATTGCAGTTTGTTCAGAATTTGCAATACAAATTATTGAATGTAAAGATTTTCCAGGTTTTTAGTAGTAAAACAAACAAAAAATCCTATTTTAAAAAAACCATTACCATTCATAGGTTTATATGTTTTATTTTTCTGATCATATCAGACTGTAGAGGCCCCTGTTCTCATTCTGCTTCCTTTCAAGGGGTCATTGATCTTTGCTGATGGACTGCAGTACGAGGAGAAGAACTGGGACTACTGTGATAATTATGACAGACGTTTCTATAGTGAGAGGTGCAACAGCCTCAGACCTTCAGGTTAGAATTCAGTTCTTTGCTCACTGTGTTACATCATTTCTTCATTATTCCCACTCATATGAACACAATGCAGTTTGGCTGGAGTTCATGGTGGAAACGCGACGTTGGTGGGTGATGCTGGAGGATGTAAAAATAAGATAAGTCTCATCACATCCCAGAAACTTGATGACATGCTGCAAACCAAACAAATGGAGGCTTCTTGGAGCTATGGAGCTGTTTTTACTTCCTTTTGTAATGATACCCATCGAAACCCATTACAAAAGTCTGAGGACCCAGAATCTGAACATTAATGTGTAACAATATCAAACACTAAAACAACTGCCAGGTTTATATAAATAGCATAATGGTATGAGTCTTCAAAATAATAAAAAGTAAATTTTATTCCGATACAAAACAACCATCGTGTCCACACAGGAGAATCTCAAATAACTGATCTACATCCTCCAAGAGCCATCCCCGATGGATGTTTCGATTGCGGCGATGGTTTCTATGACCCAACAACCAGAGTCGTCACTTCCTACGCTGGGAGATTCCTCAGAAATGCAGGTGAGCAGAAAATGTGCTGTTTATGTCACTTTAGTAACACTTTCACACCCAATATGGCTGACAGCAGGAGATGTGTCAAAATAAGTATATTTCTCAGTGTATTACATTTTATCTGAAGATATTTAGTGCATTATGCCCCGAGTATGAGCTCAATAAAAGTGGACATGCTGAAGGCCACAATTCACATATTATTGTCGGGATGATAACTATTTACTTTTCTGCATGCATTAATTAAGGATGTGTGTATTTAGTGTGAATATTAAAATGCAGCCCAATTGGCTCCAACTGACAATTGGGTGTTATTCACACATCATAGCCAGTTGTACTCAGATAAAGTGATGAAAAATACATGACACTTTTATTTCTAATTACGTGCACATGACCGCAAAGGTTTACGACTCGCGTGTTAAACAAATATGTCATGAACTTGTACATTGTTTTGTACAACATTCATTCCTACAGTTGTCTTACTGTTGGTATAATTTACTAAAAGCTTGCTGAAGTAAGATAGTAACTCTGTCCAAAACCATACACAAAATGTTTCTTTGAAAAGGCTGAATTCATTACAACCAGGAAAGTCTCAAAAGTCTTTCAGAGTTAAATCCCATCATAATGGAGCAAAAAAAAAAACCTACTGGTGGTTTGGACATGGAGAACAGTCCTACTGAACACTGTGGATAACACTGGTCTCACGCTGAAACGGCAGATGACAAAAACAAAGAGCAAATAACTGCTTTTGAAATGGCAGCAACAAAACAACAATCTCAGATAGAGCTCAAACTTGACCTTTTAACAAGCTTGAAAGTGTGCTTGTTGACTCTGGTAAGGTTTTGATGAGACAAAGCCTGTGGAGTGATTTTAATGGACCGCCTCTGGATTATCTGATGGGAGGTTACAGATCTGATAAAACGTGCCTCCACAGACAATTCTTTTTGTATTTGTAAAAAAGTGGAAAATTGAAGACATGTTTCTTGAGCTGAATGAGTGCCCAGTTTTGAACTCCTGATTTGAAGTGAATGCAGTCTGTCAGGTGTCCAGGAAGAAACTTAAATGTTCTGGCATACTGTGCATATCATCTTGTATCCGCCATAATTTTACATCACCAGACAATGTTAGACAGCTAAATAATATTCGACACAGCTCACATCGTAGCATCAGGGATTATAATATTCAGTAGTTGGTCCAGACTGAAAAATGCTTACAGGTACAACACTGAACAGAATTGTTTGGTTTCTGAAGATATAATTTAGAACATCCTGAATAATGCTAATAATAAATGGATTGTATTTAATCAAAATGTTTGAAAAACAACTAAACAGAGAGTATACGCCTGAGCCAGTTTTTTTTTTCTTTTTTAAAACCTTCCTTACATTTTTAGTTGCAGAGTATTTGGCAATAACAGAGCAGTCTATAAATGTTTCATGTATTCATCCAGATACTTTTTGCATCTCCCAGTTGGTCATTTCTGCACATAAGTGCAAATAAGTGCAGAAATTGCAGAAGATCCACCGCATGTCATCAGCATCTGCAAGAAGACAGAAATATGCTTTGTAATTATTTCCTTGATGGCATTTGTAAGTTATCATTTCAGTTCTGATATTGATTAGTGGATGAATGGAGAAAAAAAGCCATAGATTAAGGCAACAAGAGAGGATAGAAACAAAAAGAGGTTTTTTTTTTGGGGTGGGTTTGGAAGATGAGATGAAAAACAAGAGGAACTGAACACTTTCCAACAAGACTGATTCTCTGTTATGATTTAGTTGGATGCGGAGTCAAACAGGAACTGTTTAATTCATGTGTGCAATGTTTGGCAGTGTTCGTGTGTGCGTGGTGGGATGTGTGCTGCTGTATACGCTTGTGTACTACTGACACTATTTATGCCTGCGCGCGCTCTCCCTTTTGTCTTGGTATACAATTCTTGAGAAGAATGCTCCCTTATCCTGTATGGATTTATTTTTCAACCCTGGGAGGTGAAGGTATATTTGTCAGAGTGGGTGTGAAGACTGAATTTATTGCCGTGTGGCTTCCGCCCAGGATGGGGACTGAAAGGATGATGGGACACAGGGAAGACCCACCCTCCCAATGGGGGTGCTCGCTGCTGCGAGAAAGAGGAAGGAGCTCCCAGTGTAGCGGACTTGGCGAGGACACACACTCAGATTAACAAAAATTGCACAAATGATTGCATGTGGAATTGTTTTAACACACATGATTCAGATTTTAAATCCTTGAACTACATGTTGTTGCTAGGAAATATCAGGCGAGACTTCACGTACTGGCCAAAGCTGACCTTTTACAAAACCCTGCTCCCCCTCTTAGTTACTGTTGCTAACTTGGACAAACAGTTCTTCCTGGAATAGTGCCAAAGAGTAAAACAATAGGATCCGTTGCTAATATTTCCCAAGAGGGTATGGATTATTTTTGGAGTTGAGGCAATTTCTTGTCATCGACGCCTGCATGTATGCAGGAATATGTGGAAAAACTCTGGTGCACAACTGCACAAATGCAGCGTGACAGAAGGATTTATAAAGAAGTACAAGCAGACTCAAAGGACTGAGTCAGTCCATTTACACCCAGTCTTAATAGTGACCTTATTTCTTCCTACACAATACTGTCACTTATAATAATCAGTTCAGATGGTGAGCTGCAAAGTGTGTTCAGCACTCACACCTCACAGATTATCCCTGGTTAAGTGTTGTCTCGAGGCCTTTCTGTGTGAAGAATCTGTGTTTTGTTTTGTTTTTTGTCGGTGCTCCCATCCAATAGCATGTGTTTGGGATTTATTGATGAATGTCAAGTTAATGAAAGTGTGTGTTTGGTGGTCCTACTCACTGTTTGTCCCTGTGATGGACTAGTGACCAGTCCAGGGTGTATACTATGGCTATACTCAACTAGGATTGGCACCAGCCACTGACTCTACACTGATAAAATGATATAGAAGGATGGATCTCTGGTGTTCAATGAGGTCGGCCAGTATATTAGGAATAGTGGGCTGCTCCTCTTATCGAACCTAAACTTGAGCTGAACTGAAAACAAGTTCCAAAATATGACGTACACTGGATTAATATGTGTATCAAAGAATTGCAACAGAAATGATGACTATAAAAACTGTGTTAATCCACGATCCTCAGTTAATCTTACAAGCACATCACTTTCAATCTTGGTGTGTTTTAAAAAAAAAAAATCTGACTCAGAATTGCAGCCAAAATACGACCGACTGTCATTTGAGAACGCTGAAGTACCACATACAAGCTTTTGTTACATCTTGCATTGGCTACTGTAATGTTCTCTAATCAGGTCTGCCTGAAAATAATACATCAGGTCTGCAGATAGATCTGAACACCAATTTTATAAAAACAAAACAAAAAAAGTCAACATATCAGACAGCCCTGTTCTGTGGACCTTTTTTTGAAGAATAAAAAGAAATCGACTTATTTACTGTATCATTTAATTATCGAACTGTCTTTTCCTGAATCATGTAGTTTGCAAAGGTTTTTGAGCTCACAAACTAACCGACCCAACACTTGAGCGCTGCAGCGTCCGGCTGCTTGGTTAGAAGACACTGGGACACAAGCAAATGGCACAAAGGTAAAGATAGCTTTTAGAAGTATGGTTAAAAAAAATACAAAATTAGATTTGGCTTCATGTTAGGAATGTTTGGACTGTAGCAAGATTAAGGGATTAATGGAAAACATTTTCAATGTGTGAAACCCAGACAAACACCTTGGTCTCTGTAAATGTGACCGAGGTGAAAGTGGTTAAAGCCACAAAAGAGATAAGCAACAGTTTACCACAACTTTATTATTTACTTGTCTCCTGTCACCTCAATGGATCTCTCCTCTGATGGGTAAACAAAGACATTTGTAAAGCAGGAAATGTCAAATTGGAGCATATTTGTCCTTTCATTTTCATTTGAAAAAGGATTTTTGAATGTTGGTTCTGTCTGTTCCATGGAAATAAACACATTCCCTACAGAAATATACTGTAGATCTCAGGTGGCAGATATCAGGTGTGATTTTAAGTTCTGGATGAAACTTTAAAGTTTCATGAGGAAGTCGAAACTTTACTCTTGGCACATTTGGCATATTGAAAGGACTGGAGACCAGGAATAGTTCAGAACAGAACTGTATTTAACATACTGTGTGTGAAGATGAATGAGTGTTCCTTAGTGTTTTATAATTTCATGAACTTTCTCTTTCGATATGATGACAGTATTTGCGCCAAACATGTAGTTTTACCTGAGGGTGTCACAACCACCAAGCCAAACAGGCAACAACACAAGGAAACTATTACTGATAAATCTGTGATACAAATCACACAATCAACAAACTAAGTACTGCATTTCATAAACAAAAGAGCTAAAGAGGTTATTTGTATCTCCTTCCCAGCAAAC
Source organism: Blennius ocellaris (assembly GCF_963422515.1). NCBI lineage: Eukaryota > Metazoa > Chordata > Actinopteri > Blenniiformes > Blenniidae > Blennius > Blennius ocellaris. The sequence goes on from NC_137664.1 coordinate 11,457,592, forward strand.
TTCAGTAACGTAACCATAATTTGGCCTTGCTGATGATGATCGATGCTGTTTGGAGGTACAATGTAAGACATTTGCATTTGCTGTAATTAAAAAAAAATTGAATGAGCAAAAAGAAACATAGGGCACATCTGCACAATCAGATCCCTGCCACTGGCTGATTGAACATGTTCTGTTATGACAAACAAACACACACACTCTCAGTTGTGTGTGCTGTGTTTGCACTTGGCAACAGGCAGCTTCAGAAGGAGCCATGTGTTGCCATATTATTTGTAGCGCTTTCCTGTTTCTGCAGTGAGCGCTTCCATTTGAAACTCTGCACAGAAAGAGGTCCACACTGAAAAACATTCCACTGCCAAGGAAAACACCTCTGGTGACCGAGCCACAGCCCCTCCCTTTGTCCCCGTCCAGGCGAGGTGTTTCATGGACAGATAAAAATCAGGTCGGACTCCGAGAAGTGGAACCAACCATAACACTGCTTTCCAAAAAAATGTAAAATTAGAAATCTCTTTTTTTTTTTTACAAAACAGGATCAAGTTAATCAAAACCAGCATTTCTCTTTCATAGTAAAACCCACCACTCTTTACTGAGGAAAACCATCCAGCATTTCTGTTGATGAAGGAGATCTATTCCTACGTAGATGTCGAAGTGAGTCACATTTAGTTTTCACTGGGCCTCCTCTTTGAAACCTCAAATTGTGCCTATGTTATCATATAATAACCCCCGAGTTAATCCACAAAGTGAAGTCCCTGGTTGCTGTCAGTGGAGCAGTTTCAGAGTTTGATCTCATATTGTCACTGAGTCACTCCTTTCTCCTATTAATGTTAGTATTACAGAAATGTTGTTATAATCTCGCCTTCCAACCTGGCCAAACTCGATTCTTTGTTATGCATATCTGTACGATAGAAAATTGATTTTCATATTTGTAATTAATCCAGTGTGTAGGTCGTGGTATATAAACGCGTGTTTGAGTGTTAAATCGCCACCATTAGACTGGAAGGAAACACTTTTCCCTCTGAGTGTATTTTAAGGATTAAGATAAACAGACTTTAACAAGGTGCCATTATCGCTTCCACACACTCTCTCTCCTGTGTACATTGCATAAAGGTTGTCCAAGCTGGTTCCTGGTCCAGAAGGATATCAGCCAAAGAAAGAACGTATGGTGTGTCTGTTTTACAATTACATTTGTGTTCTGAAAGGCTCCTTGCACTATCAGCCGGTACACATTACTTTAAAACGATGATAGGAAGAGGAGGTCATTCAGCCCTTATATTCCTATCCTGTCGCCACTAACAGGTTTGGCATGTGTGCTTCTCATAACCACAAATCTTCGATGGCCTATGATGCCTTTAAAATTCGCAAACAGGAAGCAGAGATATGAAGCTTTGTGGCTATGCACTCATCATTACGGTGGACCTCAGAACTTCTGCAATAAGACCCAATCACAAATAACATTGACAGGGAACATTTGTAACACATGCAGCATAGAAAAACACAATTAGAGTGAATAACTATAGATCGGTGAAGTTATCTTGGAAAAAAGGACTCACTCATTCCAATTTCTTTTAACAAGTCAACTGCAATAAAAAAAAACAAAAGAAGATTCAAATAAACTTGTATTACAAATCAAATTTTATTGCTTAAATTAGAGAGTACACTGTACATACACTGTAAGGATGGATCATTTTTAAACTCACATCACTTCAGCTAAAAGGTCAGTGTGCTTGATCATTCCATCCTTCAAAATGTACTTGAGATACCCTTGAAAAAATAGGTCATTCAGCCAGATACTTGGTTTCACAAATGCTGTAGTAACTTCAAATATCGATACACACTTGTTGGTCTAAGTGGTCATTTAGAGTCACAACAAAAGCCTGTTGATGATTGTAGAATATGCACACTGCTTCATCATAAATAGCCATTCTCCTGTTTCCATATCCTCTCTTTTGCTAAAAAAAAAAAAAGTTTTATAATAAAAAATGTATTTCACCAGCAACAAGAATAACACAGGGAAACCCAAGCAGTTAACGTTATACTTTAGAAATAGAAGGTATTAAGTGATGGTGATATATGGAGGTTTTCACTTTGAAAGTAAATATCCTTTGCAAGTTGTTGTGCACCTCTTGGATTAATTATGATCTTGCATTTTGTCTGCATAATTTTAGTACATTCTTACCTTTTTTTTCATTCAAACATTTAGTTGAAATGCTGTATATGTGCATAAAATTACAATTTTCTCTCTAAACCTATTTTTTCACCTTATTAAATCACCATGTTATGTTTGCTTCATCTTTGTTCCTGTATTATTCAGTATAGAGAATGAACGATAAGCGTGCTAAACGTTACAATTATTTTAAATAAAAATGTTCTCTTTAAAAATACACAATCGCCATGTTTACACTGTAAAAACAAGAGTACTGTATCTGCAACCTGGCAGTCCTCGGCTGTCTTTAAGTTAATTGTAGTGACTGCTAAACACTGGTAAACCTCGATTTCCCCTCAAAAATGTCCATGTGTCTTCAGATTGCAGGGATCAGCCTAAAAACATCAGCCACCTGTGCCCTTAGATAACTTACATGACAATTACACGTGACTTCAATCCCGACATAAACGCTGCTTTACAATTTGAAGTGGGCGGAATTACAGCCAAATATATAAAATAGTCCCAATCTAATTATCATTAAGGAAGGTTGCCGGTGGTGGTTAATTGAGGTCAGTCCCATGGCAACACGGTGATATGTAGAGGCTTTAATAACGACCAGTTTCCGCGAACGAGTGCGTCACAAAGAGCTCGCGCTCGCCACGGCAGCTGCCCGGGTGTCCGCCCGAGTTCAAATTGACCTTCCCGGTCGGAGCAGGTAGAAAAGGAGCAGCAGACAGAGGAGGAGAAGGAGGAGGTGCGCTGGACTTGAAGTGGCTGTTAGTGTTGACGCCCCTCGCTGGTAATTACGTCCAATCAGTGGGAGAGCCGCAGACCTGCTCCCCCGCACAATGGAGCCCCGCGCGCCGTGGACCCCGGGGGTGAGGCCCCGCGAGCCGCTCAAGTGCGTGCAGCTGCGCGCGCTCCTCACAGAACGCTCACTTCCCCCTGCAATTAGCTACTCGTTTCACTTTTTAACAACGAAAAAACTGGTTTATTATCAGCTCCTCTGGCAGTCGTTTCGCTTTAAAAAAAATAATAATAAACTGGTGTCCATTTTTGGGGGGCTATTATTTATCCGTGTCTGAAGTGGCTCTGAGAAGTTATTTTCTACTAATCGTCACGCTTATCTTCCCCAGACATGAATGGCACTTCACACTGCAGCCTCGCACTTCAGATGACCTGCAGTTTAATCACGCAGGTTACTGGTGGTTACACGTTTTAATTTAAACCATTTAACCGAGTACACACAAAATAAGTGCAACCACTTTTTAGGCAACATCACATGCATTTTTTCCCCCTTTTTCTTTGGTTCACTGTATTAATTTGTGAACAAGTCAAACAACTAGATTAACATTTCACCTTTACTCCACTTTTTTTTTTCCAAAGCACAAATGAAAAACAACCTAATATTTGTCCTGCAGATGACTCTGAACATGAGTGGATAGTGCGAACTTGTCGGAGGGCCTGCAATGCATCTGCAGGGGTGGATCCAGAAACAGTCTCCTCCAGAGGAATGGAGCAACGTGACACAGTTTGAAGGTGTACTTTTCAAGCATGCAAAAAATAAATAAAAACATATTGGCCTTCCCTGCTGTATTTTGTCATTTTACTTTTAGAGAAGTAACATCTCCCTATTTGTGCATTCACTTCAATTTCAATGATGGTGTGTATAAGTTAGGAAACAAAGTAGATAATTTGGATTCTTCTTATTGTAAGGGGAAAAAAACAAATTTCACCAGATTTGTGCAATTGCAGTCATTTTCCAATTGACTGATACTAAAACTGCATACTATTAGCTATAGGAAGAATGCTTGCAGATGGACCATTCATGAACTTAAATACATTGTTGCAGGCAAAACATTTCCTTTGAAACTGAATATTCTCAATATTTTGTATTGTGGTTGTACAAGTAGCATACACACGGTACTTGTCTATACTTACTGAAGATCATGCTCTTTTCAGAACAAATCAGAGTATCAGTGGTGGCTAAGTTACTTTTTTTTCATGTCAGGAATAGAATAGAAATAAAGGCTTTCAAGATTAGCTTTGATGCGAGAATTAATGTTTCTTCTCCCTCTCTTTCACTCTCTCTCGCTCTCTTTGACAGGCACTTACACTTAACCATATTAAGCCTTCAGAAAAAGCAATAAAACTCATGCATTTTTTTGTTGTTGTTTGAATGAGTCTTTTCATTTAATGCAGTTTAAATGCTCTACCCACTCTTCTGTGTCTTCTGTCAAACATTTAGTTTTGTGACAAGTAAAATATGACTTTGCATATTTTTGTTATAGAAATGATACCAAAGCCACAAATTTATCACATTCTATTTTATTGCATTGTAGTACACAAAACATTTATGATGCACAGTCTATCAAATAAACTTTTTGTTTAATTTCATGTTTTTTAACAAAACAAAACCATTTCAAGAGGAGGGAAAAGTGCTTTACAGGGATTAACCATCTCAATAAATACTAGGACATTGAGGTCTTGTTGGATCCTGTTCTTCACACAATGGCCATGGCACTAAAATACAGATGCACACTCGCTACCCCTGCCAATACACACACATACACACTGAATCACACACACATACCATACGTATTACTATGTACAAAGCCACTCAGTTGTATATTGTCCATAATGTACCAATACTCCATTTTCCTCCTTGTGTGAAACACACAAAGGTTGAACAGGCAACCATATAAATTATAAATTAGTGACAATACACTTGTTGGGAAACATAAAAAAAAAAAAAGTAACTCATCCAATTTTGTAGGAACGTGAACTTAAGACTATTACGCATCATGTTAGGCTTCCCCCCTGTTTTTAGGATTGTGATGACTTCAAATCAAATTTAGTGAAGCACAACGTCAGTGCTGGACTTTGTGGTTTGACCCAATAGATGAAAAACAAACGACAGTCAGTCGGCCAGTTTTTTGATTTACTAAATGAACCGAACCCTCAGAAATTGCCATCTATAATCAAATTTAAATCCATCCAAATAGTTGCTTAACAATCACTTTATGTTTGGTTTCCATTAATAATGGAAACGGTAAGGCACATCATCATTATTCTTATTTTTTTTTTATTTAACTCAATTTATCAGAAAAGTTACCAAAAAATGGAAGTGGGAAGTTTGTGGTATTTTGAGATGTCATAAAGTCAGTATGTCATTCCAAATAAGAAAAAAAAAAAAATTCAACAATCAAAGTTTACGTCTGTATTTAAAGTTTCCTTCATAGTTGGTTAAAGAGAAAAGACAGGAGTCTTACCTCTGGTGTGGTCTACTGTGTGGGCCCAGCCCTCGGGCCACAATGACTTTTCCCTCTTAAAGTTCATCCTCATTATTCTGACGGCATTAAAGAAGCTTCAGTCCTGCTTCCTTGGTCAGTTTAAAACTCTTCAGCTGGAAGTCAAAAGTGGAGGATGCTGTACACACGAATTGAAATGGGTCCGTTTGGCGGTGTAAAACACGGTCAGCGAGTTCTTGTTCATGGATAATGCTTCACAGTTATTTCTGACAGCATCGCTGCTGCAGGTGGGATATTCCTGTCCACGGAAGAAGAAGAACAAGAAGAAGAAGAGCATGACAGTTTGTGCGTCTTTCTTCCATTCCTGCACTCGGCAGAGCTCCTGTAAAGATTTGTCTTTTCTCCACGTGTAACTCCTGTGCGACCTTCTGCGTGAGGTTGGTAGACGTCACACTTGTTGGGAGGTCAGAGGGTGAGGATCTGGAGGTCAGGGGTCATAGGGGTCATGGTGGAACCTTAGCGGCTGAGCGGGAGCTGTGGCAACGACATGGCCTGGTGAGGAAGATTCTGAGAGGTCAGGACAGAGAAGGGATGACCTGGAAAAGACATAAGAAGAAAAAAAAGAAAAATCACATAATAAGCATACATTTGTCAGAGAATATGCAATTAAAGGTCTAGATTTTAGTGCTTATCAAGCGCACGAAAAGCAAATCCCGACTCACTGTCGATGTACCCGTGAAGGGCCACCATGCGTGCTCGCTCAGGACTGCCAAAGGGGGAGTAATGCAGCTCATCAGGCATTGATGATGGTATCCTGGACTGAGGATGACCTTGGGGAGCCCCGCTGTGCTGAGGTGTGTGCTTTTTATGTCTTGCTCTGCAGTTTTGAAACCACACCTATGAAGATGCAATGAAATCAGACGTTGTGTAGCTATAGTCTTGAAATTGTTTGTTTTGATTCACAAACAAAACGTTGAAAAGGTTCTTCGTGAAGCCACTATTGTGTACCTGAGTCAAGTTATAAAATGATGTGACTGATTTTTCAACACACACAGCTTTATGTGGACCAGTGAAGGAGAGTCTGGATCACTGACTGTACTGACCTGTATAACTCTCCTGCTTAGGCCCGTCATGTCGGCAAGTTTCTGTAGCGTTTGGGCATCGGGATTGTTGTCCTGAGCAAACTGAGCCTGCATGATCTGCAGAGTGGGACAATATGTCAGCGTCAAATCATCTGCTGTTGCAGCAAATATGTTCAAATAAATATGATGCTTATAACCACTAAAGTCTGTGGGTAAAACTATATAAATGACCAGAAACACACAAATTTCACATTTACAGCTCAGAACTATGTCTTAGTGGAATATATTTTCCGCTGGATTTCTGATAGAGGCTATATTTATGTTGTCGACAATATTCAGTACTGCTGTCCGCCAAAGTACATATTTCTAACAGAAGTTGCAGACATGTGAAAATTGTGTCTGTTGTCACATGTTTTATAGGCACGGTGAATAAGTATGGTGTGAATCACTGTCATGTTTCTATTTTTTTTTTTTTTATGTATCAACCATGTGACTGTGCTAACTGTAGGGAGATGTGCTTTTGCTAGGCTTTTATAAGGTATTTAAAGCAGAATGTTGATGCGTTGATTCACACAAATTCTAAATATCCAACACAAGCAGCATCTTTTGTATTGTTTTTCATGTCTGCTGCGATTCATTGTTAATTCACTAGAAATAAAAGATTAAATGAGTAAATGATTGTTGTTCATAAATTGCCGTTTTACAAAAATGGGACGTAAAGTGCACTTGAAGCTCGTCTGTGATCTCCTGACCAGTCTGACCTGGAGCTGCTCAGCAGTAAACGATGTCCGTGCCCTTTTGGCTGGTTTAGGCTGGCTGTCTTGTTCTGTTGGTACTGCTCCCTCTAATGTGATTCCATTGCCTTAAAAAAAAAAATACAGAAGATAGTCACAGTTTAATCACAGGAAACAAGTGACGAGGTGGACCGACTTCCCTAATTTTAATGTTAACGTCAGTAACACACAAAAGAAGAGGGAATGCAAAGAAAGGTAAAAAAATTTCAGAAGGAAAAAAATAATAATTCTGTGTTGGGAGTCCGTCCTTACCGCTCTCAGCCGCTCGCTTGAGGTTCTCCACCATGGTGTCGTAGTGGATCCTGCACAAGACCTTCTCCTCCACCAACCCGAACTCCTCTCCCGTGGACAGCTGCCTCTTACACGAATAGCAGGCGAAACAAGCCAAGTGGTACGCGTTTCCCCTCGCGCGACGCACCCAGTCGCTGGCGAAGATCTGCCGTCCACAGCGGGCACACTTAGTACCAAACCTACTGTGAGGGAGAGAAGGAGAGAGCAAAGAAGGCAGCGGATGAGAGGAAGGAGAGACAAAACACAATGGGGAATAGGGGTTAAACACTATTTGATGGAGGAAGTTGTAGCAGTAGCTTTGAAATCTTTTCGCGTCAGTAGATAAGCCAAGTTTTTCCCTCTGGCGATATTTTGCGTTGGATGAAGTTGTAGGTGAGTGATTTTAAGCTCGGAGTGCTGGCAGAACTCAAAAAGAGTTTATGAGGAAGACATTTTGGAGGAGGATATGGCTTTCAGAAAAGACTTCTGAGTGCGGCTGCAAGGCGAGCCTTGAATGCAAACAAACCAACACCTGCAATTTCCTGGCTGTTGCATGAAGGCCCTGACATATACACACAGAGAGACACACAGGGGAGCAACCCCTCCACCCTACACACACACGCACACACACACACACACACACACACACACACACACACACACACACACACACACACACACACACACACACACACACACACACACACACCACACACACACACACACACACACACACACACACACACACACACACACACACACACACACTGAGGGATGAGGTGAAGGGGGCTTGTATGACATCATTTGGGATCGACCGACTGTAACTGATAGCAACAGTGAGGTCGATGGTGAATAAACTGAAACCACCTGACTTACTGTTCTGGATGACTGGCTGGTGGAGGGGATGATTGAAGGGGCACAGAGAACAATAAGTAGCCATCACGTTATTTGAAAGAGTGGGGTGAGTTGAGGGAGAGAACTTGCTGATGTAACCCAGCTTTTGCTTTTTTTTTCAGCTATTTTAGATATCTTGGTAAATTGACCTCAAATTATCCTGTCGTGACACAGTCTGTAATTCCTTGAGACAACAGTGAGGATTTCTAACACATTAAAAAAAACAACAACAAAAAACGTTTCATAACAAACAATATATTTCAACAGGATCAATTCATTGCTGGATTCTGGGTTTGTTTTTGGGATTTGTTGAAAATAAGAAAGACACACATTATTATCCATGATTGGACGAAATGAACAGCTGGCAGTGCAAGGCATCCAAATAAACCTCTCCTTCAGCACAACTGACATATTAGACAAATTCCCTGTTTTGCACAAGAATAAAAAGAGCTTAAGCTCCACGTTCAAGGGCCACATTACGGGTTATAATGGGTATGAAATGCTTTAGGTTTGAGATGGTTATGCTGAGGTTAAGAGCCATTGTCGAGGTCAGCAGCTGCCAGATCTCTTGAAGAAGGCTACATTTGGAAGAAAGTACTCAAGGGACAGAACTGAGGGGGGCGGGGGTGCAGGCACAATATGTGTGACTGTATGGGACGGATTTTTAATTTACATCAGCAGACGGCCAATAAAAGACTTGCTATCACTTTCAGCAATAGGCAGACTTTCCCTGGTGAAGCCGCTTCAGCATGCGACAGAGCAAACGATCACAAACATGAGCCGTAACCGGAGCGAGATGAAGAGGTCTGGAGGAGTGGAAAAGAGAGGGAGCGGGGGGAAAAGAATAGACCTCTGGAGAGGAGGCGAGTGACTGAAGCCGGGAGTTGTAGTGCTGGGGGAAATGGCAGAGTAAAGAGCGTCGGTGGCAGAGGCAGCGAGCAGGAGGACGGTGGTGCAGGAGAGCATGGCGGCTGCCAAGTGAGTGGGTTTGGCAGAATATCAGTGCACTCAAGTCCACTCTATCTAGGATGAAAGCATACTATAGTCCTGACATCTCACAAGCAAATAGCCCTCCTTGTACAAGCGTGTTTGCCAGAAGTTTCATTTTCATGCATGTAGTAGTGAGCTGCAGCACATGTATATGTCATCATCAGACAACTACCGTTGGAGGATTAGCGCCGTACCTGCTCGGTTCTGCATCTATTTGCCTGCTTATCTCATTTTTATCATGGTGGTTCAATGTTACGCGAGAAATGGAAACAGATCGTCTAAATTCACAACAGATGTAATAGTCATTACAACAAACACACTCAGGTCAAGATTAAAGCGGCGCAAATCATGACAGCGAGTCCTTGTGTTGACCTTGAAAATAAAATTGGCTGGCACAGCACCTTCCGAGAGCTTAAGTTGTCACAGACATGTTCAGCTTAACCAAACAACCTCTTATAAGCCAATAAAGCCATTCCAGAGACAAATCGACTCTGTGGCTCACTGTACAGCATGCACACATCGTCTCATTCTCTCGTGGAGAATTCCAGATTTCTTTCTTCTTTTTTTTCCCCTTACAGTAAAGAGGAAAACATTGTGGAACATTGCGGCTAATCTCGCATGACAGCTTGTCAGTTTCATGCTGTGAGACACAACCCAGAAAAGCTGCAAATCATCCCTCGTTTTTAACCCTCCTCTATCTCCATCCCCTCCCTTCCCTTATACCACCACACAGCTTGTTTTCTCCTTGTAGCTACAAATCTGATAACTATTTTGGAGTCATGTTAATCTTCACAGCCCCCTATCACACTCACGAGAGGATTCCGACGCCACAACATGGCACATTTTCCCCTAGACTGCCTGGATTGGCTCTCCTTTCAACTGATGTCTCTTTTTTCGACACATTTATTCACCTGCTGCTGAAAGACAGGCGCAGGATTATTTCTCCTTTGTGGCACGAGGTTGAATGGACATGAGGGAGGAAGAGAAATGATTAAGATTCTTTACAGAGAGCTCTTTTTCTAACAGATATAGCACGCTATGATACTTTAAAAGACGACCCTTGATATATTAAATCTGCACTCAGTAAAATGACAGTAACCATGAAGGAATGCTGTTTTCTTTGTGATAGCCAATCCGAACGATCTATTTAAATGCTCCAACTGAGGCCTTTTTATTTAAAGAACTGTGTGACAGATGTCTTATTATAATTTTAATTGATTCGCTTCTTAATAAAACTCCAACCATGCCCTGCTTAGCTGCTGCTTGTCTTTGTTGCTATGGAGACCTAATCAGCTAACCAGAGGTGGGTGGTAGATGAATAATGATTATTACAATAAAACTGACAAAGATGTGCACCACACGCACACGCGCGCGCACACACACACACACACACACACACACACACACACACACACACACACACACACACACACACACACACACACACACACACACACACACACACACACACACACACACACACACACAGAGTCCCAAAGTTCATTACATACATGGACTCTGGTTACAGTGTCTGTATCCCAGGGTGCCGCTGATTAGTGCAATGCAACTTCCTGTGTGGCCTGCAGCTCACAGACATGGATGACATTTCTTCAGGGCAGCAAAACGTATGAGAGAGAGAGAGAGAGAGAGAGAGAGAGAGAGAGAGAGAGAGAGAGACAGAGAGAGAGAGAGAGAGAGAGTCGAAGGCCTGACACAGGTTTGAGAGGCACAGCGGGGGGTTCTGTCCTTTACCCCCGCCCCCCAACCCATGCTAACTTGCACCCCTTCCCCACCCACCACCTCCCACCCCCAGCACACACATACACATGTATATGGAGGAAAACCCGCTCTGATTTCCTGCTATTACGCCCCATTAAAGCAGCTGTCAGTCCAAAGCCAGATGAGAGGCTGACACAGATGAGGAAATATCTCCAGAGGTTTGAGAAAGCAGCCCAGAGGATCTGGACTCACAATGGTGCTGAGACTAGTTTGAATCTGGCCTGCACCCAGATCACAGTTTATATTTACAGAAGTAACCATCGCACAGGCCCCTGGCCCTGCAGCAACGTTCCACCATGACTACAAACATTTTTTAAATGGTTTCTCCATCAGGGAGGACTTATATGGACAAAAAAGCTAAAAACCATGAATATAATTTGGTAAATATGAATACTTGTTCTGGAAATGATAATGTGAACGTTAGGGAGATGATACTTTGGTTTTTTTCAATAGATTTTCAGCTTATTTAAAATAAAAAAATTATAAAATAAAAGTTATTATTTTTCCCTTCAACTCAAAAAATATAGAGAGCATGGAAATTGTTCTGTAAAGTTTTTTTTTGTCTTATCAATTTACTCCTCAAAATAAAACTAGCCTGAAAATGTGTTTTGAAATGTGTTGGGATTAAAAACCATTTGAATTAATAGCACTCTTTAGAAATTAAGGAATAAGTACAGTTCAAAGTAGACTGGATATTTTTTTAAACTTTGTATGCAACTGTCTAAGAAAATGTTTTACCTGTCTTATTCACCTGAACATTTGAAAAGGTTTTTCAATATGTATCCATAGCTAAACTACAACCAAAGTCAAATTATCATCACCAATTGCTCATGTTGAGTCTCATTACAAAGTACACTCATTGGGAAATCAGAAAAAGATCCAGTATTGTGGAGATAAAATGTTCAATCTGCAGAGCAACAATGCTGATGGTTTTATATTTGGTCCTACTTGAGCATATGTTGCTTCTGGGTGCTAATCAAACTATAACAATAGCAGTGAACCTGGGCTCCAGCAGATTGCTCTTAATATTTTTTTCACTGAGAAAATAAATTTAATCAATGGTGAATTATTGCTTTGGGGCTAATTATTTAAGAGTTATCAGTTTCATCTTACAAAACTTTTTAACAAAATAGAAATAATTACAACAATGGTGGTCTTGAAGCCCAGTGATCTCAGAAACATTGACCTATTCATGACCATTTCAAAATATTTCTCAATTGGACATATTTTAAATCCCATCAGTGTCTCACAGTTTTCAGAGTTGGGGGTGAAAGAGGTGAATTTTGAGGGGGAATTTAAATAAGGACGGGTCAGGTAAAATATTATCATGGTGTGGCAGAGTAAACACAGGAGTCTCCATTTTGTGAAAAAATTAGCTGGATGATTGGCAGCTGCTATGCCATGCATAAATAAACACAGATTTTGCTGTGTGTGTGTGTGTGTGTGTGTGTGTGTGTGTGTGTGTGTGTGTGTGTGTGTGTGTGTGTGTGTGTGTGTGTGTGTGTGTGTGTGTGTATGTGTGTCGAATTGACCTGTGCATGATTCAAATATATATTAACATGAAAAGTATGTATCTGTTTTAGTGTGTGTGTGTGTGTGTGTGTGTGTGTGTGTGTGTGTGTGTGTGTGTGTGTGTGTGTGTGTGTGTGTGTGTGTGTGTGTGTGCGTGTGTGTGTGTGTGTGTGTGTTCAGTTTGGATAGGAGTCACATCCAGATCAGGAACATGCTGACCAGACACTCAGGGCGGTCTGATTGCTGGTCTGGAGGCCTGAAGGTCTGGGGTGGAGAACAACTAATTGCTGGTGATTATAAACCTCAGAGCAGTGGCTTGGTGTCAGGTTTGGATCAGGTTTGGATCAGACATACACCAAAGCTCTCTCACATGCACACACAGGCACGCTTGGCCATGCACGCAATGCATTATCAACTTCTCGCTAAATGAACAGCACTTTACTCAGCATCGCTGGTGTGAACCTACTTTAAATTCAGGCATTGGAAACAAGTGCATATGTACACATTGTACATATATTTCATTAATTATTTTTGGGCATCCAGCTTGCATTCACGAAAAAAGAAATGAACAATTGTATCTTCACAAATATAGATTATGACAAGAAATGTAATTTATGAAAAGCCTGCCACAAATGCTGCTAGAATCTCATGAATGAACACGTTATAATATGATCCTAATAGTACTTGTAGAATGTAGCAACGTCTTGCAAGACAATAGAATAAAACAAAATCGAATAGAAAATGTCACGTGTCCACAACAAGGTTACGAACCTGTAACCGAGCGCCTGGTGGCACGTGGTGGGTCAACGACGTAATGATAGTTTGAATACTGCGATCTCTCTCTCTCTCTCTCTCTCTCTCTCTCTCTCTCTCTCTCTCTCTCTCTCTCTCTCTCTCTCTCTCTCTCTCTGCACTTGCATTTTGCTGCACAAACCTTTGAAAACATTTGTTGCGTTAAATTCTCTCACATGGTAGAGCGGAAACTAATAAAATAACCTCAGGTGTCTTTAATGGGGCTTTTAAGCCTCCAAATGATAAATGATATTTCGCGGATAATAATATACTCAAAACCACCCCCCTCAAAATGTTGTATAATCTCACTTATATGTAATTCTTTCATACACGAAGACACTGTTTTAAGGTGTTTTTCCCATTGATGCTGGGTTTTTTTTTTTTTAAGCGTCTGAAAATGTGTTGTGGATAGCCATAACAAAGCTACGGATCTTTCAGCTCTTCACTGTAGGTAAAGACTTGTATTTTGTTCCACACTTTCAGTTTTTGAAAAGGCCTTTGATAAGTACAAGAGGCAACCCACATCAATGTCAAAGCTCACGACACACGCTTGTGTCAAATAATATAGTGTGAGAGAGGGTGGGGGAGGGGGTATTTTGAAAAGATGGCCAAAAACTTACCCTACCTGAAATAATCCATTTTACAGAAGATCTCTTTGTTTTTGATGTAGCAGCTGCTGTGCTGACGCAGCGACGTCCTGCACACCGAGCACTCCAGACAGCGCACGTGCCAGATCAGGTTATTCACCTGCAAAACACACACACACACACACACACACACACACACACACACACACACACACACACACACACACACACACACACACACACACACACACACACACACACACACACACGCACACACACACACGCACACACGCACACGTCACTACCTGTGGGTTAAGGCGTAAATGAGTGCGTTATTACTCCTGCATCGTGTAAAATTATTCTTTTTTTTAACAGGAAAGTCTGTTAAATTGTTAAATTAGGGCGTAATTCATCTCGATAGTGCGCACGCGCAATTGGACAAACATTATCTCAATTTGAAATCTCCTGAAACATAAATTCTTAACTGCTTTTGTTCTATTTTATTTACAGTTGCAGATCAATGCGCAAAACCTTGTTTTCCCTATTGGGATGTCTTAATAATATTGTGTCGTTCCTTTAGTATTTCACGGCATTTTTATGGCACTTAAGGAGTCAAACTTCGGGCAGTTGCTTGTTGTCTAAAGGTTTCTCCTCATTTATGTAATATGCGCAGAAAGAAAATATTTTGCTGAGAAAAGTGCTCATTCTATTTATTATTATTATTATTATTATTATTATTATTATTATTATTATTATTATTATGTAGTTTTTTGTGAGTTTTCCAAAAAATATTCTACATTAAATACGTCTTATAATTCCCATTTTCTGAAACAGAGCGATATATTTTCGTTTACCGACAATTTTGTATCGTTTAAATAAATAAGAAAAATGCATCAAATCATTGTCAGGTGTGAATTAGGTGACCAAACTACATCGACAGAAATTAAAATATTTACAATGGATTTGGAATGTTACGTCTCGCAAATACTCGTCATGTAATACGTTTGTGTATTTTTTTTACCCTCTCAATTGAACTTAGAATTAATATTTAATAAGCTAAATGACAGATTTTGCTCCTCAAAATATTAAATTACATTAAAAAAAAGTTGCAACTTGTTTATCAATAATTGGAATTTCGACATAAAATATTTTTTAATCATTTATTGTAACAAAGTGTTAAAATACAGTGTAACCTTTCTACGCCCTTAAACTGTTTTGAATGATTTACACACACACACACACGCAGACAAACAATTTAAAAGAAATTTACGGTTACCTTCCCGGTGTGTTTTACGGACTAAAACATCATCGAAAAAGATGCAATAAAAATGTGGGACACAATAAATGTTACATAATCTATGGCAATTTATAGTCTATTTCGTCTAATTGGAATTAATAGTAATATCTAGTTGCAGAACAAATTCAATTTTGTAACGTGCGATTTAGATTGTTATTAAAGAGCAAGTTTGGGCCCTATAAATTCGGAGATAACAAATGATCGACTTGGGCAACAACAAAAGAACATTTGTTTTTATTTATTTATTTTCTTTTAAATATAAACACTAAATAGCTGTTCCGTCCTGACATCCAGTTTTTAATCCTGACTGTGCTTCCTGTGTGTTTTCTGTCATTCAAGCGAGGAACAAAGTGAGAAAACGGACTAATGATCTTCTCACTTCCTCACAGGCAAGAAGCAGCCATTTACGCGCGAGCGTGGACTTTGTTTTGATTGGGAGCACGCGAGCGCACGCGACAAGACATGGCGTGGAGTGACGGTGAGGATGTCAAACATGAAGCAAAACATCCCTGTTGTGTCTGCGCCGTCGCGAAAACACAGCGACACCAGATTCTACGTGGAGATAACATCAGTAACACAGATGTCCTGTTTCAGCTGCGGGGCTTTGTTTGCTCGTGCATGGCTGCAAAAAGTAGCAGTTAGAAGCACTGATTTCAAGCTCGATAGCAGATTTATTTCATAAATATTTTTTTTTTTTTTTTTGGGGGGGTGGGGTGGGGGGGTAATTTCCAGTAGACGATAGCAAACACGCCCGTGAACATCTAAAATCAGATCCGACTCAACATGACATCCTCCTCCGTATGTGTAGCCAAACTTTTGCAGTCTGAGTAAAAACGAAACAACCCCCCCCCCCCCCCCCCCCCCCCCCAAAAAAAAAAGAAAATAATAATAATAATAATAATAATCTGAGAATTTCCCTGGCTGTTCCTTTACTCACCTTGAGCAAGTATCTGTCCAGGATCTCCAGCCCGCAGCTGGCGCACAGGTTCTTCCCGGTGGACGGCACCGAGCTAGCGGTGGAGGTAGGCGAGCACACGGAGGGGGTGGACGGGGTGCTGGGGGACGAGCGGGTGTCGTCCCGCTCCATGTTGGACCGCTGGGATTCTCCGTCCGAGTGAGACTGCAAGGGGAGCATCAACACAGCTCAATCACAGACACACAAACACACACACACACACACATACACACAGCAATAAACCGTTTGCATGTTTGCAGGAGTCGCCATTTTTGTTTTCATGATATGCTTTATTTATTGACGCGCATAATTCACAAATATATATATATATTAAAAAAAACAACCGCTTGTCCTAATGTGCATTTCTGCACCGTTATGCATGTACCAAATGGCGAACTGCTCGTGCACACAGTGCAGTGAATGAACCGTTGATTTAAAAAAACAACAACAAAAAAAACGTAAGGAGGCAACATAAAGCTTCTCACCATTGGTGTGTGTTTAGAGTCCACACTGCAGCGCGAGGCTCCCGGTGTACTCTGATGTTCGGTAGAGATCACCTACAAGAAAACGTTCAGTAAACTGCAGGTCTTCATCACTTTCCCTCTTCTCATCTTCCTCCAGAGGACATTTGCAGGCAACTCTTCATAAGGCTCGTCCTATATAAAGTGTCCCTGACAATAAACCCCGGTTAGAACTGTTTAAAGGGCCCCCGCAACAAAAGGCACATTTTTAATGAAGCTATTTCAATTTGAATTGATTTTTCCCTACCCTTAACCCATGCCTCTCAGAATAATAGTATTTTCTTCGCAATCCAGGACACGTGAGTGGGGGTGGTGGTGGGGGTGGGGGGTAGAGAGAGAAAAAAAAACTACCTGTAATTACAAATAGCTTGAAACGCAGTGGATAAGAGGGACCCGGAGTGTCAATTTCAGCTGTCAATCAGAAAAAGGCAACGGGTCACCCAAAGAATTGCAAATTTGATTTTTAATGGCTGTAATTAAAATCTAATTCTCTTCAGGCGATTTGGCAAAGCTCGAGAGGCTCGCGGACCGAAAATCACGCTATTCATAACAAGAGAAGGCGCGTGCCTCTTCAGGGCGGCTGGCGCGTGCAGCTGATCTCAGTACACAAGCCGTGATTCTCGTGACATCACAAACAGAGAGAGAACGAGACACAACAAAACCCACACGCAAACGATGCTGCTGGATGCAAATAGACACATTTTAACTCATCAGCTCAAAAATAGAAACAGCTAGAAAAAGAAAAAAAATTCTCAGATTAATGCCAAATTCTTTCACAACACGCCGCAAATCAAAAGCTGCACTCCATGAGATAGTAAGAAGTCAGAGTCGGCCGACGAGTCAAGGCCCAAACAGTGCGCGAGCGAAGTCGGAACCATTTTTACGCACAAAGCTCAGCTGCTCGGTGTGTTGATATACCTGCTTCGTGGGGATTCCATCGGACAGAATCTTGTTTCCCTCTGAAAGAGGGGACAAAACTTCATTTTTCCAGTACATGAACCCACTCCGGAGTCTCGCCGCGTGCTGGGTCTCCAAAGCGGGGTGTCCTGGATCAGGGGGAAGCGTCGGCGATGGGCGTCAGAACCGGTACCATCCGTAAAGCGCGCACGGACTGGAGCGAAACCAGCACGCAGTTTGGTACTTTTTTTTAACGCAATAAAAAACCCCAAAACAAAGCAAACAAACGAACCCCCCCCCCAAAAAAACCCAACTGCTTTCTGGCTGCAATGCGCGCACCGATCTGACAAAGTGCAACGACGGAGCTGCGCGGAGGCGAGACGTTGCTTGCTGCTCTCACAGTCGTAGATCAGAAGGATTTTCTTCCTTTCCTCCGTGTGTCCTCCTCTCGCCACTTTAGAATTGGAGTCTGGCTACAGGAATCTTTTTTTTTATTGTTTAAACTCCCAAGGCTTCAGATGCTCCAGGCAGAGGCTGCAGGGCTTTGCAAAGGCGACCAGGGTGCGACAAGGAGGAGAGGCAGCTGTAGTGAAAGTTTGTAGGACTCTCTGGCCTGCCTTATAGTTTAAAAAGGGGGAGGGTGAGGAAAGAGTTTCATGTGCGTGAGAAGGGTGGACGCAGTTTGGAAACAGCGAGGACAGAAACTT
Organism: Blennius ocellaris; assembly: GCF_963422515.1. Taxonomy (NCBI): domain Eukaryota; kingdom Metazoa; phylum Chordata; class Actinopteri; order Blenniiformes; family Blenniidae; genus Blennius; species Blennius ocellaris. The sequence goes on from NC_137664.1 coordinate 11,476,060, forward strand.
ACTCAGACTCTGCTGCTGTGTGTTTGATATCTCAGACATTTATTGCGACAGGCAGAGAAAAAAAAAATAGAACTAAAAAGTAAATTGCAGTTGTTTGTATAATTTCCATTTTTCTTCCCTACTGGGAATATACAACTGGAGCTCACTGTATGCAGGCAGCAATTAACCGACTTATTGGCTCATGAACTCCAGGAGAAGGCGTTTTATAAATTGAGACCATTGTGTCCGGGTGCAACATTAAAACACGCCTCAAAGGAAATTACCCAACCCCGTTTATTCAATTGGTTTTATTTAAAGTATTATTTAATTAGTTGATTTTAATTTGAATGACAATTGTCAATCAAGATCAAATATTTTAATTATCAGTGCGTAAGACGTGTTTATTTACGTCAATTTGTATTTCTATTCAGTTATTTAATGGTCCAAACATAGTACATTTTAAAAATTAGATGGGAATAAAAAGTTGAACAATAACCTTTTTTTTTTTTTTTTTAAATTCATGGCATTCATTTAAACATTATTTAAAAAGAATCTTTATTTAAATATCACAGAATTTGCATCCATTTACATAAAATTAGAAAAAAAATATTTAAAGTTTATTAACAGTTTGTGTGACTTTTGCGTTCTTTACATCCTTACACATAAACACTTTGTCAGAAGTGGGGGTTAATTAACGCGAGCAGTATAGGCAAGGATGCAGATGAAGTTCACGTTCACCTAACGGAAGGGAAGCCTGATAATTGCAGGATCTGTTTGTGAGGCTCAACGTGTCAATCATCCGGATATTCCGCAATTATCCATATGGGAGCCATAAAAATAAACATTTCTCCTTCGCAGATTCATTTTCATCAGTTCAGAAAAAGACATGTACAGGCCTTTAAAAAAAAAAAAAAAAAAGTATTAATTCAAAATATAAAAGCAGACAGCGCAGAGAAATAATTAATCTGGAGGAGCTTGCCGTTTTCGAGTGGAGAAATGTATGATGTTAAGAACAAATGACTTCGACAGAGCGTTTAATTATCAAGAGGTAGGTTTTGTTTGTTGCTGCATCGATACAGTCTGACACAAATGTGACAATGACGTGAAGAAAAAAAGTTTTGTCGCCTTAAAATTCATTCTGCTGGATAATTTTTTTCCCCTTGTTTTCCAAAGATGGAAAATGCTGATAAGAACAATCGAGATCACAATAACAGCACCTTACTTAATATCAAAGACCCCCTTTACAATAGAATGCATAAAAAGGCCCCAAAATATTACCAATAACAAAAACAAATATTGTTATAATTCAAATAATTGTTTATCATTTAGCACGTCTCATTAGGATAAACTGGGGGACATATCATGTTGTTAAATTCACATAAATTTTTTTTAATGGAAGCTATTAAAACTCTATAAATTGTAGTTTGGTTGGATCAGCTTTTAGTGAATCTTCCTGCGAATCTAAACAGTTTACTGACAACTCATTAAACTGATTCATCTGTTTAAACAGCAACATAAAACACTCTCAAACAAAACACTTTACAGATTTAAAGACTTGATTTCCTTTAATTAAAAAAATAACACAAAAAAGATTGTGGCCAGGGGAATACCAAAACTCCAAACACTACACAAAGGTCAGTAAAAAGAGTCATAAAAACTGTCCAAGGGAGAAAAAAAAAAAAATACACACACACACAAAATGACACCACAGTATCTCTGAGTGGTGTGCGGCTTATTAGTAGATTTTCTTTATTACAAACCAATCTGAAAAGTCAAACTGAAATGTAAGCACTCCAAAAAAGAAAATCATTAAATAATGTGATCAGACATTAAGCGGACACGTCTCCTTAACAATTATTGTTCTCTTTGCAATGGTGACCGTGCGTCACTCAGCGTGCAGCTATATCGGATCGTCTGTCGTTAAAACTCTGCAAAAGTGGCGAGGAAGATTGGCGAGGGACCCGACAGCACGCCGCAACCTTGTGGTGTGTGTGTGTGTGTGTGTGTGTGTGTATGTGTCATGTGTCTGATCACATGGCGACCAACCCATACTGTAACCTGAAACAAACTGACCAACACGGTGTTGTGCTGACTGTGGGTTCACTCCCAACACAACAGTGTCGTTCGCCTGGTTCCACTTCAAAAGCTTTTCCTCCCAGATACAATGTGTAGCGTCTCGACAGCATCTACTAAAGAGATTGTTTTTGAGGAGATGTAAATAACGTAGAATGAAGGGAGCGGGTGGGGTGAGGGGGTGGGGGTGGATCTCTGGAGAACGCTGGAGGATGGGTCATCTCCGAAACTTGCGGAAGGGCCTGCTCTGGCTATTGTGGTTTGATTTAGAGTAGGGCTCCCAGCGCTTCCTCTCTGGCGGTTTGTTGTAAACGTAGGGTGACGGGCCTGAGTAGTTATCATCTGGATTCTCGTCCATCATCTGGAGCTTGGCCTCGATTGCTCGGATCTTCGCACTCGTGCTTGAGGGGAGGAAGAGGGGAGAGAAAAAGAAAGGAGAAGTTAGCCGTGAGAGGAGAGGGAAATACCAGTGCTGGCACTGAGGGTGACGGACAAACTGAGTGATGGACAGATTTATAGCTGGAGTTAATGGGGGAGGTGGGAAGACGGTACAGTATTAGCACCCTCAGTGAGAGGAGGGACAAATGACAGGCAAGCGAGGCACAAGCAAATAGATCAGTGGTTGTGTGCCGCACGGCATGAAAGAGGAGAACTTGTATTTAAATGGCGGAACAGAACATGGAGCGGCAAGTGAGGGAAGAGAGCGAGAAAAATGAGGGTGCTTGTGGAAGGAAGAGCGAAGGAGGGGAACGGGTAAGTGTGCGAGGAGTATCTCACAAACAGGCGGGAGGAAAGAAAAGAGGGAGCATCAGTGGGAGGTGGGCTGTGGGGGCGACAGATACCCCCTCTTGTGCAGAGAGAGAGGGGAGAGTTGTAAGAGTTGTAAGTTTGCGCGAGGACTGAAGTGTGCCGGCGGTGAAGAATCTGATTCCTGGCTACACACACTGGACATGACATTCTGATCTCGCGGCGCTCCGTTTAACCAGTCAACTAAAGTGTGTGTCCGCGCACTTGAACACGACTTGGAAATGTGGCCACAAATAAAGTGTGTCTGGTTATATTCAAGAGGGGTTTTGAAACCAAAGTTTTGGCCCGGTTGTGCCGAGATGAACCGACTTGAATGAAAGCTCCAATGTAATGATTTCAGGGTTATGCTTGAGAATGTGAGGGGCATGCAATTTTGAATGGAATTGAATGTTCACACCTCAACACCGATGGAAACACAAAGTTGGACTGTCATCTTTAAACAATTGCAACGACTGTGGCACATAACCACTCAATTCAAAAAGTTAAAGCATAGTGACTTTATTGCTTTTTTCCTGAATGGGCCCTATAATCATAGTTTTTCCGAAATGATTTTGTTTTCCCTCAATATCAGCTCCGAAGGAGTTGCTTTATATGATCTTTAGGACTCAACAAAGAATGGCCTCCTCACGAGAACACGCAGAGTTTATGAAACGTGAAAACAAAACAAATGAGATTAGCAGTTGAAGATTTTCAATAGAAGTGAAGACAAGAGGAATCGATCAAAAAGACTCGGTGAGTTCAGTGTGAACGATCTTGTGGAGGTCTGAGCTCATATCACCCTGCCAGCATGAAGGATGATGCTGTGTCACGTCTCTCATGCTCACCTGAGGTGGCTGGTTGTTATGGATCCTTCCTCTGTCGAGCCGCTGCACGATGGTTCGAGGCTCGAAGGCATCGCCTTGTCATTACGGAAACCTTCAAACCTCTGTAAACGATACAAGTGGCAAAGAAAAAGAAGAAGAAGAAAGAAAAAAAAAAAACCCAACCAAAAGCCCAAAGATCCACACAGACAGTGATGGAAACATGAACAGACATGGAGAGAGAATAAAAAAAAGTGAGTGAAGTAGCAGGTCAAAGAAGAAACAACAGGGACAGAGTGCATATAGTGATAAAACGCAGGAAAGAAACAGTGGGGGGAAAAAAGAACCTGTAATCTTTAAACCTGTTTCACAGATTACAATTACTATATCATTAAATCAAAAAGTAAATTTTTAAACTGATTGAGATTGTAAGACTACAATTTGCTTTTTTGCTTAATTCGATGACTAGATTTTGCTTCACCTTTGTCACATTTGAGGAAAAAAGGAGGAAGAGAAAGAGAAGCGAGCAATAAGATTAAGAAGGAATCGTGTCACCAAGGCATTGGAAACCCAGAACGCCGTCTAATAAACACCGACAGTGGCTCTCTGAAGACCCAACTCCCGCTTTCTCCAACAAATACGAACGCTATTAAAGACGTGCATTGATCCCGCTTGCGTCTGGGAGTGGGACCAGCTCATGAGCAACAACCCACGTCTGCACTGATTCCTTTCAAAAAAACCTTCTCCTCCAAACATCTCCACCAGCCAACACAGAGTTCTAGTGGAAACCTGTGAGAAAAAAACAAAACAAAAAACAAAACAAAACACACACACACAAACAAAACAATGGTCACATGATGGGCACTACGGCATCCTGTCGATGGTGCAACAGCTTCCATTTGGAGGGATATGGTGTTGGAACAGAATCAAATGACATGAAGTTACATAAATGCACAAAAGAACACATACATCCTCACATACCGTACCATGGAATTAATAAATAATGCGCATGGCCAAGAATAAGTGTAAAACAATGACCAGTCCACCAGCCAGGACACTGCCCTTCCACCTATTCCTAAAGGCATGGAGCTGGAATGCACAGAGACCTACACAGAGCCATTAAGGTCAAACTGAACCTGTAAACAACCCAGAGCCTGATGCAACTAAAACTTCAGCCAAAATAACTCGGGTTGTTTGTTTAAAAAAAAAAAACAACCCAAAAAACATGTCATCATCTCTGAGGAATGTTTCACTCGACAAGAGACGTCCTGACAAAAATAACACACCGATATGTAATCTGCGATTATCTGACAAACCTGACTGTGTAGTAATAAAAACAAAGTGCTACAGTAACAATTCGAGCCAAAATCTTTGACCAACTGAACTATCGGATAGGAAATCTGGGGATTTCTAAATAAAGCATGGAGGGAATAATTCAATAAATGCTCATCAGTATGATTTCCTCTATTTCAAAGATTTGTAATAAAATCAAGATGTGACCCTGGGAATCTGACAACGGCTTCAACACTGCCTGTCTGTGAGTCATTCATCCCAGATCATCTCCTCTGGGTCAAAGTCAGAACAGAAAGAGAAATATCTCTTCCAATCTGATCTGAACTGGCTCCTCTGGAGGAAGGTGTCTATGTGTGTGTGTGTGTGTGTGTGTGTGTGAGAGAGAGAGAGAGAGAGAGGAATGAGCTCAGAGACTAAAATGAACACTCCATCAAGGATCAGCAAATGCTTAAAAAATGGAAAAAGCAAGTGTCAATGGACTTCATGCCTCACACGTTGGTTTGATGATGCGCCACATTTGGGCGGAATAAACTTTCAAGACTTTAGGGGATCTCTGTAAGGATTTGTGTAATATGATATAGTGGGCAACAATAATCATCTCTCCCTCCGTTAAAATGTCTAATGACTCAAAATTACCTGGCGTTTACATCCAGAAACACAGAAGTCACGTTTCATTCAAATCATACAGTCACTTATGCTATACCATCAGGATTTACAGATTTGGCCAATACTTAAGTGTGTGAAAATGAAAAACTACAGTCTGCCAAAAATACCTTGATGTAGTCCTAATTTAAAACTAACCCTAAATACAAATCAAATTGTAATAACAAAACAAATTGTTACAAGGGCAGAGCCGGTTTGTTCTGTGGTGATTGTGGCGAACTGACACCACAAACTCAAAACACCAATTCACACCATGCGTTGATCAACTTTAATTTACATGAAGCCCATGGAGATTTATTGTCTTAAAAATCAGTTTTGACAAAACCATTCAGGCTGTAACTTCTGTTCACTTCGCCATTTCAATCAGGCATTGGCATCGAGCCGCTCACAGGCCACACGCAGGCTGCATCGTAATTCTTTGTGGCCTTTGAGCTGGTTTTCAGGAAATCATTAAATTATTCCTTTCACCATTGATGGAGAAAAGAAGGCCAGAATCATGGACATTGATTTGTACTCACTGAGTCACGAAACCGATTTCAAAGCGAAACCCATCCAATGTTGATTTATTTGAAATCAAACAGTGGAATTATAGGTAGTTTGTATCCAGGTTTCTCAGATATCCTGCTCCAAAAGTGGAGGCACGCTCTGACCCAGGATATCTTCTATCTCCGTCTGCTTTACCCAGACGGGCGTCATGATGGGCCGGAGCCGAAACCAGCTGACATAAGAGAGAGGGAACCCTCTGGGCAGTCCATCACAGTCTTAACACAAAGAGGCCGACAATCCATTCAAACTAGATTTGGAGTTATTAAATGTCATCGAAGATAGATAGATTAGGAAAGTAATCAGAACATGCAAACTCCAGATAGAATGGGCCTGAGGTATGTGTTTTTTTTTGTGTATGTGAGATGACAGAGGTATTCACTACTTCACTATGCCACCATATAAAATGATTTATAGTAAATAAATGATTATTAATAGCAATAACAACAATAGTAATAATAATAGTAATAAATGGCATTGTGCTGAATTCAGACACTGATGTAAACAGACATTGATAAACATCCATAGACGTTTTTGAATTAGTTAGTCCTACATCCATGCCAACTTAAAACAACCAATGTTATACAGATGAAGATAAAAGAATAAAAGAGAACCTTCAAAGAACCAGCACCTCCAATTTTGAATCAGTTATTCCATCCAGGAAGGTCAAATATTCAGCTTTAAAATGGTGCCATTCAAACATCCAAAATATAAAACACAGTCAGGTAAAGAACAAAGTCTGCCGCAACATGTCAATGGCCCAGTTTGTTCTGGTCTGTGGTGTTTGATGAAGCCCACTGGCCGGAACAAATCTTCCCGCAAAGATATTCTGTAATGTCAATGAATCACCACCATGAACTACAGCTGTGTTTATAGTGTATCAAATCTGAAAATCCAGTGGCAAACACAAGGGAAGAACATACAAGAAATGTAGTGCCTAAGAAAATTCCGTTGTTGTTTTGCATTTCGGTAACCCAAAGACACGGCAGTGTTAGTATGATTGGATCATCTGTGATACAAATACCACTTCATTACTCAGCATAAATAAAGACAGCTGTGTTTGGCCTGGAATAATTCTGTAAGCAGATTTATCTCACAATATGCTGCCTCAAAGACAACATGTTGTCTTAGAGGCAGAGGCATTGACCTTGACCTCCCGTGTGTGTGTGTGTGTGTGTGTGTGTGTGTGTGTGTGTGTGTGTGTGTGTGTGTGTGTGTGTGTGTGTGTGTGTGTTTCATCTCTATACAGGATATCCTTTACCCTTAGCCAGTAGGCTGTCTATTGTTAAGAAACAAGCACACCGGTAGGTTGTACTGAGATCGATGTGCTCTCTATAAAGCTACTACAAATTCAAATTCAAAGTACTGAAAAAAGAATAATAATGTTTTTTTCATCACACCCCACAACATGCATTCAAGAATTTGCTTAATTTTAGATTTTTTTATTTTATTTTATGTTTTGACATTTTCCCTTAACCTTCACCTCTTGAAGTCAAATACAAGTTTACAAATCACTGTATAGCCCACAGAGGACATCAGAGATATCACTACAATCACATTGTTGGGAGCTATTGTGCACCATGTCCCCTTAAATAATCATTTTGGAGTGTATGTTGGCATTGATTTTGACACTTACCCTCACCTGTGCGTGCGCCCAGCGCACGACCAGCTTTTTGGATAAAGCTAGTTTTCCGTTCAAACACTGGATGGCCCTTTCTGCCTCCTGTAAACAGCCACAAAGAGAAAGCAAGACAGGGAGGAGGGGGCAGTAAGACCGAAGAACAAGTTCTTTACAATTATGATTAAAAAATCAAGTCTTGATTATTGCACCCGGGTCATTAAATCATTAGTCGCCACAATAGAGACATGGCAGAAACAATAATAGTTGATGATGTGCCACTCTGCCCGCAGAAGGCTATCACTGTGTTGTTTCAACGAGTGTGTGTCTCTGCTGTGTATGTGGGGAGGGGGAAAAAATACACCGTTTTTGTCTAATCAAACATGGAAGTGGCTCTGATGTTAAATTATATTAATGAAGTTCTTTATCTAAGTGTGTCTACATTTAAGTGTGTGCGAGTGTGTAAAATAAACGCACGCTTCCTCGGTATAATTCTTCTGGGAGGGCTTCATATCCCACTGATAGACACTAGCTGTGAAACTAGATGCTTATCATGATCCCCAGGCGCACTTCAAAATCAAATACTGCCTGCTGAACCTGTGAGGCTGAGCGGGCTTTAAGTCCCGTTTGTAGAAATACAGCTCCCTTCAGGAACACACACACACACATATTGAGGTCTTGACTACTGAGAGACGTCCTGGAAAGTTAGTGGAAGTATTTAAATGTTAAGGCATTATCACGTTTATAGAATATATACGTTTATATATAATAAACTCCATTGGTTTTAATCTACAGTGCTGGAGTGTAAGAAGGAACAGAACATTTTTGTTGAATGTGGCGTTTTTCTTTTTATTCCGTAAACATGAGAATTAGAGTTGAAAAAGAATCCCTGTATTAAAACACAGCTCAGTTTGGGATGCCAGTACACGCTATCACACAAGTACACAACTAACAGATAAACAACATGGAAAAAAACCAAAACAAACATCGACAGGGGAGAGTCGTCTTTCATGTACCTCTCTGGTGCTGAAGTTTACGAAGCAGTAGCCCCGTGGTTGTCCTTCTAAAGGCCCGGATTTGTGAAACAAGAAGTCAAACTGTTTAACTTGACCAAACTTCTCCAACAACTTCACGAGGTGATATCTGTCAGGAAAGGAAGCATGTAAAGAAAGTAGGAAGCTGTGTGAGTAAAACTGCAAAAAACAAGCCATTTTCCAGAGCGTTTAATCTGGAAATGTCTCTTCAAATAGACACAGAAGAAGTTAAACATGGTCAAATAGGCACCGGGGTCAGTTATCATATCAGAAGATACTTATGTCACGATGATCAACAACATGTCCTGCTGCAGATCATCCATGTGAAACGGCTACATGGGTCGGCTCCACGCTGTAACATGCCACCGTGCGACATGTGAATCTGTCAACTGGAGCTAATGAGAATGACAGCTTTCTCTCCCCGACACCTTTTTAGCAGCAGGCCAGCTGCTGTGGCAGGAGGGTGACAGTAAATCTCTTATTGAGACAATACTGAGGATACAGTAGCAGGACAATGAGGGAATAAAACAGAGGAAGCCTCAAATCCCCCCTGAGCACCGGCTCTCTGCACAAACAAACCACACCGAGTGTGTGGAGCAGCCAGGGGGATGGCTGCACTCCAAATGAAGAGATATGTGCTCATTGAGGAGCTATGCAGTGTGTGTGTGTGTGTGTGTGTGTGTGTGTGTGTGTGTGTGTGTGTGTGTGTGTGTGTGTGTGTGTGTGTCCTGTCCAGTAAGTACCCTCCTTTCATAAATAAATAGATTTGATAATAATTTCCTATCTTATTTTTGTCCACATTCTCATTCCAAAGAGCCATTTTACTATTTCCCAAAGTAGAATCTGAGCAGAGACTTCAAAGATCATAGGGGCGCACAAAGCTTTGTTCTGCTTTGATTTACACACTTTATCCGGGCAAACCTTTTGTGGGAAAGATGATGGGGACCCACTGCTTTTGCTGTGACGACAGGTTCCTTGTGCTTCTGTAGAGCTTGTCTGTGAATTAGGTTTGTTGGGAAAGAGAAACTTGATGCACAACAAAAAGTAATGGACTGCTATTTTAAAAGCAACTATTTCAGGCGATGTACAATATGTTGGACAGGTTGTTATTACCACTATTATTGCAGATACTATTATGCACTGAAATGAAAGCTCATTGTCTGATAAGACAGCATTTCAATTTACCTCATTAAAACACCGGTGATGTACCGGTATATTAAGTGTATAATAAGTGAAATACTTCTTATGAGCAATCCTGATTATTTTCCTGTCTTTTGCTCTGCTTTAAGCAGTTTAAGATCACTTTGGTTTGACAATCTTTAAAGGGTACTTGCCAGTATTATGGAATTATTGACACTCTTCTGTTACAAGCCAAAATCAAAAATGCACAAACATCAACACAAATGTGAGCTTGTGTTTTTGTTTGGATGCTGTCGCCTTGTGTAAGCATCCTGACCTCAGGCGTTTTGAATAACTGTTAAAGAGGAATTGATGACTTTATTGTTTAGGCGGCTATTATTTCTAATACTGAATCTGTTTGTGTGTGTGTGTGTCGCCAGTGAAACTGATGGCATGACGCAAGTGTTGTGAGTGTGTGAATGGGGCTGAATGTGGGATGCTGAGGTTGACGCGAGGGTTTAAGCCACAGGTTGTACAAACCCCCCTTCTACGACTCCCCGGGGGGTCTTTAGGCAGACAAGCACTTGTGCTTTTCCCAGACAACACCCTGCAGGCCTCGCATGTGATGCCGGCTCATCCTGCACGACGCTGCCCCAATACAGACGGAGCTCAAGTGAAACTTCTCCCAAAATACGAATTATATCAGGATTCTCGTGCACAAATTGGGCATTTTGTTGTTTTCTGCACCACTGATTGGTAAATGAGCACATTCCCTCTGAACGCAACAACTCAATCTGCAAAGACAACATGAAATGTTGTTTTTTGATATGGCTCTAAAATCATATACATACTGCACGTTTGAGCATGCGTGTTTCTCAGAGAAATTACACAGCATACACTCCAAGAACATTTTTGGACGCGAGCGAGCTGAACCACAATGGACCGCACCTCCTGGGGGCTGTAAAAACCACCGGAGGAAGAGGAGGGAGAGAAGAGAGAGGAAAGGGAGGGAAAGGTGGGCAAAGGGAGAGTAAAGTTCAGCGAGGGGGATGTTGACAGTGGGGTGAAAGGTGTAGGGGAAAGAAGAAAAAAAAAAAGAGGATGAGCCAAAAGAAGAGAGGAGGTGAGAAGCCAGGTGAGGAAGATACAAGAGAGGGGAAGCAGAAGAGGAAGGAAGGGGGGGTCCAGATAAAGATAAGATGGGCAGTTCAGTCCAGAAAAGTCACAGGTCAGCAGGGAAAGCGTCGACAGAGAAGGTGTCTGAGGATTCCTCTTTACGCAATGCAGCTATCTGCAGTTTCTTTTTTTTTTCTTTTTTTTAATTAACATTCAATACTGCAGACCATGTCTGTGCTCCGCTTGTGGCTGTAGTGTTTACATGTAAGAAGATGTCCAGAGGGGAGAACAAAGAGGGAGCATTTGATGGATTATTGCTCAGCAGGGAAAGAGACAAAAACATGAATATGTGGTGACAGCTTCAGTCCCACCTGCTGTGAGAGAAAGTATGAGACAGGAAGATCACTGACGAGGGAAGCTTGTCCGTGTAGGATTTGAGTTTGTAATCGATCGCTGGCTCTTCAGCAAGTCTGTTTTCTTGTAATACGCATTCCAACTACAAGTACTAAGAAACAAAGCAGAGCTTTAATATATTTTTAAGAGTCCAATGGAAGCCCATCATTTTAAGATACCATGAAGGAGAGGAAGGTCTTTTTCAATCATGGCTACATGCAGGCTGCAATTTAATAATCTGATAATAGGAATGAATTATAGCTCGGGAAGTAAAACATTATAATACACGTTGGTGTATAAATAACATAATAACAGAGTCGGTAGTTTCCCCAAAATGCTTCCCATGACCTGGAAGAAGACGACTATTCCTTCACATTGCACCTTCAGACACAGACTGCATCATTAAGAAATACACAAATACTCTTTTGTAACCTGTCACACCTGTTGATTCAAAAAAAATTTTGGGAGATGGACTAAATAGATAACCTTTGATAAACGACCTCCCGTAAATCATTGATCCTCCGTCTTTTTTTCTCAATAATTTTTTTCGCCCCTCTTATTTTCTTTTTGTACAACTTCACCAATGAATAATGGCCTGGCTTTCATTTGAATTAAGTCTCCACATCAGCCGAGTTCAGCCTGTTAAATATATAAAATTCTGAGTTTATCTATTTTTAAAATGTATTTGTTTGTTTGGTTCTATTGAATTTGACGTGATCTATGTGTTAAGTTTTTATGATTTTTTTTGTGAAGTATTTTAATTTTAAAAATTTCTCATTTAATTTGAATATTTAATAACCAGGAATTGTATTGAATATTAAAAATGTTGAAGTCATATCAGCTTTTCAGGTATTAGGCCTCATTCCTCTAACACTTTGTACCCCTGGTCTACATTTTGCCTCTCCACTGAGTTCGGTTTACCAGGACAAACACAGTCACTGCGTTCGCCATCGTAGAGCTAATTAATCTTCCCAATCAGCAACAGGGGCCACGGGCATTTCTCTTGTTTTCCCTCTATAGTGCAAAGTAGTGGGTTATTTAAAGAGAAGTAGAGCAGAGCAGGGGAGAGGGGAAGGAAACGTCTGTCTAGACGCCCACCAGAGCTGCAGCCCGAACATTCTCCAGCAGCCCCCCCCACACACCCCTCAACCCCAAAAACTCCCCTCGCATCATTTGTAGGGATGCCCACCCCCACACCCACACACACACACCCTCACACATCCCTGCAGACAAAGACAATAGCGGAAAACAGTTTTGCATGGACGCGTGATGCTGCGTCAAGTGAGAGAGACTGATAATGTACGACTCCTCGATGTGTTGAAGCCTGTGCCTCTCTACCAGCTGCCACCCAAACGTCAACTGTGTATTTAAACACACACTCAGACACACACAATCCGCTGTGGGTTGACACAGAGAGAGTAAACAGGGCAGGTGAGTGAAGAATGACGGCTGCTCCTTAACGGAGCAGGTCTCCGCGCCTCACTGCCTCTCTTTCACACACCCAGCCCCGTCTGCTCTGTCTCAGCCTGTGACACACACACACACACACACACACACACAACACGCACACAGCTAATCAATCATATATGCACAGACAATGCATTGCCTCTCTGTGAGGCCGAGCCTGGCATGTTTAAAAAAAAAATACCCAATGCCAGAGGTGCATAATATGGAATAAATTATGGCTACCTTAAACCGAACACTGGTTGCCACTAAAATCAACAACAATTGTTGCTTTTCATTCAGCTGGTCGATTCACACGTAATTCAGTTGTGACAAGGGGATTTGTTTTTAATTCCGTTGGCTTTGAGTGTGTCACCTGAAATATGTCAACAGAATTGTATTGCACAGTATTTCTGCAGTGACTCCGGGGTACCATATATATTTTTAAAAGGTTTAGGTTACTTTATTGATCTCCTTGGACCACTGCTGCAGTGCAGCGCTCAGGGAGCAGGTGGGAATTTGTCTAACCTCCAGGCCACTGCTATCAAACACAATGATACACCTCTATAAAAATCTAAATAAAAAGCTAACATGGATCGCCTTTTTAGGAGACTTACAATTTTTATTATACTTTCAATGGATGGGCTTTATTAAACCAGTGAAAGTTAGTTGTTGGATAAACAAAGGACACGTCTTTCAAAGAAAGTTGGACAGAGTTTGAAATGTGTGGAGAATAACATTGAAAACTGAAGTGGATTTACTCACTCTGTGATTTTGGGATCGATGTTTCCTATCCACAAGCGGTTTCCATCATGAGACACACTCTCTGAGATAATAGAGGCATTCTCTACCGTCTCTGCTGCAGACGACATGTGTACTCTGGAGAAGATGGGTACACAGAGAAAAGACAGGTGGAAGTTTATGTCAGCATGGATGTATTGTAAAATGTGGGAAAAACAGTCTCTGATTGATCAATCTCTTAGATAAACACAATATCAACTATAATGCTGGTGTTGTGCCATGGAGGGCTTAAACAACACATGATCCCATCAATGTGATTTCACAAAATGTTCACAAAATTCGGGAAAATGTCAAACATATTGAAACCACCCACTGAAATGTGAATAAAGTGGTTATTAGCGGACAAATGGATAAAACATATGCAACAAAATACTAAAGGAAGCACTAAATGAAATCAACCCATCATAGGTTGATTTCCAGTCACGACATGACTGGCTAAACTATTACAAACTCACCGTGATGCTATAATTGGCACAGAGAAAACTGAGCCTGCACACAGTGAAGGTTTTGAATCATTTTTGTGTTGCCAATAAATAAAACCCAATTAAAGAACATCGTAATTGCGATATTGGCATCGATGAAGCAGACCCGCAGCGCAAATATGCATATACAACATATTTTTTATTGATTCATTACTTGGATCAACATTTTTTAAATGTGTTTGTAAGCACAGTCAACAATATGAGCAAGCTTGACTTGTAAACATCAAAGAAAGAGATAGCAGCGAACGTTATCCTGGCTCACCACAAGCTTGTTAGTTAATGTTCACTCCTGGGTTATTGTGCTATATTTCAAATAAAACTCACTGTCTAGTATAAACCCCGATTCGATCCATGAAGTCACATCTCCAGTAAACACGTCGAAATGACAGTCTGTTATTTACTCGCTGTAGCTGCACTGTAGCTTTTAGCTCTGTTAGCTTATAGAATTTCCGTTTACCTCGTTGTGCCGTCAAAATGTCCAGACAACTGCGACTTCTTCGGCTCAATTCGCCACTGATCCCACTGTTGGGATGCTTGGGTTACATCAGAACGAAATAGTAATCATTTCACAGCCTGATTTTCCTCATTTATTCCAGACAAGGTGAGCTCTCTGCTACCGTCTGACAACAAAGACGCATGCTGATGCTGTAGTTAGTTTTACCGTGAGGGGAAGCGCGAAGAGCGCTCGTTTTACTGGTTGGGATCTCCCGTATCTGTCTCCTGGCTATGATGAGTAGCTGCCACAGTCGGTAAGCACCGCTCACTCGGGGTAACCCTTTGAACCAACATATCGCTGGAAAGCACCGGCGCCGGGCGATGACGCCACACATTGACTTTTCCCTGTTTCCCCTCTTCAGGTGACATGCGGCTATAAAAAAGGTTTGGGGTTTGAAGTAAGTGTGCTTTCTAACTCCATTTTAGTTGGCATGCCGTTTAAATATCTCATCGCAGACATGCATTGTAATAATTTGTTGATTAGCTACGTGGCGGTGGTTTATTTTGCCTAGAAGTGTTGCATGATCATGCACGGCCCCACATAGCACCGACCTTCACACCGCCTCAGAGACACAAAAGAGAAATATCTATCGAGCTTATTCAATCAAACAATGACTGTCTTCTACATCCTAGATTACTCAAGGAAAAAAAACTATATATCAGCATTCAGACACAGTGCTTTCGAAGGAAATAAAGAGAATGCATGAAAACAAGGTGAATAAGGCGCTTAATCTTAAACGATTCATATTGAAAAACATTAAAACAAGGTAATTAAGAAAGGAATAAAATAAAGCAAACGCTTTATTAAGCTAAAGATAATAAAATAAATAAAATCTGTGGTTTAATAGAAAGCCTGAGGAAATGATAGGGATTTAAGACTTGGTTTAAAAGAAGAGCGTGTGTTAGTAGTCCTCGGGTGTTCAGAGAGTTCTCGATCTTTAATATTCTACAAGTAAATCTGAAATGTATTTAGGCTCGAGACCATCGAAGTTTTATAGAACCAGAAGTACACAGGCAGCCAGTGCAGAGATTGAAACTTAGATGTAATGTGCTCTATTCCCTTTGTGTTGGGGAGGACTCAGATGATGATGAGCTGCAGATGTTGAGCACTATTTTACTGAGACCTGTAAACACACCATAGCAATAATCCAGCCTGCTGGAAATAAATGCATGAATACGTTTCTCTGAATCATTTAATTCTTGCATTATTGTTCAGATGATAATAAGCTGACTTTGTTATTGTCTGAATTATTTTGCTGAATTTCAGGTCTGAGTCAATAATTACAGATTTGTAATTGACACGGAGTCAAGATTAGCAGTAACTTTGAACAATTTATGTACTTATTAGACCAAAGTACCAGTCAAACACTCAATCATCCTGATCATACCTGCAAATCATATCTGTTTGTTGAGGACAATAATCACATTTTAAGGTGATGTTCTCTAAAGGCCACCTGATGCTGAGAAGTAAAATTGACCTCAAGCTGCATTTTAATCAACACAAGTTATTGTTTCACTTCTGAGATTTGGGGTTTATCCATTTTGCATTTGCATTTCGCATGGCGACCCTTCAGATAGGCTAGCCCATCATGTTCAGTACCTATGAAACTGTGATTGTTTTCAGAATATTTTGAAGTTCTAACAAGACAGAACATCATTCAACAGTTGCCAGCTGACGCTTGAGAGCTTCAAGATCATCGCCCTTTATCACCTCAGCAATTAATCAATGTCATCAAGAAATTAACGATTGATGAATAACATTCAACACAATTAATATAACCTCCAGTGCTTATATTTTGTTTGAGGAGGCAGAACACTATCAGAAAGTCTGCCTGGATCTGTGGAGGGAACAATGTGAGCATGCGGGCTCACCAGCTTGATGAAACAGAGGTGTGTCTGCAGCTGCTGCTCTGTGTGCGCACGTGTGTGTGTGTGTTTGAAATCTACAGGATATGAGACTACAGTATCCCACTGAACACCTGTGCTTCACTTTTTCTGCTCGACTTCCCCTCTAAGGGGATCTGTCACCATCCCACATCGCTGTCTGTCTGCTCTGCCACACTGTGGCGTATCATATCAGCTCGTCAGGAAACCTGCCAGCCATCGATGCTTGATCCAGGGTTTTTATAGAAGGTGGTGGTCCACAATCTAGTCTAAATAGTACTTGCATGGATTCCAGTTTTGTAGCTTAGTAAGTTGTAGTATATTACTGTATTGATACAGTATAAGTATTTTTACCGAAAATGACATCCGGTAAAACCCTAGTTTTACCGAATGTCTCTACCCACAGGTAAGTTATAAATACTCTCCAGACAATAGAGAACTGTGAGCTGTTCACAGCCACTGACTGTGAAAGATGTGCTTTGGTGTTTGTTTGCATCTGTGGGCTTGAATATCTATGAGTTTGTCTGTACTTGTGTGTGTGTGTACACACTGAGGGTCATTGACTGAGAGCGAGTTTGTGAGATGGGGTACAATCCGTCCATAGAAAGGCAGGGGAGGGGGTCGGTCTGGTATTGTTGTGCGTTTGAATGGGAGGTTTCCCTTCAGGAATGGCCAAACAAGCTGAGAGCAGACATACTTTCATTGCACTGATTTGAGAGTGGAAGAGGAAAAGAAAGCATGTTCGTGTGAATATGAGTGATGCAGCCTGTAGTGTTGATTGCAGGAAGCTTTTGAGGTAGCATAAATAGTGAACGTATCCGCAGGAATATCTTCTCGAGTTCTGGAATTTCGTGTAGAAATTCTCCGTAAAGAAAAGATCTGTGATCTGACTTCAATGCTAAATTGAGTGTCAGATTCTTAATCTTATATAAAGCAAAATCAGCAACTGCCATTAATTCCTTTATTTGTTTCAAGCCAACATGTCAATCTTCATCTTCTCAAAAATGAGAAATTAACTTTTTTGTTCCATGAAATTGTCACCTTCATATTTTAATGTGGTTTTGACTTTATGTAAATTATACGGGCAAGTCTTAAAAAACTATTTAGAGACCAAAGGAGCCTGATTAAACCCGGAGTACATATAATTGTTGATCAGAGTTGAAAATGTTGCTCCACCACCACCACAATTTAAAAGCTAGAAATTATAACCCACAGTGATCCTCTTTTCAGAGGCTCTTTTAAGATGCTAATCAAAACCCAAACTAATTCTTTAGTAATTAATCCATCAAGTAGCATCAAAGGCCTTGATTTACAGCAGTTGTGGTAATTATTTATAAATATAAATAACCTGCTATCTGTCGCCTCTGTCCTTTCCAGCTCAATGGATTTATCTCTTAGGAATAATTGTTTTAAGTGTGGAATCAAAGATGAACTCTGTTTATTTTCATTATTCCATTATTCCACAATGAACATGTGAAAGATTTTCCAGAGATCTATCCATCTTCCGCACCACCTAAAGTTGTCGTGGTCAGCACTCTCACCTCAATGTGAGGTCGTCCCCACTTCCAATCCAGGCTTCAGGTCTTTTCGCATATTTATCCTCGGGCATGCGTTGGTTTTCTCTGGGCCCTCTGGTTTCCTCCCACAGCCCTCAAATCATGCATCCAAGGTTGATTAGTGGCTCTGAGTTGCCCAATGGTGTGAGTGTGTGTCTGTGTTTGTGTTTACCTAATGGACAGGAAGCCCGGCCAGCGTGGATCACCTCCAGCCATCGCTCACCCCAAGTTGAATAAAGCAGAATAGAAGATGCTCCAACACATAGTCGGTCTCATATGCTTATTTTTAAACTGAAAGGGTATGTCTTTAAATTCTGGAACAAAGTCTGAACACTTAAAGAAACCTTCGGCAGATCTAAGGAGAACTTCCATTAAAAAAAAAGGGGGGGGGGGGGATCTTCTGGAATCAAACTTGGTCCTTGATACTGCAACACAAGTCTGACGGTTCTAACCACTGCTCCAATGCGAAGCCTCAGTTTTTTCACATTTGCCACAATAATCCCTCTTAAATCCTGATAAATCTGTCATTGATTTATGGCAAAAGATCATTGTGACTTCGAGGATGAACCGAATGCTTTTTAAAATTACATCATACAATGACTACAGTTCTCAATTCAAATATATTGCACAAGTCTGTAATCTATTAATGTCGGTTTCAACTTTGCTGGTTTGCAGAGCCATAAAACTGACACTTGTTGAGTAATTTGGAGTTCTGCTTCTTGGGGTTTTTTTACATTTAAAAAATCAGGTAACACAGCTCTTTTCAGGGTCATCAAATTTGTTGAGAGACTGCATGTTTTTTTTCTGTTTAATAATACTGTCTGAGAAGAAATGTTCAAAATGTTTATCAAAAATGCTTGGATGTAGCTTTTCATACTGAAATCGCTCTGATATCAGTGTGTAATTTATGTATTTGTATGGCAACTCCGTCATTAAAATTTGATCCCGTTCTCAATAACATAACCAGGCTTAAATAGCATTTCACCTTTCAATGGGAAAGGAATAAAAAGATGCTGCTGCTGGGGTAAGTTAAAAGATGTCGGCCTACCTCCTGCTGGCTGATGTGAGCTATTACCTCGCTGGATGTACATCACCAGCAGCGCATTCACCTGATTGTAAAAAAGATTTAACGCTGTCAAAGATGATCACTTGTTGTCCTATAAAACTCAAATTAGTTGCTTTTGTGTGTTTCTCCTGAATTTAGTTTTTCCTGACACTCTTATTTTACCCCCTTCTGTTTGTGTGCAGTCATGGCTTTGAACAACCTCCGTCTGCTGCGACCTCTTCTGTGTCACTCCGTGGTCCGGCATTTCAGGGCTCCCCTCGCAGTCTCCTCCAGAGCCAATGTTTGTCCACCTCTTTGCCCCGGCACCACTCGTTGGCCCCCTGCTGCTGCTGCTACATGCACCAGGCCGTACGCCACCAAGAAGGCAAAAGGTCAGTAAGGAGATCACAGATTGTGCAGTTTGTCTTTGTGCTTGTGTTCCTCTTGGCCCACAAGTGAGTTTGCTGATTCGATGCTGTTTGTCTGAGATATGAGTTTGACTCCACTCATCTTTAAGTTCCTTCCCTTCCTTTCGTCTTTCAAGCCAAGGCAAAGGGCCAGTCAGGGAAGGTGAATATTAATGCAGCTCTGGTGGAAGACATCATCAGTTTGGATGAGGTGAAGCAGGATATGACCGCCGTCCTCGGTGCACTCAAAGAAGATTTCACGCGCAACCTCAGCATCAGGACTTCACCAGGTTGGTCGTCGGCTTGTCTCTCGATTGACTTTTTCACATTTTCAATCTGTTTATGTCTCATAACCTCGCTTCTTTTTTTTTGTTCACATGTGTTGTCTTCAATAGTAAAGTACAAAGGTATTTGTACTGCTGACTTCCAAGGGTTTCACCAATTTTTTGCACTAAACACATATAAGTGCATGCAAAATAATCAAATATCATAAAGAGTCCCTTATTTTGTTAGTCTCGCCTTAAAAAAATCTAACTTAATTGTGTCCTTCAGTTAAAAAGGTTCTGAACTAGATAAAGAGGGGGTAAGAGATGGATGGATTTGTAAGTTACATTTTTATTTTGATGATAAACTTAAAATATAGGGTTATAAGTCAAACCTGAAATACATTTACCTCACACAATAACAATCCAATTGAAAAGTTTACTATTACCCCCATAATTAAATTCTTTTTTGTTTGTATACATAAAGTCTCAGCCAAATGTATTTGGCTAGTTGCACTCTTATCATGTGTTCCACGGGCACCTTTGAGTTGTTTGTGGACACGGACGCTTTACAAACGGCTCGGAATTGAAAACACCAAGTCAGACACAAAGCATATGTTAAACTTTATGAAACAAAGATTTCAGGGAGTGTTTGCCTGCAAATGGGTTTTTTTCCCCGAATACTTAATTTGTCAGACATCGTGAGTAGATCCAGTCATCTTGTGCACAGACTTTGTCTGATGCACAGTCCCGGGCTGGAGAGCAGATCCCATCTGGCTATGAGGAAAACGCATGATACAATTTCGACATGGAACAGTGAGACATGGAAGAAACACAATTTTGGCCAAAATCACACTTATGGGCAGTGTCAGAAGAAATGTTCTCGGGGGGGACCGCACTGTGGCAGCCCACTCTTCTGAGTGTGTGTATTCAAGGATAACTATAAATAAGATGAGAAATATTAATTAAAGTAACTTTTTGTGTGCTGCACTCTGCACTGGAAAGATTTTACTCTGGGTTCAACGTGTTTCTCTGCCTCTGCATTTACCTGACAAAGCGCCCCGGGGGTTTAACCTGAGGAGATCGACACGTGATGTTCCCCCGACCCTGGTTTGGCCTCCATTTCCCCCAAACTACATCCAGGTCGTGACCCTTTGCTTCTGGCTTCTAACAGATGGGAGCAGGGCTGGAGGAGTCAGAGGTGGGCTGTATAATGGAAGCTCCCGAGGGATGAGGCAAGCGCCTCAATCTGAAATAATCTTGAATTCATTCCACCTTTTCTTCTCAGATATAAATACACTTTGCTTTTTGTTTTGAGGTTTGCCTTTTATATAGAAATGTGGACAACAGAAGCACAATTCCATCCTTGATTTTTATAATTGACCCTTTAGTGCCATGTCCTGTAAACTTCCAACCTTCTTTCACCACTTGAGATTTTTTTTTCTCTTGAAGCTATTTTCTATCCAGCACTTCCTTCCATTTCTTACGCTCCCTATTCCTTTTTCCTACAGTTTTCTATTTTGCCAAGGCACTTCGCTATCTCCGCCTCATCCTTAAAGAATTAAAATTAGTAATCGATCCACAGAAAAACATTCTCAAGCGTTTCCTTCTTCACTTCCTTCATCACCGGTGTCCATTCCACACTCCTCTCTCTGTGTCTTTCATCATTTGTGCCTCCATCCCTCTGTTCTGTCCTCCTTCCTGTCTTTCCCTCAATCTGTCTATCCCTTCGCTGCTCTCCTCCGCTCCGTTCATCCCCTCTCTTCTGTCCAGCTGCACAGTAATCCAGGGAGGCAGCAGGACTTAGGGCTGACAACGAGATGAGATGGTGGAATGAAATGACGTCAGCGGTCCGAATCTTTGTGTGTTTGTCTCATGCAAGTGTGTGTGTGTATGTGTATTTCTGTGTGTGTTTGTTCGATGAGCCTCTCATCTGGCTCTCATTAACCTTAAGAGTGTGTGTACCGATCTGTGCTGTTGTGCATACTTGTGTGTGTGTGTGTGTGTGTGTGTGTGTGTGTGTGTGTGTGTGTGTGTGTGTGTGTGTGTGTGTGTGTGTGTGTGTGTGTGTGTGTGTGTGTGTGTGTGTGTATGCAGCTGATGTATAGCTGAAAGTTAGACCGATAAATGCAGTGAGGCGGGGATCAGTGTTGTGTCCACCAGGTTGTGGTAATCACATATAGCTAATCTGTCTTGGAAACCCAGTCTGTTTCCATGAAAACATTGTTAATTGTGCAGTTCAGCATTTTGGGATTTTGTCTTTGTTTACTTTCTTGTATCCGAAGCCAACAGAGAGTTAGCCTTGCTTAGCGTTAGTGTTAATAACTGGAAAACTACAAATCTTAGTCTCTCCAAAGTATAAGGAATACTCTGCACAATTTATTAGCGAGAGTTCAAATGACAGCTAGCTGAATACCCTTAAGCCTGAAAGCGAACTAATGGTGACCACGAAAAATATAAAATAAAATACAGATCATGGTAAAAGATGGATAAAAATGATGCTGGTGATTATAAGATTTTTTTTCAGCCTATTAATGTAATGTAATCTGAATTGAACAACTGATGCTGTAACGTCCATTTTTTAAATGCATTTATTGGTGTCCTTTACAAGTTACTAAACAATTCTGTGGATTTTTTTTTTTTTTTTAATGTTCAAATTTCTATTAGAAAACAATAGCACTCATCCATCCATCTTCTCTATCCAACTCGGTGTCATGGGGCGCTGGAACCGATCCCAGCAGACTGTGGGGGAAGGCGGGGGAAGACAGACAATCACCCCATGGGCAATTAAAAGTCGGCAATTAACCTCAAATGCATGTTTATGGACTGTGTGGTTACACTGAAGTATCCAGAGAAAATCGTATACACACATGGAGAACATCCAAATTCCGCCCAGAGAGACCCCGAAGCCCAGACTTGACCCAGGGAGGTTGTAAGCATGCACATTACTGATGGAAACATTTCTCCGATTTTTATCATGCCTACCATTACCAACACAATAGACATGGTAGGCATGCAAAGATACATGTTGCTTTTGAAATATATTCAAAGAAGCGGTTATGAGGTATTATTTTAAAACACAATTTGGCTTCGTGCTTTTTTTTTTTTTAAAGCCACCTTCTGCTGCACCATATCTCAACCTCGGCGTACCCTTTCCTTATCATCCATCTTCGTAGTTAAAGAAATGACTGAATGTCTGTCTGCCCCGCTAAAGTGCTTGCAGATGTGCTGGTGCTCATTGTCGAGGCCCAGGTAACAAAGACGGACAGGCAGACTGTGACAGATATGAGTACGAATGGCCCACATGCACACCGAAGCACTGGGGCAAGCTGGTGAGTTGAGGGGGGGGGGATGGTGTCATTGGCTCCCAGGCTGGCATTGTTGCGGAATAAATACGTTACGTAAATATGTTGCCCGTTGCCGCGATTTAAAACCGCGTGATGAATTGATCTTATAAAGAAAATGACCCTTCTGGCTCACCTCCCATTCACCCCACTTTTTACACACATAAGCGCCAATACACAAACCCCCACTGAGTAGCCAGGCAAGGCAGTGATGTAAGGCAGAGGTGGATAAAGAAGGAAACAACTGCGTCTGAGGTTAGCCAGGAGGACGGGACGGAGCTGGTTGGATGGAGGGATGGAGGAAAAGAGGGAGGGAGTGGGGCTGAAGTCGGTGTGTGTTGGCAGTCTTACCTTTGTTTCTCTCTGACAGTGAAAAGAGACGAGATATCATGGAAACTTTCTGACAGCGGGCTCTAATTTTCTTCTTTTTTTCTCTCTAACCTACCTCTGCAATTTGTGGCTTCTGCTGCACTTTTTTTTTTTTTTTTCTGACTATCTGACTGACTATCTGTCTGAGTGGCTAAATGATTGACTCTGTTTTCATTCATCCTTTTATCGGCATGGAAACAGTGTTGCCAAAGGAAAGCAGCCAATGCTGCAGTGAGCACATGTGGCAATGCTACTGCAAATAAACATGTTGTATAAATTATATCACATAAGCAAACATTTTGTAATAATCGAGGATGATAACAGAAGAACACAGATGTCATCACATCAAACCATCAGTTAAATGAAAAACCTACATTCAGGTATTTTGAAGTCTAAGTAAAGGAGGCGAATTTAATGCACTGAGAGTGACACTCGAGCTATAAACTCTAAACTCACAGTATTAATCTGCAGATTTTGTCACACACTTCGTAGTAATTTCATTAAGAGCGAATCCATAGACAATAAATGACATTTGTTCACCGGTTAGAGACTTTTACCTTGATAGTGCTCAGTCCTGCAAATGTCAGACCCATTACACTCAGGATTTTGCTTCATGACTATTATTTCAATTAGTCTTAATTAACTGTATTATCATTTCTTACTGAAACATTAACTTCTAAAACTGTATTTTAATGCAATTATACACTAATCATCCAGCATTATATCATTATGGGCCACTGACTGAATAAATAAATAACACTTGTTTTTTTCTTTGATGACATTTGTGATGTATTTGGCAGCAGGTGAACTTAGTGTCTTCAAGTTGACGTGGCAAAAGGTAAAAAAGTGTCAGGATTCCAGGGAGTTTGTGATGGCTCGATGAAGCGCCATGCTTGTAGGGTTCCCAGTCGGCACTGGTTTGTATTTAACAATGGTCCAAAGAGGTGAAAATGTAGACCAAGCAACAGGTCCATGGGAATATATTGATCCAAAATGAAGAGTGAAATCTGGGCACATGAGATGCGATCTAACCGATGAGCTACTGTGATTCAAACTGCTGCAGAAGTTGAAGCTGGTTCTAATAAGCAGCTGTCAGAATACATAGTGCATCACATTTTGTTGTTTATAGGGCTGCATAGCTGCAGACCTACATAATAATAGGCAGCAGTTTATCATGTGGTGGCTGAGTGATATATATCACAGTGTTTCAGACCAGTTATTGGGTTTTTGGTTGTTTTTTTTGGCATCACGATGTATAATGAGAGAGTATTTGTGACACCATTCACCAATGAAAATTAAAACAAAAAAAGCACATAAATGAATAAAAGTAATTCTGTATTTGTATTGTTCTACATTTGTTTAGGCGCTCTGGATCACATCGTGGTGACGACCAAAGATGGGAAGTTCCCTCTCAACCAGCTGGGTCAGATCTCCATGAAGTCACCTCTGTTCATTATGGTCAACATGAGCGGCTTCCCTGAGGTAAGACGATCACTTAAACAAAAACACCAAGCAAAAACTGCAAGGAGCTCACGTGCACCAAGCTTTTTTTTCCCACCAAGTACCACTTTGTGTCTGCCGGACAAATCTGCAGTAACTAAGCTTTGTTTAAAAAAAAAAAAATCCACCGCACAGACAGATAGATGGTTCACGCAGAAGGAAAAGCGAACCAGAGCAGGACTCGAATCCCACAACCGCTCCATGTGGATGAAACTCGACCCGCCTGTCCTTGTCCAGCTGCGACTCGCAAGCTAATTGATTGATCACTGGGGCAGCCCTTTGTTCAGGGGGTGAAAGATGGCAACAAAACACTGTGCATGTACGCTCGCTCTGCAGCGTGGTTATGTCTGTGCATGAGTTGTCACAGAAGGGGAAATGACCTCATCTTACCCCCCTGGTTAGGAAGGAACGGATTATTTTTCTTTCTTCTTTTCACTTCTTTTCTTTCTCTTGTTTCCTTCGAAGGTTTCGTCCACTCACATTTTTGCAGCAGCCTCTGTGGTGGTCTGGAAAATCTAAATATGCAAGTTGGGGTTTTTTTGCACGCAGTATTATGTAATCGTATATCCAGAGACAGTCATGAATGATAGAATCAGCTCTCTTTGATCTCTTGAGCCACTGAGCATCTACATTATATTCATCAGGTTTTCATGGTATCATCGCTCCACTTGTAAAGTTCAACTTAAAACACTGATGGTTTTCATTCACACGCTCTGTGAGGAAACACTTGTTTGAGTAGTCATGTTCTTCACGAAAACACAAAGGGCCAATATCTAAAATTAACATAGGATGTAGGATCATATTTCCTTTCCACCAAACATATACTCAACTGGTTTTGACATGTCGTCTGATCAGCTTGCAAATGCTTGAAAAGTCAACAAAGGCTTGAATTAGAATTTAAGTTACCGGTAAGTAAGTTTCTTCGCTTCACAACTCAAAACAATGTGTTTGAAACGAAAACAAGGTGACAAAAAGGCAAAGGGTTAAATGATATTTAATATGTAAAATTGGAAAGTTTCCCTTGGTTTTTGTTCTTTAAGTTAGTAAGTTTCCTCTTTGAATAATAATTGCCCTGTCTTACTTTGTTTTGGTCTGTCTTCTGTATTTTTGTAATACTGTTGGACACCAAATTCTTCAACAAATACTTGATTCAGCTACACACTCATCAGACTTCTTTTTATTCTGTGTGCTTTTCTATGTGGAGCAACGCTACAAAGAATTTCCCTCAGGGATTAATAACGCATTTCTATTGTATTATATTCTATCATCATATTTTCTAGATTAATCAAATGTAGTTTTTTTGTTTTTTGACATAGTAACCAGTTTTTAAAAGCACATATTGCATCCAAATGAATCAAGCTCTATCTATGTCACACACGGTACTCGTGAAAAGGGGAAATGAATGCGCTCCGGCACCTTCAAGTGTTTCAACCTGCCTGAAACGACAACGCAGAAATATCTCAACAACAACAGTCCCAGTTTTTATCGACACATCCGATGTGGAAATCCAGTTTTATACATGAATCGAATTAAAAGCTCTTTTAGTGAGTTTTGTTTTCCCTTCCTAGAAACGGTAACCATGGACCACACACACACACACACACACACACACACACACACACACACACACACACACACACACACACACACACACACACACACACACACACACACACACACACACACACACACACACACACACACACACACACACACACACACACACACACCACCCTATGTGTCCCACTCCGAGGTGAGTCCTCGGTACCCAGAGTTAATAGGCTTATAATGAACCCTATCCATTACTCCATTACTGGGCACCGCCGAGGCCCAGCCATTGTTTTCCATTCATTCATTAAGAGCTGCCTGAGAAGAC
The DNA here is from genome assembly GCF_963422515.1 of Blennius ocellaris. Taxonomy (NCBI): domain Eukaryota; kingdom Metazoa; phylum Chordata; class Actinopteri; order Blenniiformes; family Blenniidae; genus Blennius; species Blennius ocellaris. The sequence continues at coordinate 11,502,963 of NC_137664.1, forward strand.
ACATGAGGAACTAACAACATCTACCACCATGCTTGGATCCGGAGGAAATTAGAATTTTGTTTTCACGTTTAAGCATCCCACCACTGTGTTGGTAAAGTGTCTTTGTAAAGACACACAGACTCGCAAGCGCACACACTTGCATTCCTCTCCGCTCGATTATTTGCTTTGAACCAGACCGGGAGCGTTTGATGTGAGACTTCACTGTAATTTCTCTTCCTCCTCAACATATTAACCAGAACCTGCTCCTTTTTCTCTCTCTTTTTTTTCTTTACCTTTTGGAAATCGCCGAAGTGGTCGTCAGAGGGGAAACGGTGATGAATTTGAGTCTGAGAGCGATCAAACATTGGTATGGGATGAATCTATCACCCCACACTCAAAGGAGAGCAACCAGAGGCTTTCCGGATGATTTTAACAAAGGAAACGAACCCTCATGAATTAATTTAATGCACACAAATAAATTCCTTTAATCTTGCGGCCATTTCTTTTCCCCCGGTGGATGAGAGGCCAGAAGGAGCTGTCGAAAACCTCAAGCTGGACAGTGTGTGGGATTGAGAAAGAGGAGGAAATGATATGGTCTTTTTTTTTTTTTCCCCCTTGCATTTGCACGTTTGAGTTCAGCAAAGGGAATTCTCATGCAACATAGAAATGCATGGAGTTGTGTGAATTTGTGTTCAGGAATTCAAAGGACTTGGCAGCTTCTTTATTATGTGTGTAGCCACGGTTTAGCTGTAGCTTTTTGGTTAACATGCAACAGCATATATATATAAGGGAGAATTTCTGAATGCTTAGATATGATTAAATTAGATTAAAAAATTTTAATAAATTCCACAGAAGGGAAATTCCAGGTGTTGTGATAGAAGAGGGGAGAGCATGCAAATATAGACTAATGTGTATATATACCGAATATAGAAATTAATTTCTGATCATATGAATACAATATAGGATGATACACACATTATAAAATACAGTATCAAAAACTGATTCTTTTCCTGTTTCTCTGCCAAAAATTTTACTTTTGAATAAATGCCCGAGCAGCCACTCGACCAGTTAACCGATATCATTGAGGATTGTGTGACCAGCGCTTCTCAGATGCTCTTATCCACGTCTTTGTCTGCTCCGGTGTTGTGTTATATTTACACAGCACAGCTGCCTCTCCAGCCAATGTCCACACTGACACTGGACCACTTGTCCGCTCCATTAACACATAATGAGCTTCTTTTCATCTCCATCTGATTTTCTTTATCCTATACAAACATCACAGATGGTGTTTTGGGGGTAATATTAGCTTCATATTTGAAAAGTTTCTTCAAAAAGATACTTTGAAAAACTATTGAGATACAGTCTTTTTGTATGTTTTTTTTTTTTTTTTTTTTTCAAATTGAGCAGCAATTGTTCTTAACTACATTAAAACCAACACACCGAAATTAATGTTAAGTTGTTGATAGCTAATCCAGCCCTTAGTCCTATATGGCCTTTATGATCTGTAAAGTTCAAATTCAATTGTTAGGAATAAAAGTCTAAGGATGATGATTGTGTCTTAGGGGTCATTGCATCTTTTAACATGGACTTGGATTGTTTTTATGCCAGATGATCTTCCTGTTCCAAAAAGGATTCAGACTCACTTCGTCTGAACTTGGATTTTGGATTGTTTATACAGATAAGCTCCATTCATCCATCTGTCATCCATCCTGCTTTGTGTCGCTGTAGCTAATTCCAGCTAACAATGACAGGAGGACAGGGAGACGGATGACCACAGTCCTCAGTCAGACTTCATTGTAGGAGTACCCCAAAAATACACTGAAATAGCATGCAGACTCCACATAGAAAGGCCCAGACTGGACTTGAGCCACAACCTTCTTGCAATGAAGCGAGAGTGCTCACAACTATACCATAATGTGGCCCCTTGATCAGCTCCAACTTGTGCTTCTACATGTTGGAATAGCCAAGAACTCAGTACTTACAATAAACAAGACGATAAACTACAAAAGCCTGACTATAAACACGATGTGGCTTCAGAAGCAGAATACTCTGGGTAAAATCTGGTTAGAATTCAGGTATTGAGGGAGAATAAAGATGGGATGAAATAGAGCTTGTTATACACTGGTTTTATTTCAACTATTTAAAAAAACAACCATCAATTTCAGGATGTGAGGACTTGAATCTCAAACAGACTTGTGCATGAGACTTAGTTCTTGCTTTATAATCACCCACAAGCTTAAAAGTAATAAGAAACTGCAGTGAAACAACGATAAAGTAAGACATGCACTGCAATATGATAAATAATTACACAAATGACAAATTATATAGACCTGTCATTCAGTGTATTGCTGAATATGTGTTGCATGAGCAATGGAGAAAAAGTGTTTTTCACTAGTTTTTGAAACAATTTTTTTGGTCATTCTAGTCTTTATGACTTCATCTGACAGAAACATGTACATTAGTTGTGACTCATTTACCTTGAATCCTGTTGATATGTCACTATCTTATTTGTTGTGCCTGGTAGAAAACTACAATATGTCTGCATTATGTCTTACATGTGTAAACTAAATGCCTGCAAACCTCTAAATGTGTTGATTTCTGCCTCTGGCTTCAATGGTTAAACGTTGCTTTTCACACTTCCTGAAGAGAACGAGTCTCTCTCCTGCACACATTAAATAAGCAACTCTCACATTGAGGCTCTGCCAACCAGCAGGATTTGAACTGCGTGCCAGATTAAAGGTGTTACCATAACAATTGCCAAAGTTAATTGAAAATTTGAACAGAGACATAGAAAAAAAAATGTGTGTGTTCATCACCCACTAGGCCAAGCAGACTCTCCGGCGGGGTCATAAGGGGTCAATGCCGTGCCCTGCATCCCCTCAGTCTTGTTCTACAGGGCTCAGAGCTGACAGCGGCCCAAGGCGCTTCCACTCTCTGGGCTTCCCCTGACACACTTCATGCCCTCTCATACATACACACACACACACACACACACACACACACACACACACACACACACACACACACACACACACACACACACACACACACACACACACACACACACACGCACACACTGCATACACAACACCTTAATGATTGCCAGCTGGAGCTGAGCGACTACCTGAGGTCGTAGCACTGCTTGTCCATTCACACCAGTGTTGAAATCATATTTGTGTGTGTGTGTGTGTGTGTGTGTGTGTGTGTGTGTGTGTGCGCGCCTCCAGGCAACAGCGGCTGCTGCCCGTGCCCTAAGAGAGAGCAGCATGAACCTCAACCCAGAGGTGGACGGGACAATCGTCAAGGTGCCTGTTCCCAAGTGAGTTACTTTTAACACACACACACACACACACACACACAGACACACACACACACAGACACGCAGGCTTTCAGCTTAAAATGTACAGTTTCCTCGTTTTCCATGTTTCTTTGAAATTATTAAATAAAATACATATTTACACTCCTGAAAGTTGTGACATGGCTGGATGGTCTGCTCATGCAATAAACAGGCTCAGGTTTGGATATGTATATGTTTTGTTTGTCTAGTTTGGAAACTCTTTCAAGACACTAAGAAAATGATCAATAAACGAATAAAATAATCCATGTATTTTGTGAAATGGCCATAAATAACTTAAGTCTCAAACCCATCGTTTTGTGTTTCACCCCCCATTGATACAGCCACTCTTGGTTTCTCTTTGCTGGAGCTGACAGGTTTATTCACTTTTGCTTGTCGAATTGTAGATGTATGGAGCACCTCTGTGAGCTGATGTGAGGGTTGGGTCAGGCTCTCTCTACTCTGTGTATTGTGTCTGGATCTCTCTCGCTTTCTTTCTTCCCCCTCAACCAATTCAAACAACCTCCCACAAAACAATCTGTCAGTCACTCACTAAACCACTCTGCATGTGTATATAAAGTATGTTTTTTTACATATACACACGTGCATGTGAGTCTACATGAATCAGTGCCACCTTGTGTTTATGAGTATGTATGATCGTGTGTGTATGTGTGAGTGTGTATGGAGCAGCAGGTGTTAGTCTGGCAGAGGAGGGACACAAGAGTCAGACTGCTTTCCCCCTGCAATCAGTCCCGGCACGCTCCAAGCCTCCATTTGCATTTCCAAAGAGAAGGCGCTCCTTGATTGGCCCTGGAATCAGTAATTAGGCCGTATTGTTTGCAGTAAATAGACGCTGCACTTGGATTGTTTGCAAATAGTCCCCAAGGCAAAAACAAAGCAAAAAAAAAAAGAAAAGCCAATTAAGGACAAAGAGGCAGAGCAAAATGGGAAGTGGGACTTTCTGCGTGATTAACAAATGCAAAGTGAATGCAAAGTTGCCGAGATGACGGATTTCTCCGCGTTAGGTTTGCGTCTGGGAGACGTGATTATCGCCAGGTCCCCCTGATCAGAACTAAAAGCCCTACATTTCATGCTTACCAACACTTACCGTCTCTTTTTGCATGAGTGAGGACTCGCTTTTTCATCATGTTGTTTCTGCTTGTTTTTGAGTTTCAGAGTTTTTGTTTCAGTTGTGCATGGATGACAAAGTTGTGTGACTGCCTTTGTTTTTTGTTTGTTTTTTTTTACAGTTTACAGGTTTACGTGACAGTAAAAATCCAATAAGTGGGATTAATCAGGTAATTGCGATAATCAGATCTGGCGGGTTTATATTCATTTGGAAAATCCTTTTTTTTTTAAGTAAACATGCACAAACACAACATGACTGGGAGAAATCTGTGTGCTAATCCTGTTTGTCAGTATCAGATGAAGTAATCCGATAAAGCAAATCACATTATGTGGTTAGATATTCACTTATCAATTAACTCCAGATATTGGATAATGAGCAGTTTTGTAACACATTTAAACCTGCTCTGTGACAATTATTTTGAATACGAATCTAGGAATTCACAACATCATTCCAGCATCAACATTGCAGTGTGTCATCACATCAAGTGTATTTAATTAAACAAAGTGAGTGAGTGACCGTTTTTTGTTGTTGTTACACCCTCATGCCAATCTGAGCCAATATCAACAACAACGGATGAAGCTGGATATGTTAATAGAAACAGATTTAAGTGCAGAATTAGTTATTTAACTACCGAGGGAAAGAAAGTGGAGAACTGGTATCTAGTGTAAATCTATCCCGAATCAAGTGTACGAGTCACATGATCTACTGTAACAGCCCTAGAAAGGAGCAGCCAAAGTCTCTCTCTCTCTCTCTCTCTGGGAGCTTTTTTTGTTGTTTTTGTTTTGGGGGGGGGGGTGAATGGATGGATTTCTGAACGATATGAAACCAGTGCTTAGCTTCATTCACATTTCCAGTATTAAAAGTGCATTTTGTTTTACAGATCTACTCCTCTTCAGATTCACAGCATTCATTCTACAATGAGTTTTGCCGTTGTCATTTTTGCCTGATGTTGTGCGGTTCCTCGATTTTGTTCTCTGACGACTTCTGTCATAGCTGTTGACGACTCCCTTCCACTCTTCCCCTGCAGAGTGACACGGGAACACAGAGAGAGCCTTGCCAAGCTGGCCAAACAGTTCAGCAACAAGGCGAAAGAGACGCTGAGGAAAGTGCGCTCCAACGCTGTCACACAGGTGAAGAAGGCCAAGGAGGGACACTCGGAGGACACGATAAGACTCGTCGAAAAACAGGTATGAGGCGGGAAGAGCTAAGGAGAAGTTAGTCATAAAAACTGAAAGAGGAGTGTTGCTTTGCATCTCACAGATGTCATGCATCTCAACTTTTTTTTTTTTTTTTTTTATTGGAAAAGATGAATGAGTACCAGGAGAAGATGAAAGCATTTTTGAAAACATGTAAAGATAATAGTGTGGAATGAAATGAAGAATCGCTTTACTGAAAGGCAACAGAAAACAGAAAGAGACTCGGCCTTGTTTTAATTGAGCTCAGAGTTGGAGTGTTCCTTTTTCCAAATATTTGGTGCATGAAAACTTATATATATTACAGTCTATTTTACAGTCGTTTTTATAACAACTGAGGAAAGAAATGATTACAAGCAAAAGAAATGCCTAAAAAAGTGAAAGATTCTCTTTAAAAAAAAAAAATCTAAACTCAACCCATCATCGGGTCTGTTATCTGGTGGCTCACACCTTGGAGATTCTTGAAGGCGTGTTATATCGGCATTTGAAAAATGTGATTCCTTCATGCTCCGTCTGCTGCGCCAGCTGTGATATCACATTGATGGCATCGTCAGCGAGGCAAGAGTACACAGTGAGGTCAAGTCTTCATTGTGATTTCTGTCCTAAACGATTGGTCGACATTTACTGCCCGCTGTTCGAGCACCTCAAGTCCGGCCCATTACCAACCCTGGGAGAAGGACTGGTCACCGGGCTCCCACACTAACCCTGCCCCCCCTACGTCATGTCAGGATCAGCGGGTTGCTCCTGATGCTGTTTCTCTCCCATCTTTCCCTCTTCGCCTGCACAGATTCAGCAGATGGCAGACAGCAGTGCGGTGGACGTTGACAAACTCCTCGCAGCCAAGACGAAGGAGTTGTTAGGGTGACCGGGATGATTACAAGAAACACACGAGGTCTTGTATTTAATTCGTGTTGGTTAGGTGACACACGCAACATGTCGATAATATACTGGATCCCGGTGAGGAGGCAGTGCTTGGGTCACACACATCTCCTCCTGCAAGGACATCATTTGAGTCAACCTGGCAATAACCGGGCTCTCCGCCTCTTCTCTCGGGCCTTCCAAAGGTCTTGTGTGATATTTGTGTTTGGCTGCGATAGAGCATCCGCAGAAACTGGCACGGAAACAACAGCGACAGATCACCCGTCACCTCCATCTTCCCCCGTCACGCTTCCCGTCTTCAAACAAACACCACGCATGGGACGAATGGACTTTTAATGGGATTTGTGGGCCTCCTCCTAATCAAACTTCTTGCCACAGGAGCTGTCTGTTTATATAAAGCGAGCGCACCCGTCCGAATGTAAACTGGCTGCGGGTTTTTCTTGGTGGCGAGAGCGCAAGAGGGTCTGTTCCAGATACGTGGGAGTCGGCCCAGCAGACACTGTTTGCGTGTTGCCAAACATTTGTTTCGCATTGATTCCAAGTCTGTTAAAAATGCACTTGAAGGGAGGGGAGAAAAAAAAAAAAAAAGGCCTTTAATTTCTGTCCCGTGTAGAGGATTGATAATATGGTTTCTCTCTTTTAAACACAATAAAGTCAGGAAAGTAACATAATTGATGGTCTCCATTAAAGAAACACTGCTTTGTACCATGTGCGTCATCTTTTTTTTCTCTCTCTCTCCTGTTTTCTTTTCTTTTCCCCCCACGTTTGGTTTGAAGTTGCCCCCTCCTCCATTAGTCCGAGTGATAATGGACTTTTCCTGTGCGTGGACCTGGAGGCCCTGGCTGCTGGCAACACCGTTCAGGAAAAGAGGCTTTTAACGCTGCGCACTTGGCTGTCTTTGTCTTTAAATAGCGGCCTTTTAAAAGCCACAGTCAGGAATTGTAGTTTGAGCACTTGTTGAAATCGAGACGATAACAGGAATTGTTTGAGAAACCAACCCGACACACACACACACACACACACACACACACAGCGCTCTGCTTTCATCTCGCTGCTGTTTACACCAGCTCCAGGCTTTCCGTGCCATTATGCGGTCAGTGTCATCATCTTCATCGTGATTTGTTTTGCTGCTTCCGCTACTGGTCGCAAGCAGCCCACAAGTCAGACAGGCTTTATTTTAAGTTTGCCCACACACTTGGTGTTAAAGCCACACAGTCATTTGATGATTGCAGCGCCCCAGCTTTGCAATATCCTAATTAGGTTTGTATCAAAATCCTTTCCAGTGAGAGAGATGAAGAATAGTGACGAATCAGATTTTATGGTGGGTTTTTTTTTTTTGGGGGGGGGGGGGGGGGGGTTTCTCTCATGACGATCCATATCGTAGCGCATGCTGTAGCTTGTACTCCTTTTGCCCTCAATGCTCTGTCTCTTTCAATGGCTTTGCTTTAATGGTCTAAACAGACCAGAGTCATTGGATAAACAAGAGTTTAGCAGAGGAGTGGCAGCGTTGGGACAGAGGAGGAGCGGGGTGGAAATGGCAGGTTTTTGTGGTGATTCGAGGGTCCATATGTCAGCAATTTGAGGGCATTGTGTACCTTGGCCTAAAACAGAGGCTTCATGATCGATGGAGGGGTGAAAATCTCCCAAGTCTCTGGCGCAGAACACAGGCAAGCACAAGGAAATTGCTTTCAGCTGATAGCTTCATTTTGCTTGACATTTATCAAGTGAATTACCCCCGTTCCTTTCTAATGTTTACTACTCCCAGCAGCGCCTTTAGACGCAGTTGTGTTGCGCCCGTGACACCGGGATTGTGTGCAAGTGGAAGAGATTTTGTGTCTTTGTGGGAGTTTTGGTGTGTCCTTTGGCGATTCCTCACAAAAACATACAATTCTTAATTAGTTCAGTAAACGTTTGATTTGATGGCAAGCTTTTATCTGCCGCTATTGCGCCAAGGCAAAGATCAAGAATGACACGGCAACAATATTGTATTGTCTTGATTTGCAACAGGCTCTTTATAAATATGTTTTTTTAATTCTATTTTTATTAAGACAAACATGAAGGGAAAAAAAGTTTCCTGAAAATGACATATCATAATAGAAATGCTTTTCTGAGCTCGAAAGGCCCAGCGCCTGGGACTGAATCATATTGCTCCATCCTTTCCTTTTCAATGCACACTATACCGTGGACAGATGACCAGTCCATCACAGGACAGACAGAGAGAGTGAGAAAGACAAACCCACAATCACACTCGCAGACCACACACACCAGTTACCCTTAAATGCATGTTTCTGAGCTGTAGGAGGAAACTCGCGCGTTGACAAGGGGGGGATACTCGGCAATAAAATGGCACCTTGTGCTCGGAATCAAACCTGTGGGGAAAGACTGTCAACCTCGACCACCATGCAATATTGATCGTGTGACTAAATACTTATATTTTAATATTTCAAGCTCAACTGGAGCCTGTTGACATAATGGATTAATTTAAACGTTTTCCTCAGATAAAAGAATGTTACTGGAAACTTCAGTGATCATTGCCTCCATGACTCAAACGAGCGCGAATGTTGATGCCGAAAGTCAGATCAAAGCGTCGAATTTGTTTTACTCATGAGTCAAAATGATCACATCTATTTTTCTTTGTTTCACAAACACAATTATAATACTGTAGTAGTCGTCCAAAACAACTTGCTGCTGCGCTGTTTAACATGCTAAATAAAAAGACCAGAACACTTGAAGTGCCTAACACAATATTTTTCTCTTCAATCAGCTTGAGTAAATTTATTTATTTATTTTTTTCAATTCACATCCTTTGTCGGGCTGCTTTCAGCTGGATGTGACTGTTTAGGTCATTTTAACACTATAATGAAGCAGTTAATCTTATTTTTCCTTTTTTTTTAATTTATTGTTTTTTTTATCAAGAACCATAATATCAATTTCAACTCTTTTCAGAATTTAATACTCCATTATAATATAATCTAGAATTTACTTCTGCGATTAATAAAATATTTCTATTCTATTCTATTCTTGTATTTGTAACCACTCAATTCCAACAATTACACGAAACATGAAGGCTTAAGAAAGGTGTTCAAAGCGGCTGATTTAAATCATGCTTTTCAAAGTTTGTACGGTTCATGTCGTAAATGATTGTTAAAATTGCACAGTGTGTCGTTGGCATCATTAAAATGGATCTCCGGAGAAGTGTGTGAATGCTCAGACACTGTCGGGTGTTGATTTCCTCCTGACACGCAACTACTGGAGATACACATGCAAAACAGATCAAATTGACCATAAAGGTATTCCTCGTGACACGTTTAAGTACATATAGTGCTGGTAATGTAAGCGATCATGCACGAATGGCAGCTTTATCTGAACAGCTCCGGTGTCCACACATCTGTGCTCCCACTAGAACAAAAATGAATCAATATCTTTTGAGTTCCTCTTGATCTCACTCTCCCTTCCCTCTCTCTTACTCACGTCTGCATCGCCACTTTCCATGCAGATTTCTGTATTGCATTATTCAGATCTTTCAAGAGAATACTCCGGAGTGTCTAATACGATTTTGCCAAAGAGGCCTGCTTTACTTTGTAGCCACAGTATGTGTAAGAGCAAAGGAGGAATGTATACCGCGCCTCTCTTCCCTTTTTACAGTGTCTCATTATACCCCGAGCCTCACGTCCCCAGCACTGCAGCAAAACCGCAGAGGAGGCCGCGCAGTCGCCCGATGACAGAGCTGACCACTTCAGCTCAGACAGAATTGGATTGATCCCACATAGGCACCTCTCATCCACTCCATCTCGCTTGCTCTCTCTCTCTCTTGCTCTCTCTCTCTCTCTCGCTTCTCATCACCTCTGGAGTGTGAAGAGCATCAGTGTGTGAGAAGCCACCCTGAAGATCTCATCAAGAATCCAATCAGCGCGTGAATACAAAATGCTCTCTCAAAATGCGATGATGGCGGGAGGAAAACGACATATTGAGAGAGCCTTTTTGGAGAGAGAAAAAAAAAAAAAAACATGTCTGCATATGCAAACTGAGCTTAAAATTTAAATGGATTTGATGTTCTTGAGAGTATCTCTGACCCTTTTACAGATGCAGCAACGGGCTCACAGTATGTGCAGATTAGCTTATTAATATTTATAGAAGTAATTGTTGAACTGTGTGCCGTGAGGCCTCGTATGTTCCTGGAATAATGGAGGTTGGTGTTCAGGCCTAATCCAGGTGGGTGCTCTAACAGCCTCTAACGGGGAAATGGTCGGCCATTTTAGGAGGAAGTTAGATATCCTAATAATCAGGTAAGCTAATTCTGAGCAGCGAGAGTGTTTCCTTCCGGAGCTGTTGGCACGTCAGTCATTCACAGAATTGCTCCTGTCTGGTCTGCGAGCCATTTTAACCCCCCCCCCCCCCCCCCACACCATCCCATGCATTTACTGAGGACCACACGGCTCCTTTTTGATCGCCTCTACACCCACGAGGAGTCTCCCCAACCGTTGTAGGGACCAACCAGACGTTCCAACACACACACACACACACACACACACACACCAACCTCCTGCTTCTCCACTCTGAACAAAGCGTTCCTCAGTCTAAAGTGGTTAAACTGTCATTTCAAATCGTCTGGACATCGTGATTACCGGCATGGGAGGAATTATATATTTAGCTTTATGTCCGTCGCCATTTCCTCCCCCCTCCCTGATCTGAAGTGACTAGCCAGTAGTGCCCTCGATATTACTATCTCTGAGGAGTTTAAACCTTCCCCCCAGGAGACAAGAGTAATCAAGGGCTGCCAGCAGGAGAGAGAGAGGGAGAGAGAGAATGAGGGGGAAGAGGAGGGGGGGAGCACAAGGTGTGGGGTGGGTGGTGTTGAAGCGCTGTAGTGATGGGAATGACAATGGACTCAATTTACAGATCTAACTATGTGCCTTCCTTTCATTTCTAACAGAAAATAAACAACACTTTCTACAAAGTCAGTAAATCTGCACACTTCTGCTGGTTTAGAAGTAACATTAAGTAAAAACGTTGTATTATTGCTATAACAGGTGTATTTTTTTTAATCGAATAAGTTATTCAAAAAATAAGGACAATTCAACTCTTGAAAGATAATTGTGTCCAAAAGCTACTAATAAACTGGCCTGTGTGCTAAGGCAATACTCCTCACACGATTTAGATGAAGTATTGCAAAATACTGCTCAATTTCCTGCATATAAAATGTTTGTATTAGGAAAGTATGCACTCAGATCCACACCTTTTTCCATTTTTTTTTTTTTTAAAGAACTAAGACTAGTTTTATACAGTGTAATCAAACATGACTTCTGTGCTCGTTCCTTAATCAGTTTCACAAAAGATGCAGACAACAAATTACAAAAGTAACAGCTGTAGCATGTGAGACAAACCATGCACACCCATGTCCGTCGTGCGGCAGTTTTTCATTCAGTCAACAACAACAACAAATACATTGATAGTTTTTCTTCATCTGTAAAGTACACAGTGGATCAGTGAATCTACACAGCCGCCCGGCCTCCACGAATCACATCCATCCCGAAGAGTCTCATTCATCCTCAGTAACGTCACCCGCTCGCTCATAAATAAAGGTGAACCGTTAGGAAAGCAGATGAACGCGGCCAACAGACTGGACAGGAAGCCTGTTAATCTGCAACCCTATCCAGGACCTGGTCGAGTGAAACCCGGCTCAGCTCGGCTGACCGAGGCCCGCGAGGAAGGAAGTGAAGGACTCAGGAAGTAGTGTTCAGAGCTTTCACCAGTTATATCCATCACAGTGTGCAGTGATGGAGGCCAGTGTGTGTGTGTGTGTGTGTGTGTGTGTGTGTGTGTGTGTGTGTGTGTGTGTGTGTGTGTGTGTGTGTGTGTGTGTGTGTGTGTGTGTGTGTGTGTGTGTGTGTGTGTGTGTGTATTGCTGTTTCACCAGTCATATCCATCACAGGGCCCTGTCTCCAGGCCCGGGCAAGAGGACTGGAGGGTCATTAGAGGGGCTGGGCTTCAGGCTGCAGCGCTGCACTTTAACTAAACATCTTTTCCATAAAATAAATGCTTCCAGGTTACCGTGGGTCCCGGAGAACCCCGCTCGTCTTGCTTTTGCTGCCACTCATCTGATCCCAATTACCAGGCAGGCTGGGTCAGTGCCAGTGGAGAGTATACAGACACAAACCCGGAGCTGTGAGACACCAGTGAGGACCCAGAACCCACCACAAAAAAAACAAAACAAAACAAAAAAAAACAAACAGCTGGGGCATCTTTTGGCGCTCAAATCAAAACAACATCATACGTTTGTCTCACCTGGTCCCGTGCGTCAGGTCTCCCTGCAAACTTAGCAGATATAGCGTAATACAAACAATAACACTTGGGTTTTGCTGCACAGACCATTTGTTGTTTTTCACCCATGCTTTTAAATGGCCTTGAACATGTAGGAGGAGGTTAAGTGTCTGGCTCGAGGGCAGAGAGCTGTTGACCTATCTGCAATGGGAATCTAACCACAAAGCCACCTCGCAATCCATCTAAATGCTAAGCTGATGGAAATTTGACATTTGAGATCTATGGGCCAAATGGGCCCATTTCACAGTTCCACATGTACAAATAGATTTAATCTACTGTATGAACTGTAAATTGGAACAGGTTTTCAGTGCAAGTTTACAATCCAATTCAGGACTGTTTATTTTTGTGGCACCTTTCGGTGAATACTTAGAAAATACTTCAACAAAGTTTCAGTTTTGATGAGGTTTTATCTTTCAGTCCCGTTCATTTAACTTTTTAATCAGTCTGTAAATGGTTTAAATGAGCATGATGGGTCAAATCAAAATAGATTACTATTTAAAAAGGTTTTCTAAGGCAAGCACATATACGTGAGTTATTTAGTGGAGTTTTTAGAAACCTTCAAATTAGGGCGACAAAAAAACAAAACAGAATACATTTTTGTAACAATCTTTTTACTTTTTACTGTAATACTGCTTTTTAAGTGTCTAGTTAACCTCAATAGTTCGGGCAACTAAATAAAAAAAATTAATAAATACTCAACTAAAGTTGCATTTTAAGCATATTCTTTTTTTTAAACAGCCATGTTAGTTTTCAGTTGATTACAGGATCATTAAAGCTGTGAAGCAATACAACTTGATGTGTCCTGTTTAGGCTCCTAATATTTTTTTGAAGTAACGTTGCTCTCTGCTACAAATCCCTTCATGCTAAATCAGACCAAGTTCAGTGTCGTACCATATCATGTTTTATGAGTAGGATATATACATCATGGCGTATTATTGCATGTGTCTTGTTATGACAAACATTTCAACTAAAATGTGTACACTTACATAAGGTTATGGCTTTAAAAGCATGTCTTCAAAAGTCTAGAATTAATTTTCACTTTATAAAACAGCATAAAAATCCTTAGCAGCTCCAGTTGGCAGAGTAAAATTTATATAAATAAGTTTGAATAATAGTGTGACGAAATAGCACAAATCAGAAGTAGGGGTTTGGAGGGTTTTGTTTCTATGAAATAAAAATGATTAAAGAGCGTATATTTGTTGTTTTAAAGCATGCTAATTTGCAATCTGACTTCTTTGATAAAGAGCCAATACAGATGCACAGAGTGAAGCTCAATGCATCTTTTACATTAATGTTAGCTCATTTCAAATTGAAAAGCCTGTACCATATCATAACAAAGTTTTATGGATATATATATATCAGCATTTTTTTATGTTTAAAAAAAGCTGAATGTTCTATTAATATAGTCCAGTGTGAAGATATTAAAGACTGCATGTGTGTCTCAGCCAGCACATTCATTGCACACACTCTATTTGTATCAAATGTTCGCGGGAAATCCGATCTGAGGAAAGAGGAAGAGTGGATCATAGTGATGTATATACCCTGTGTGTGTGTGTGTGTGTGTGTGTGTGTGTGTGTGTGTGTGTGTGTGTGTGTGTGTGTGTGTGTGTGTGTGTGTGTGTGTGTGTGTGTGTGTGTCTTTATATCCATACATTATTGAATAATTGTTTCCTGATGCTTACCTCTTCCCTGGAATATTAATTACTAAATGATGAAACTTTGCTGGTCTCAGAGGTTGACACCGAATAAGGAAATGGGGGCTGCGCATGTAGGAGATCATACGCTGGTGAATGGGGGTTAACTCTCATTTTGTGTGTAGTGTGTGGTTTGTGTCTCTGTTGGGAGGCAGGAGAGGGTGATGGGTAAAGCAGTCCAGCAGTGTTGGGGAGTTTAGTCTCAGGGGAAGGGGGTTTTTTTGTGGGGGGGGGGGCAAAATAGTTTTGGGGGCAGGCTTTGTTGTTATTCTGGCATAGTATCAGTTATCAATAGATTCAAGTCATGTTTGGATACAAATTCCACTCCAGTAGAGCAAAAGCAATATTACAGCTGTTTATGGACGCGATGGATGTGTGTGTGTGTGTGTGTGTGTGTGTGTGTGTGTGTGTGTGTGTGTGTGTGTGTGTGTGTGTGTGTGTGTGTGTGTGTGTGTGTGTGTGTGTGTGTGTGTGTGTGTGTGTGTGTGTGTTCCTTGTCAAATCAAGAGATTTAACATGCAGCACTGGACAAACCTATTTTTTTACGATTCTCGAGATAAAATAGGATAAGAATCGATCAAACAGGCACCTTGATTACCCTATAATAAAAGCTTACATGCCAGCAAAAACACATTTTTTGGTTGTATGTTTTGCTTTCCTTCTCTTTGACCTTCTAATTCCAAGATTAGTCTCATAATTAGAGTACATTTTCATGCGTTTGTTATAAGATGACGTCAGAAACCTTCCACAGCTCTCACTCTGTATACTAAGGAGGATGGTGCCATCCAGTGGAACCAGTGTGTAAGCAGAGAGAGGATCGATACAGCATGCACCGTATTCATAGCTGAACTAAAATCTGGTTGTGGATATTTCAGGATGTGCAGCAACATAATAAAACGACTCCCTGATCTTCCCTTGTTGATATTTACACTGCAACTGTTTTTCTTTAGCTGTAAGTGAAACTAATGAATCTCTTCATTGAAACACCACATTGTTTGGAATCAATGTCTTAAATTCTTAATACTTTGAGAAAGCTGCTTAAATTAAAATGCAAAATGCAAAGCAACTTAAATATTTCATCATAAGTTTGTTTTGCTTTTGTTTGGGTTTTTTTGGGGGGGGACCTTCAATTTAAACCCCTGAACAAGATCTTTTCTCTCATTTGATCAGTCTGTTGTCTAAATGTCTTTGTTTTGTCGCCATGAAATGTTGTTGGCATGAGGAAAGCGACTGTCGGGACACTACGACCCACTCAACTAACAGGTGAATTCCAAAGACATGCCAGGTGATTATGATCACAAGACATAGATTTATTTTAGATTTTTCATTGGTTCATTTATCAGACAAGCATTTTTATATTTGGATCTTGCTGTTGATTTACGAACTGATCAATCAGGAAAATAGAAAACCATCAACATAGGTGGAAAGAAGGATTTAGAATAAGTTTTGATAAATCTGGGTTGAAAAGAAGGTTCGATTTAATTGCCCTTTCTTCTGCTATTTGTGATTCTTCTTCTGTGATTGCCCTGTCTGGTTTCAGTAAGGAATCGCTCTCTTTGTTTTTCACAATTTTGACTGCGAGAGAGACGTCGATGACAAATATTGTAACGTAAATTGCCACATCATAAAATTTCTGTAAAAGCGTTTCTCAATCCTGTTGACGGACTTCCCGAATCCTTCATGTTTTACACCTCTTCCTGCTCCAATCCCCCAGGTCAAGAGGACGATTCCTCATAAAATGACCAAACGTCTAACAATGAACCTTTCATGTGAGTCGCTTGAGTCAAAGTAGATATGGGTGTAGTAATAAATATAATAGTGACAATAAAACAAGTTCAGATAAGCACCATTTCCTGACAGTCGGATCGTTTCCTCTTTTCTTCCGAGCTTTCACACAATTTCCAGTTGTTCACGTGAACAAAGTAAAGACCAGATGGTGTAATCATTTAAGGGATACATTTCTAGGAACATAAAAAACAGAGACTTAAAAGCAATACAGAAGAATATTCTTCAGTAATGAGGAATCCGAGGGACTTTTTTGGTGAACGTTTATTTACTGTACAACAAATAAAGTGACATTATCGTTGACAATACAGTCACATCTGATGTGCGCAAATCATTCAAATCAACCATTTTAATTCTGTTTTATAACTGAAATGCACGAAATATCACAGCATGCCTTCATGTGGACTTTATTTTTGCATTAATAGCCTATGTGTGTCTTTACAAGTCGAGACTTTAGTTGGACTTTAGTCATGGCAGTTTGTTTAAAGTCCCTAAGAACTTGAACAAACAAAACACAGAGAGAGAGAGAGAGAGAGAGACAGAGATTCTGATTCACCAATTCGCCTCTGCATGACTCTGTGACAAAACCTAAGTATCTTGAGGGGAAACCCATCGATACACAGTGAGAACAATGTGCAGACTCTAACCAGGGACATTTTTGCTTTGATGCAAGAGTTCTCACCAAATCCACAGTGTTTACTTTTTAAATGACTGTGTGTCCTCTTGATATGACTGTGTCCATTATTTGAAACTACAGTGCTTTAGCAGAATTGTTTGTCTCGATTATTCCCTCTTCTGGTCTCTTTGGGATTTTCTTAGCCAGTGTGATAAAACTCAAACTTATTTTTTTTTGTTTTGTTTGTTTTAACCCTGTGGTGCCGAGCATTGTAAATATTTGGAGAACATTCTCTTCACAGTTCATCTTTCACGTCTCTGTTTATGTGGTAAATGATATGCATATCTCATTAAGGAAATGATAACAAGCAGCCCAGTGCTGACTGCAGGGATTTAGAGTTTACACAAAGTCTCCACCTGCAATTCAGCTGAGGGACACATCATCCACCATTCGTGAGCACGGACGCTATCGTTGTTTAAGATGATCCCAATATGATCAAAAATCAAGATCAAAAGTATGGCTTTTGGTCAGATGTAGAAGGAATCACATCAGCTAAATAGAGGGCTTTCTGAGTCATGTTTTACCATTAATGAGGACATCTCTTCCCAGCAACATCACTAACACAACACACTTCCTCTTCATGGTGAGAACTTGATTCTTTGCTTACACTTACAAATGACCCCAATACTGTCCTTTTGCTTTCTAATGCCCCAACCCAGTGAGCAAACAGAAATCCCTGCAATCTACTAAACCAGGTGTGTCAAACTCATTTCAGTTGAGGGGCCACATCCACCCTAATCTGACCTCTGGAGGGCCGAACAAGTCAAACGTAACATATTAAACTGCAGATATGGACAAATGCAAAGTCTTTCCTTCTTTTGAGCCTTTTGTAACTGCAAGAATTTGCCAGTCTATTCTAAAATATACATATTAAAGTTAATCAGACATTATATTTGCAAAAAAAAAAAAAAAAGCACAATATCTGGATCTGGATGTCATATTCAGGATTAAAACAATTTGTCATCATCTGGAAAAAAATTTGGAGTTTACGTGTCTAAAGTATTACTTCACATAAATTAGACACCTTTATTGTGAAAGGTGTTGCGTTATATGACCTCCACAGATGCATTAATGTCGGGGGTTCAATTCTGACCAATGTCATTTTTGCCAATCTAGTGTTTTTACATCAGCCTCTGTCAGTTTTCATATTTATACTTAAAAAAAAGAAAAAAAATCACATGGCGGGTCGGATTAGATGCTCTGGAGGGCCAGTTCTGGCCCCCGGGCCGCATGTTTAACACCCCTTTACTAAACGCTTCAACTAAATGCAGCTGACATCAATGAAAACAAAGTAAAGGCGACTTCCTCAATTTTGCCTATTTACACTTTTAATGGTGCAGTTTTATGAACATTAGTTGTATTTTTTTATTACTCTACAAATGAGCTCATATTCGTCACCTCTCGTGTTTGTCCAAATCACAAACAGGACGAAAGCTTTAGAAAAAGCTGTCTTTATTAGACTTCGACTTCGACTTCGACATTCTTTATTGTCATTCAAATTTGCACTTTACAATACAGATAAAAACAAAAAATACTTTGCATTGGCTCGTTGTAGTGCAGGATGAAAAATACAAATAAACATATTATGCAGCATACTTTGGCTTGTTAAAAATAAAAAAAGAAGAAGAAATAGATTAGTTTTTTTTTGTTTTTTTTCTTCACATGCAGGAACATTTTGAATGTGAGGTTCTATTGATCTATTCAATCCTTCCTACACAGCGCATCACATTGCAGCAGCTCTTTGGGGCTTATAAAAATGAAAGTCTGACCATAAAAATGTAACAGAAAACACAACAAAATCCAACACCAGCATTTGGTGACATGTGTGTTGCTTATGTTCGTGTTCATTCAGGAATGCAGAGATTGCTTTCACAGCTTCAAGCTTTGAGGAGAAAGGGTCTCAAGCAGGCCACAACCTGTGACCTCCATGTACAGTTCATTTCTTAACTTGTCCTGAAGTGACTCTCTCGCTCTCTCTGCATCTGATTGATACAGTCGTCAGCATTGACACAGGTCACCATCCCAGTGCTGCAGTCGACATATGAGAGAGGGCAAAAAGACCCTTTAGACGAGTTGACATGGGACAAAACATGTGGCAGCAGCTTTCTTCCAGAATAAAAACCAAGTCCCACTGACCACTGGGACTGAAGCGTGGGGGATTCACGGGCAAACCCTGACTAAATAAAAGAAACATAATTAGCATCAGAACCTTAAAAAGCACTTTTAAAAAAGGAATGTTATTATCATGTAGAGATAAAGTCTTCAAGAGATTATTCACCTTCTTTGAAAGCTGTTGCCTCGTTCTCATTTTCTTGTTCTATTTGTGTAGCTGACGGGAAGAAACAGCATGGTCAGGCATCTCACACAGAAGTTAAAGATATTTGCAGAAGTTAACAGTCATCTTTGCTCGCACCTCATTTAAACGTGCAACAACAGCTGTTCAACGCAAATTAACTGACCGGCACTTTTCCTGGGTCGAACATATTTAATGGAGGATTATTAGACTGTATGCACAGTGAACCCAAGCAGCGTGAGAAAAATACAGAAAACGTAGCCTGAATTACTCCTGTTACGTCTAAATTGTACTCACTGTTGTTAAAAATACAAATGAAGTACAAGTTTATTCCTTTTAATTGCACTGCCAAACACAGACATTTGATGTAATACACAGTAGCTGTGTAAAATGTGCTTTTGAAACAAACAACAACAAACTACTGAAGCGTACAAAGATTACACGTTGGCAGATGTAGATTTAAGGAATCTTCTCTGGTAAGAAATAATAGTGAACCAGATTACATGGAATGATGAAGAAATATGAGTAGAAAAACAAAAAAAATGGTGAGTATTTTCCACTTTGTCTCCAGTGCAACTAATGAATGAATGAATGAATGAATGAATGAATGAATGAATGGCACCGGTTTTGAGACTCACATGCAGCTGCAGGAGATGAAGGTCTTTCAGCCAGAAGGTTTCTGGTGCTGAGACTGTTGAACCCTGTTAAAAAACAATGGCGAGTATATGAGCAGGTGTGGAAACACAATATATTGTACGGCACGCACAGCACGAGAGCGACATTATAATACATGTGGTAATTATTATAATACAATTTAAAGTTACTTACTTTTTCCAAACATTTACATTGACTTAGATAACACACGCCCAACATTTTTTCCCCCTCGCAAATTATATCATGTGCAGCTCAGTTGCTCTATAAGGTCAAACTCTGCATCTTGAGTGAAACTTCTTATCACCGTGGGAGAGTGTGATGCTACTATTGAAATGACTGAGGTGTTTGTTGCACCTATACATTCCAAAGCCCTGAATTCCCCAATGCACACAAGTCAAAACCATAGTGGATGTGAGTGAGCTTAAAAAGTAAGCTTTAAAAGATGATCTTCTGTCAGTCATTGCAGTATTTTAAGTCATATTTTATGAATGTGTTGAGACAGATACACTACAATTGTACTCTAAAGCAGTGCGTTGTTGCGATCAAACAACAAACTCTAATCTATAGGTGTACTGTCCTCGTTATTTTTAAATAAACTAAAAAAATGACGATGTCATGTATCCTGTCTGAAATAGCAAAGACTCATGTGAGTGCTTAGAAGGAAGTCAGGTTTGTTTTGTGTGCATGTGAGTGGAAAACCCGGTCTTGCTGTGACCACACCCATCCTACACATTTCCCTTTGTTTGTCTGTTTATCTGCGATGACTGTGTTGTATGCAGGGCTATATGAATTAAGTTTAATTGAACTGAACTAAATTGTGCAGCTGTGATTTTCCCTTGTAGTGCTGTCATTTCTAATGTTAGCGCCACTGATTGAAACTGGAATGAATTCTTTGCAGATCTGCGTTTTCTTTTCGAGTGCATTGCATCTTATTTGTAACAAGTCCAGACCTTCCCCACAATAATCTCAACTGTAAGCACACAGATGAGTAATGTGTTGGTACCTTTTCGTCGTCCATATGTGAACAGTCCGGCTGTGACGAGAAGCATTATGACTACTATGCTCAGCACAATAGTAAGAGCAGCACTATTTACTCTGGGAACCGGTATATCATCTGTGAAAAGAGGGAAACAGAACATTGAGTAATTACTGCTAACTCGTCGGTAATTCACGTGAACTCAAGTGATCTGTTATTATTTTTAATATGTTAACCCACAGTGGAAATAACCAAACCTCCCAGAGACAAACACCTGCAGACTTCCTCTCACTGGACAAGGTCTAAACCAGCCATTTTCATTTGCGATGCACACATTTATACATGACAAACAAACATGAAAACGTCAGTAAATGCATGGATTCTCACAAATGACATGTTGTGCTCTTTACACATTGCGAGCATGTATAACATGCTCGGCTCAAGGTCGGCCACCCACGGTGTCACTGAGTCATCAGGAAAAATTGTAGGCTGAGTTTATGGCACATCTCAACTCTTGTAGGCTTGTTTGATGGTTTGAACGTTTGATGTTGAATTGAAATGTTAAATAATGCAAAGACTGAAGGCGATGGGGAGAGGTTTATAAGACAGCGAAACCCCTAAAAGCTGGTATTTCTGCATCAGTTTTGTTCCACCCTGAGCTGGTAGAGGAAACTTTGGAGGCGTAAAGACAAATGAAAGCAGAGGGGAGCAGCTAGAGAGAACTGTGATTGTATTGTGGAGGTATTTTGGTTTTTTTTTGTTGTTATTCACACCATGCAGAATAGTGTTCTTGTATTGTCTCAGAATAAACCCTTAAGAGGAATTTTTTTTTTTTATCATTTCAGGTCACCATGCTAGAGCTCGTCCCAACTGACTTTGGGTTCATTCTGGACAGATCCATCCCAGGGCAATCACATCTGAGGACATTTAAAGTGCCTCCAGTACCTGGAGAAAACCCTTGCATACGCAGGGCGAATAGAAGGAATACGAAGTTTACCTGGAATATGAAATGTAGAGGAGGTGGAGGTGCCGTCATTTGAAAAATAGCACGTGTAGTTGTTTTCCTCTGATGAGCTGACTTGTATCTGGCTGGTGATTTGAAGCAGTTGGTCTGGTGTGGACACCGCGGTGGTGTTGGCTCTGCGTGTCTGCATGTGTCCGTCCTGCCACACTACCGAGGACCTGGGGTATCCCTCAGACTGGCAGCTGAGCAACACCCGATCAGCTCCCGCAGCCTTTTCAATGCTCTTCGTCACTGTTCTATAGGGCGCTGCCAGGAGAAGAGAGAGATTAAGAAGTGTGGATGAGCATTGTAACTGAGAGATCTAATCTATTTGTGATTGAATTGAGTAACGTCTGAGGTTCATTTTCAGGAATAGTGACTGTTTCACTGCCTGGAAGTGACAACGTGCCGTAGCCGTTCCTGGAACAACACTCATCCAATGGCTAAATCTGAAAACAAACACATTTTTACTTTCAAAAATCAAATCTTTACCTGCAACAAATAAACTTAAAGTTTTATAGTCGGCTCCTTCATCTGTATGGACCAGACACTGGTAGGTCCCAGAGTCGCTGATCGTTAACCTGGATATCTGTAAAATGACAAAATAAGATGAAATATTTAAGTATCTAGTTGTATATTGACAATTCGTAGACGTCACATTTTCTGGATATTCTGTCTTGTGTCACTGAGATAGAATTAAAACCCTCAACAATGTTTGGAATATTAACAAATTCAATCTTAACCACTCTTTCTGAAAAAAATAGGCTTCCTTTGATTACAGAATCAGCGTAGGAGCAGGTAAAGTAAGTTAGTAATTAAATGTCCACAGGCAAGTAAAATCAAAGCACACTCATCCTGGGGTTTTGGTCTATTTTGAACCTAGACAGTCATGGCTCTCAGGAGAGTCTGTGAATGGCCACATGAGCCACAGGGCATCACATGATGCAACAGAATCCGATCGTGAATCATAACCTCATGGCTTTAAAAAATATTTCCCTCCCTGTGTAATCTATTTATCTTATTATGAATGAATGGATGACAATAAATCTTATTCTCAATATATGGAATTCTGTAAACAAAGGATATGATTATTTACACAAAGAAACACCCAGCAAAAGAAGTTAAACGTCTTTGTACTGAATGAAAAACAAGGTGTCACATCAGAGATTCCCAAAAGGAAAAGCAGTGAGTTAAAACAAGCTCACCAAACCAGTCGGGGAATTTTACAGCAAACAACACATCATTTATTTAGCGAATTTATGTAAATCAGTGTGTGGCTGTCGGCGCTGACCTGCAACTTAGCCCAGCCATCATTCAGCTCGTCTGTGAGAACTTTGACTCGGCCGTGGTACTTCGGAGACCCAGCCCGCTCCACGCCGTTCTCCACCCGGATCACATCTTGCTCTGAGCCAGAGCTGATCCAGCGCCAGGTGACAATCAGGTCATTAGGACGCTCTGATAGTTTATTATTGAACATGCAGCCCATCACAACCTGCCCGCCAAACTCTGACTTGTATTCAGTTTGCTCGGCCTCCACCGTGAACAGGACTGCAGGGAAAATAGAAAAAAAAAAAAAAACGTGACTCAGCCATGCCATAAAATATTGAGCTGTAATGTGTTGGACTGAAATAAAGGAGACACTTCTGTTTTTGATTTATGTTTCTAATAACTGCACTGTGTGTTTTCTACACACCTGAGAGAGCAGGTTGAAATAAGAATTGCAGGACTGCAAGAAAGACCCAGTCCATTGAAACCTAAAGAAGAACCAAAGATTTAAAATGCTGATGTCACAGAGGAAAGGTAATTTGTGAAATGAACACCTGGGGGGAAAAAAAACAAAACAAATAGATGACAAAAAAAGAGAAAAAAAACAATATCATTAAGTGAGACCCCATTTGATAAAACAACATTTAAATCTGACTTTGCTTATCTAAGCATGACTCAGCTCTGCTGTGACGTAAACTGGCATACTTCACAAACAATGGTGGATTGTTATTTATGGAAATAATGAGTACAAGGAAGTAATTGGGGAATTTCAACCCGTGGTTACACATATATCAATACACATGATGCATAAAGTGGCAAAATTGTCGTACAAACTGAAATGTTTCAACATTTCAAGTGTGGCTTGAAAAACAAATCTTGTGACATACTGTAACATTTTCATAGCCTTGAAACTACATTTAAGAAAAACAAAGCTTGAGATATGTCAGTCTATGTGTGATAAATGTAAAATATATGAAAGCCTTGCATCTAAGTACATTACTGAGAAAATAACAAAATGGGATGCACCTATATGATATCTCTTCTCTTTCGCTGACAATATTTGCACACTAGAATCAAACGAAGCTGAACAATCAACGCACATTGTTCCAGGTCAAAACCAAAATAACAATTTCCAAATCTGTCATCCACAATTGAATGAGGCATGGGATTAGTGGATTACCAAGTTACACATTTAAGTTTATAATGTACAGAAGAAATATTGGCTGCTTCAAATACTTTGCAGTCTGGTTTTGAAAAGGAAGAAACTTTAACATTTTAACCCAAAACATTGAACAAGACTGTATTTATAGAAATATGTTGTTGTTGATCACGATAATAATAATAATAATAATAATAATAATAATAATAATAATAATAATAATAATAATAATAATAATAATCACCATCATCATCATCATCATGAGATGTTGTATGAATTTGGTTTTAAAGTGATAAACATGAAGGATGGTGGCCATACCTGCAGTTTATACGTCATCCTTCAGGTGTGCTTCCACCAGTTTTGTCCTGCCTCCGGCCCAGACTGCCGTTAACGGTCTGCAGGTCCCTTTTTAAAGGGACGATCGGCTCCGCCCACAATCGGGCAATCAAAAATAGAAACTAATCCTGTTACAGTGAAGACGCACATTTCCTCAGACATACCGCAATTGAATCCAGCACACAAAAAAAAGTTTGATTTATGTTTATCAGAATCATCCTCAGGTTCATGTGATGGAGGAAGTCAGAGCCGCTCGTAATAAGGAAGCGACGCTCATCTCTTACTGTCAGTACAGCCACAGAGGTTGTAAACCTGTCATTTGAATGATAGCATCAGATTTGAATCTCCAAACTGTTGCCAGGAAGTTTCTCTAGACCTATTCCAGCCTCTGGAGGGGACTTTTCAGGGTGCGTGGCAGTCTCTACTCATCTTTGTCTGCATGTGTCACTATGTCTCTCTGTGGGGCATTTGACTCTCGATGTATTTTCCTTTCCATTCACATGAGCTCACCGGGAACGAACAGTTTCGAAACGAACGTAAGAAGGAAGAAGGAAGCTGCCCCAGTGCGTATCTGTTTCTAATGTTGGCTGCTTCATGTAGTAAATGATTAATTTACGCACTGATGAAAGAGGTGGTAGTTAATTATTATGTGTGGGTACAATTGATTTCTCGCATATTAGAAAGTAGTTAAAGGTTTCCCTTGAGTGTTAATTACAGTGTGTGCAGTTGTTTGTTCCCCACGTAATAACACGGAGTTGGAAATTTGTTGGAAATTTTGAAGTGATGGCAGTATGTGGGAAAGACATTGCACAGTCTGGTACAGTTACCTCAGAACTAGATATAAATCTCAGGTAAAGAAGTTGCGATTACGGCATGGTAATTTTTCAAAAATGTTTAAAACAACAACATTCACAATAAAACTCCACATTCAAAACACAGATAAGCATTTGGCATTCAGGAAAGGTAAATAAAATAATTATTTGAATGGACAGTCATAATGAATCATAAAATGGATGAAAACCAATATTACATACATAAATGTGAGTAATGTAAATGCAGAGCATAATCGTCAAGATTATTTGGAGTTTGTTGATTTTAGCTGCTTTCTTTTGAGATATGATAGCTTGGTTTATAATGAGCTCTTATGGGATGGAGCTGACTAATATGTAACTTGATTTCGGGTGATTCTAATAATTTTTATTGATTTATTTCTACTCTATAACATATATTCCACAATAGGTCCCACCCTGGTACGTGGATCCCACTCTTCTAACTTCTACCCTAAAGATGAAGAAATTTCCCCAAAGGGATTAGTACAATAAAATAAATGAAATAAATAAAATAAAAGTAAAAGACAGATTCGGAAAAAACATTTTACCACAGTTTAAAAGCACTTATTTCTCTCTCTGTTTTCCACCTCTTTATATATTCACAATGTGGCACACGCTCGAAATGCGCTTTTTTAACAATGACATTAAACACTATTTTGGTGCTCTGATTCTTTTAATTCAGGTTTATTTGTCTCAGTTGTAATGATCACTTTGTAGTTGACTTTTCTTTCTTTTCTTTTTTAAATTTCCATTAACTTGCATAAGCAGGTGTGTATATAAAATGTTTCATTAGTTGATTATTGATTGGTGGATCCGTTTTCTGGTGGCTTGATTGATGACCTGGGGACCGGATGTCATATACCACTTTTCACTCTGATTCATTTAAACAACGAATTTATTTCAAGCGAGTGGGTTATATTCAATAAATGATCCATATGCACCAGGAGAGGGCGCCATTACATAACGAACTCAACCGTTCAAAGCCAGTCATACGCACATGACGTGCGTCGCACGCGAACTATCTTCGCTCTGCGTCTGCGTCTGCGTCAACGCCACGCGCAAGACTGTCTACCGATAAGATATCTCTTCGGCTGAAATTCTGATTTTAAACACTGTTATTTTCAACCTTTCCCACGGGACTTGCTGATGATTCAATAAGCGACCCAATCATTTGGTGTGTTTTTGGTAAATGTGACTGAAACCGCTCGGAAGTTGCTCGTCGACTTCCGGCCGCAGTTGATCTCGATTGCATTGATACTGACCTTCTCTTCACAAACCCAAGGTGTGTAGGTTCCTCTCTTTATCGCTCATGTCGCGGCCTTAAAGGAGCGAGAGCTGCGTTGACGTTTTGCTTTCAGTTTCGCACCACATATTTCAGGGTTTAAAAAGCCTTCAATTCTCAGGAGAGGCGGCTGTTCGATTCAGGTGAGCTTTATTAGCACACGTTCTTTACGAACTTTGCACCTAGAAAGCTCTCGTGAAGTTGTTTATTATGATTAGCAGCTGAATAATATTTGGCCAGCGGTGAATGCAGTTGCTTTTATCTGAGTCACCGGCCGCGCTGTGAGAAAACATGACTCCAGTGGGGTTTTAGGTAATATTTTCATTTTGTCAGTTCGTGTGTGATGCTCATGTGTTGACTGTGTGCAGGAAGGACTCCAGCATGGGCTCGCTGGTGTCTAACCACATGGAGGAAAACTTGAAAAAGCAGCAAGAGTTCATGGCTTTCAACTCAAGGCTGCAGGTGAGTAAAGTTGAGAGCTACAACCACTCGTGTTATCTATTCAGTCCATCGAAGGGAAAAGTTCACACCGATGGGCAATTTAGCGTCAGCATTTAGACGCGTTGTGACAATTAAGAAAGTTGGAGAACCCCGTTGTACACACACAAGAGTGAACCTTTTTATAATGCAGAGAGAGTTCCTTCCCCTTCTACACCCACAAGCATAATGAAAACATTCCAGTGTTAGTGCATACATTATGTACACAAAATTGTTGTTCTATTCATAATTTCTCTATTCATAATGTGGTCTGTAGCTGTTGCAACAGTTATGGTGTCTGTAGACTCATCTGTAGACTCATGTATTCAAAAGAGAAAAAAATAACAACAAATAATTAAAGCCATTAAAAGTAGCCATTATTTAATAGAAACATTCTGTGTTTTGCAAAAAAAAATGTGACAGGTGTAATACAATGCATTTTTCTTTTTTTAAATCTTTGGGGCTATACTCGCAGAAGGATGATCCCAAAAGTCCAGCTCCATTCAAGGAAAGGCCCTGGTGTAATGCCGAGGCCCCAAAAGAGTCCTGATCTTGACATAATCAAGTGTGTGTGGGTTTACATGAAGAGATCTAAAACAGATCTATGCACAGTTCTCAAAAATGCTTTGGTGCTTGTTACTAAATGCTGATTTCTCTCTATATGCATCATTTGCCAACTTACATTAAGTGATAAACTCGTTATACTCTTTCAGCTATCTACCACCCACATTAACTCATAAAGCACTTGTACAGTAATGTACACACATTTCTATTTTAAGCAGAAGTGCCAACGCCTGTGGAAAAAAATGGTTCTGACAAAACCAAAAACCTCCAAATGAGTTAAAGTCCTATTAAAGTCCTTTCACATCTACGCATATACATCATTCCTTGCAGTCTGGCATCATATTTTTCCTCCTTGGCTCCCAATGAGGCCAGAAATACACACTCGAGTTCCAATCTAATCATTTCCATTCAGAAAGCATGGGTTTTATTGCGTTCATTATTAAAAAAACAAAAAACAAATTCTCATTAAAACACCCCCCCCCCCCCCCTTCTTGCAGCCAATTTTCTGTGATTTATTTGTGTCTGCAAGCTGCTGAGCGGCAGGTGGGATGTGTGACAGTCATAAAGTGAATGATATTATGCAACGGAGACCCCCAAATATTTGTTGTGAAGTCTGCACCCTGATATTCCCCTCGCTGTCGCAGCTGTAAACAGGACGTCTGTAATGAAGCTCTGCCATTTGAGTTTCAGAGCGTGTGCAATCAAGTCGTGATGATGACTCATAGGGTGGATGTTAATGCGATTCTATAGTTGATCTTCATTCTCTCATTAGCACAACCTTCTACCACTGTTTTACTGTTCACACTAAAAAAAAAACCTTGTTTTTTTTTGTTTTTTTGTTTGAATTAATTAATTTCACCTTTGAGATCTTCCCGCAACAAAACTTGTAGCAATACGGGAAATTCATACATTATTTCTTCACCATTCAGATCATCGCTTGACATCTGCAAACTGAGCCCCGCAATTTTAAAATATCTTTACAAAGCTCCGCTGTTGCCCCTACCCTCCATTAAGATCTCAAAAGTGACTGGTCGTCGGTGTTTTCAAGTCGAAGCAGTCACAACTAATTGATCCTTGTCATTCTGTCGCCGAGTGGGCCTCACCAGCCATTGTGTTGCAATCATGACCCCCCATCTCATGTTATTACTTTAAATTCATTGGCTATGGCGATGACGCATTTCAGTCGGCCTAAATGGCACCTCAGAAATAACTTTAACGAAGGTTATTATTCACTTTTATTGGCTGGTAATAATAGGTCTGTGCATTTTTATTCAGTCATTGAATATATGTGGGTGTATGTATAATGTAGCTGGACAAAGATCTCCATCAGTGTTTTTTTTTTTTTTTTTTTTAATGTATATTATTGTACTGCATCTATTCTGGGGAATACTTAATATATTTGAAAATACAAGATGAACAGTATAGCACAAAATTAAAAGCAGAAGCTGAATAGAATGATAAATTGAAGGGGGGAAAATGCATGTTAATGTGGGCTGGAAGAAATGACCAAACAAGGACAAAACATTTCTCTCCTTAAATTTAGGAAGTCGTCACCATAATAAACTGAGGAGAGAAACTGCTTCACATGGAAAAATTAACTTTGCTATTGAGTGCGGGCCACAAGTTAAAATCAATTCCCTTTGATATGCAAACACGTCTTTTTTTTTTAAAAAAGCAGCATCTTTCAGATTATTATGAAAAATGTCAAAAATCTGTATTGCTTTAGTTTTTGTTGTTTTAATCTTTAAATGTTTGTTTTAATAATCTTCAAAAGACCCAGCAAAGGCTGATAGAGCTACAGACACAAGCACAGACTGTTTATACTGGAAAAATAAAGCTGCCCCCTCAAAGATGAATGTCAAACATCCGTCATGCACACTTATTTGAGTTTTCTTTTATACTTTGTCGGCGTCCTCGGGCTCAGTGGTCAGAAACAACCAGTTGTACAGCTTCCAGGTTTGTGCAACATGAAATTATAAAACGACAATTGTGTGACAAACATTTGTGTAGGATGTCAGCCAGTCGGTTCCGGTTTATTATCTAACAAGATGGAGAAGGTGCAGGAAGAAGGCTTGTCTGGGCCTCTGATTTGTTGCGTGTACCGTCTTTACACTGAGGATGAATGAATTCCCTTTGATATTTCGCACGTTCATATTAAATGGATTCATATGTGAAACAGTTGATTTCTGCGGGCAAAGAGTTGTAGTTCTTGTTTTTATTGCCTAAAGATCCCCACAGTCGTACCATCCAAACATCCATCTATTGTTTCGTCTATCGTCTTCATCGAGTTGAGGTTTGCAGCGAACTCCGTGTCGTTTTAGCAGGTGAATACTGGTTCCACCCTGGACCGATTTCCCTCCCGACACGCAGTCATCCATACTTGAGTCAGACCTGTGAGCAATTTGTGGTCAAAAATGAACCTGAAACATATTATTTATGGAATGTAAGTGGAAACTTCCCACAGGAAGACCCTTTCAATATGAGGAGAAAGCTTTAACCTCGATTAAACTATGAAAGTTTCTTGTATATCTGCTGCGAATCCATAAACCGAATATAACTCCCAGCTGTTCTATCCTCTCGAGGCTTAACCCTTGGCCTTTGTGACTTTCCTTGTAAAATCACACTGGGTTTAGTCCCTGCTTTTGAACATGATTGTCCTTCAGGCTCACGCTCACAGCCATGTGTCTCTCTGTGTTTGCCCTTGTGATGGACTGGCAACCTGTCCTGGGTGTGTCCTGACGTCACCCACAATCGCCTGGGATCGGCTCCAGCACCACGTGACTCCAAATAGTTGTTTTGGAGATCATTATTCAGTTTCTTTCTCGCTACTTTCAACTCTTTTAAAGTATGTAGACCCTGATAATAGGCACACATGTCTGTTTTTTTCTTTCCGAGCACCGTCCCACCCTTGCGTATGCTTGCAGCTTTCATAAATGTCAGCGACTTTCCCCACCTGGTTTCCGCTTGGGTTTGTTCTCACTTTGTCAGTGGATTCACAGCGGCTCATTTCATCCTCTCACTTTTCCACCACTAGCCGTTTCCTGTCAGCGTCTCAGAGACACGTCACCCTCCGCCGGTTGTCCAGTCTCGCCTGAAGGTGTCCCGAATGACCAGAAAAGCAACAACATCTTTGTCTACGTAGTTAAAAGTAACACTTTGCTTTTGCCGTTACGTCAATTTCGTTTTTCACAGAGTTATGCTTCAGGGGAAATAAGCACACACAAGCGAGGAAATACATTATGACAATGATCATTTTGCACATGGAAATACGAACCTCAGCTCCAGAAAGATTATGATTATGTGCAAAACTGAAAACAAAAACACAGTGCAGTAATGGACAAATCTTAAAAACCCTTCTTTTATAAGCGGCATCGATACCAAACCAGATGTCGAGTGAAAGACACTTCATGAATGGGATTGAAAACCCAAACTAAAACGCCAGAATTGCACTTGTTTCACTCCCTCACGCATGGCATGCAAAATGTGCACTCTGGAACCATCTGACATAAATGAGAAAATACCCTGTTTTTGTGTAAAATTTCCGTTTACTATATTTTATTTCCTTCAAATCACACATTTCTTAAATCTATGGAGCACCATTCATTCATATTCTGAGTCAGTTGCATCAAGCTGTCTACTATCCACAGGAATTTCTGGTGTGTACATATATTTGTTTATCTCCTTACATAGCAATGGTGAGATATTAAAAACAATGTTGCACTGATCTGCTCTGCCTTTTAATTTTCAGTGTAAATGGAACAAATAATTATTTAATGTTTGCAGTTTTTCTACAGATGTCAGTAGCAGAAAAAGCAGGATATTTTGTAATGTGGTTTCTTGCGCAAGTTTCTCGCTGAATTTATTATTATTTTTTAAATTCTGTTTTATGCATCAACACCAGTGTGTTTTAAAAATCACAGGCATTCAGTCTTGAAGACAAGTCCATCTGAACAAGATTGGCTCTAGTCTTGTTCTTTATCTTGTATTAAATCTTATTGTATTTTCAATGTAGACCTATTTTCTAGGTTCTGCATGATTATTTGGCTGTAAAAGAAAACAATCCATTTGGTTCCAACTGGTATTTATCACAGTGTATCTCAAAATAGCCAATTCTGATGATTCTTTTTTTTTTCTCCTATCAATCTAATCAGAATCCGAGCAGTTGTCCAATGATCTAGTGAAACAAGTTTCCTTATTAAAACTTTCCCAGAAAACATCCAGTTTATTTATCCTTTCTTTTCTGTTTTGAGACAGAGGGGGTAGAGACTATGAGTCTGTGAGAGTTGACCTCAAATAGCATCACAAATTCTTCGCGATAAATTTTTATCATCTTCTCAGACCACAGCAGCTGTGTGCAAATGTGGAACTTCCCCTTTGCGCTTCTCAGAAAAAAGATCCGTTCGAAGCCTGATTACATTATTGATATATGATTAAACACTTTCTGCTTTTAGCTTCAGTTTCAACCTGGTTCATTTTTAATGAGTCATCCTTGAATTCGATGAATTAGCTCAGCGGATGCCACCGTCAAGTGGATTTGATTATTTAAAAAAAAAAGTATTTCCTGCGATTTCTAATACTTTGTAATCTTACCTAAGAGCACAAGGCTTTCAGTGAAAAAGTCGTCGCTTCTTCCTTGTTTGAGATTGTAGCAGCAAAGTCAGACCTGTTGATTTTACAAAGAGCAAGATTGTCTAATTTTCCACAGAAAGTCCTCAAACAAGTTTCCACCAATGTTCCCAGTTTAGGATGTTCACTTCGACATTATGATTTTTTTTTTTTTTTTTACTTGATTCAGACTTTTAAGGATATTGATCACTGTTCGATTAAATACATAATTTCTTGTTCAACAGGTTTTGTTTGTAAATTGAATTAGGTTAGATTTGGTTTGAACACAAAAGCTATGACTGGAAATGTTTGATGTAGCCATATTAACCCATCAGCTGAACGTTTTGAACCTCTTTGGATAAAAATGATCCAAATTCATTTAAAAAAAAGTTTTTATGTGAAATGCGACCAGGAAAGTAGTTTAATTTGTCCCCTCTCTATATAAAGTTCTATAAACTTAATTGTCGCTGCATATACAATGTTTTTCAGTTGCTTTAAGATTGTAGGATCATTTCAAAATATTTTTCAGTTGGTGGCCTGGATGTTAGGGGAGCAAGTTTCTACGTGAAAGCGAAGCTCACTGCTGACAAATCATCACCATGTCCCTGAGAACGGCCCTCAAAACTCGACGGCTCTTTGCTCAGTCAAAACAAGAAGCACCCGCCCAGAGAGCAGCGATGACTTGCCTGGCATTATGAGATTGTCTTCAGTTTGGTTCAGTAATTACTTTCACGATATACCGCTCCATCTTCTCTAACCGGTTTGTGTAGAAACCATGTTGAATGGCATCTGTACTCCACCCAACACTTTCGCTAAGAAATTACAGACAACACCGAACGTTGTTTTTTTTTTTTTTTGTTTACATCAAAGAATGTGGCATTAATATCTATTTTAACTAAATCTTGTGAGAGCTTTCTATAGGGTTTTGTGATATTCGAGTGTTACAATAGAAAAATAAGCCACTTGTATTGACTGCTGCTGATCACACTCTCCACAATCAACATAACCGCATACTTAAAAATCAAATTAGATTTGAGAGTTGATTGAGCTTCGTTAACCAAAGTGGCTTTTACTGTACTTCTACCTTTTGGTGACGTGTTGGAGATGATTGCAGTTAAAGACATTTTCTGGATATTAGGCTTTTCTTTCTACTTTATAACCGATTTGTATTAATTTCAGTCAGCAGCTAATTGCCTTCTTTAATACTCCTGACAAGGTCAAGGGAATACAGGAGGCGTCCATCTTATTCTATACATGCATACATACATACATTCATTCATCCGTCCTCCCTGTCATAAACACTGCCTAGTTCTATTTAAACATTTTTGTGAATGTAAATCTGAGAATAGAAAGTGAACAGGCAAACCTGTATTAGTCTCATTTAGACCGTTTTGCAATATGTGCAGAACATCTGTTCAAGTGGCATGCATGTTTCCCTAACATGCTATAATTTGTCAACCACATAAGTCATCCACCCAGCTGATTGGTCCTTTTTATAAAGCACTGCAGCACCACTGAGCGGAATGTCTCGTGGAGCATGAGCAGCTCATCTTTTGACATGTTAACATTTTAAGGAAGAAAAAAAAAAAAAGGCTTTCAGTCATGTTCAGCATGATTGTTATGCAGGACGTTTGCGCAGAGACTGAACTGCGAGGCTCATCAACATGACTGCAATGTTTCACAATGTGGACATCCTTTTAATATGGAAACTTTATAAATCTGTTCTAGATGTTAAGACTATACTGTACCAATACGCAAATTGGTATTTATTGTGATATTGGTTTCACAAAAAACATTATTGTCCTGAGGTTAATTTGCCTATAAATCCACCGATGTTTTAAGTGTTATCTGCAGATGTGCATTGCCTGGCCGCACAGTTGGTTTCACAGATGCATTTTGTCTGATGGTGTCTCGTCTGTTTTTACCTTGTCGATGTGTAGATGGAGCGTCAGATACTGTTGCAGAACCAGATGCGAGAGAGGCAGATGGCCATGCAGATCGCCTGGTCCAGAGAGTTTCTCAAGTACTTTGGCACTTTCTTCACGGTGGCCGCGGTGGGAATGACCGTCGGGTGAGTTTGTCACAACTCGCGCAAAAGTGATCGGTTGTCAACATGCAACGCAGTGTTTTCATGCCTCACATTAAAAATTATCACTTAAAATTTAAATTACAGTGATAGGATCTTAGCTTTTCTTTCCTTCATAGTCAACAACACGCACACAATCACTCACTCTGAATCTCAGCTACTGCTGTTCCCTCATCCTGCCCAAAGCCAAACCTTAACTCTGACCTCAGATCAAGTCTTCACTCTCCATTTTAATGTTTTGCTTGCATAACTTTGCCTCCACACAGACGTTGAGTCCTGAATGAGAGAAAACCTGTTTTGGCTTGGGCGTGACGCCTGTCAAATGCCATTCTCACTGAACTGAGGCT
Organism: Blennius ocellaris; assembly: GCF_963422515.1. Classification (NCBI taxonomy): domain Eukaryota; kingdom Metazoa; phylum Chordata; class Actinopteri; order Blenniiformes; family Blenniidae; genus Blennius; species Blennius ocellaris. Next base: position 11,537,831 of record NC_137664.1, read on the forward strand.
TCACAGCTTCTATATAAAACCATCACTTTGTCACACATTTTGTCCCTTTTTCCAGCTCAGTCATGCCAGAAGACCTGCGCTCGCCATAGGTGACATTAAAACCACATAAAAATTTCTCTCACTTCACGTGGCCCAAAGAAGCCTCTCTCAACGTGTCGCAGCACAAACCAGTGACGTCGAAACAAACCAAACATGTCCTACAAATCAAATTAACAGACACATTTTTATTTTTTTTTTATTTTTTTTTACAATATACCACCATCTCTTGAATCCTAAATCCACGTGTCAGCTGCAGTGTTTGTGTTAAGATGTTTAATCGGCATGTGGCGCAAGCTCAGTTTTCCAACGTTGGAAGCAGGTCAAGGTTCAAAGCAGCCTTTCTTATGCGATTTGAACCTGGATCCGCTGCAAATGTGAAGTATGTCAAAGGACGGCCCGTTTTCAAAAATGTGCTTAAACGGGTGAGTTTCAGTGGAAAAGTGACCACAGCCTGAATCTGAATCCTGTGACCTCCCGTGCCGTCTGTCTGCATCCTCTTGGCTTACATCCCTTTTATCTTTCAATTATGGGAAAAGACCTTGAAAAAGTCTTATTTTTGTCAAATTTTTCCCTCAGTGCCATTAAAAAAAAGAGACCAGCCCTGTTCGCCCCGGTCGTCCCACTTGGTTTCATACTTGCCTACCAGATGGACACCGCCTACGGGACATTTATTCATCGAATGAGAGGTAAGGCTGCATACGCCTTTTCAATAGTCGATCACTTCACAATAATATTATGTATTTGGTGTCCAGCACACTATAATAAATGTCAAGCGCTCTCTTAACTGTCCTACACTTGATGGGACTCGAGACCCACTCGGAAGACATTTGACAGGAATTTACTCAGACGCAAGGATTCTTTCACACATTTCTTTCATTTTGTTGTAGCAGGTCGCCTTTAACTTCTTTCGAATCTTTAGCTTCTTTAGGTTAAAACCCTTGAACAGAAACAACAATTAATTAATGAAATAACAAAAAGCTCTTTTGTAATTACTTCTTTAATGAACTTGGCATACTTTTGCACTGTCAAAATACATTTTCACCAAATAACAGCACGCCCATCATTTAACACAACAATAAATATGCAGCTTACAGCTTCACGTTGTCATTACCAAATGTATGAATGATGTCCTGTTTCCATCTTTGTGTATTTGAGTGCAGTAAATAAATTCCATCATAAGAAACGGCTTTTGTAACTCAAATTCTTCCTATTTGTCTGTAGGCTGGTCAAAATAATCTCATTAGTTTGGTTAAGAACTCTAAACTAGAGCTTTTCTTGTGAGCGTACAGAGTTTAATTCTTGGTGTTAGTATGAATAAATCTTTTCCAGCAAGTTAATTTATATCAACAACTTCCCCAAGTCTTTGTTTGCTGTGTGTACATGCCTACATACCGATGATTGTATTGTGCCTCGAGTGGCCAAAACCTAATAATTACTATTATAAAGTTGTAGCATACATAGTTTACCCCACTGATCTGAAAGAAAAGCCACCCACTGCTTACTTGATGATTAGTTACACACACACACTGATTCAACACAGCACAACAACAAACCTTTTTTTTTTTTTTTTTCTTTCATTTTTTTCATTTTACTTTGCATAGGGGAGGCTGAGAATATCATGACGTCCCAGCGCGGCCGCCTGGACATGCCTCACGGGATTCCAACCTTAGATAGCATAGAGAAGGCCCGTCGTGCTCAAAGCCACCTCACCTCCCTGGAGAAATGACACAAATGTTCTGATGAATCTGTCGTCCATTTGGTGCATTCACCTGAGCTGCTTTTGCTTTTTTGCGGAAAACAAATATTATCTGCCTTCATGAACTCTCAGAATCCATGGTTTGCACTAATTTTGTATCATGGATTTCAAGTGTGCTTATCATCAATATCAGTGTGTATAATCATAATCATGTTTTTGTGGGTTTTGTGACGATGGGTGCTCTAGTGGCCAAATACTTTCCTTGCGGGTCGCATAAAGAAAATTGGCTTAATCAGATGCTGATTGAAAGCGAAATGATTTAGAAATATGCAGCCGGTGCGGGAAGCTATAAATCAAGTTCATGAGCATATTAATAATTAATAATTGTTTATCAATTAAAGCTGCATTTAGAATTGTTGGACCGCGAGAGGGCAGAAAGTCTCCTGATCACATAACGGGGCTGTGGGATACAACCAAGGTACTGAAACACTCAATTTCCTATTCATGTGTTTATAGCAGATATATATGCTATTATAACCGTCTGACTGTAGAAGCAACAAGTTGAAAGTACAAAACAGGACAAAGCTCCTCATACAATCAAAGCTCATTGTTTTTGTGCACGGGGAGTCTTTTTGTTTGTGAAAGGTAAATAGCAGGTAAACACTTGAAAAAGTGAATAGTTGGCATTAGAGACTCAAGTCTGCCTTTATTGGCATTGTATAGTTAAAATGATACTTCAGCATCAACCAGACACAACCTAATAATTTGAAATGCAGTATGTTAATACAAAAAGAGCTGTTTCTGAGCTGTTTCTACTTCGGTACAAAGTCTCGAAGCTCTCACTTGTTTGCGGCCGTTCACTGTTCACTGATCCAGTTCAAGTTGCTCTCTGCGGTGCCTTTCGACGTAGCGCCGTGCTCTGTTTGGATCACTGAGATTTATCTTCCGAGAGGCTTCATTTTGGAGTCACATTGGATTTACTTTTTGAGGAACAATGTACAGAATCTCAACACTGACATTTCAAGATCACTTTTACTTCCAGCTGTTTTCCTC